>NC_134457.1:136249151-136590401 GCF_047948215.1 Lycorma delicatula | reverse complement strand
CCTCAAACATGTAGGAAACAAGTGGGAAAAGTTTGAATTTTTTTTGACTTGGTCAAACAAACAGCTATGTTTTTTTTGGACACTTCAAATGGATTGACCTACTGGTGGATTTGTACAAACTGTTTTTTTTTAGCTTCACTGTTATTAAGTAATTATGTTGCGTTAGCTACTTAACTAAAGAAATAACACTGCCGTTGCAATTGTATGCTGCTGTGAAAAGTTTGAAATGCATTTAACTATAAGTAAAAGTAAGTTTTAAGTTTACTTTTACTCATTACAACAAATGCTTATAACATATTAATCAAGTGCACGTCTTATGCTGTGCTGTTTTATGTTTACAGATGGAGATTTGATTACCATATTTGACAGCTCAGATTTAGCATTTGCTGTACAGTATAGCCGAATATTAAAATTAACATTAATTGTTAATAATTCTGACAATGCTACTAAATATTTTCAACCATTACAGATAGATCAAATAAGAAGAGAATTAAGAAAAATTAGAGATCAAGTTAATTTTTTACTTGATTTTCTAGAACCACATTATGGTATTGAAGTTTCTAGTTCCACAACTGAGTGTAAGTTATATATACTTTTACATTATATTTACTTTATAATATTTTACTGGTACCATAAACTTAACCTGAGCAATGTTTACGTAATCAGGCATTATATAGAAAACAAATAGTTCTTTGAATTTTATATTAATGTACTCATAGCCTTTGTAAGAAGATCTAGATAGGTTATTGTTTAATGGTTTACTCCTCTGTCAAACAAATTTCTTTATTTATTCAAAATAAATTTACTAAAATTTTAGTGTCAAAAAGAAAAGACTGATTTACTTAGTAGGTATGTTTACTCTAGCTGGTAATCTTTAATTATTAATGTTTCACTAATCACTAATAGATGAATTCTTAAATGAAAATAATGTACTTACAAATGTGTTATGTGATTTATAGAAAGATCATTCATATAAAGTAACTGAGTTAATGTTGAAGTATTTCTTTCCAACAAGTCACCAGATTTTGCATGTTTTTCAGAACACCAGCTGACCAACACAGAAACCATTTCTGAGTTCAGTAATTTCAAGCTTGCCGAAGCATTTTAAAGAAATTTTCATGAGAATGGGGAAGTTTCAGTTTTTGTTAAGTATTGCTATTTTAATAAAGTTGAAAGTTATTATATATATTCACAGAAGAAATTAATTTTGAGTACAGTGTAATTCAATCTCCTAGTATAAAATTGATATTAATGGTAATTTGTAGACTTCCTTCTGGCTCTTTTGAAACTTTTCTACATAAACTATCAAAGATTCTTTTTAAAATCTAGTGACTTAATGTTAACTTTTTAGACAATTCTAGTCTTTTTTTTTAAAGAGGTGGAGGAACCCCATTTATGGGCGCCAAAGCACTGTTGGACTCACTAACAGGTTCCGCAAGATATTATTAAGTGCATATGTATACCTGTGCACTACTGACTAAACCTCCACCCCTGCAGCCAACCCCTTCCTGGAAACCACAAATAAAGCATTCAGGAAAAGGGGGGGTAACACCCTCGCACTCATTCAATCATCAAAAGAAACAACAGTTGCTATATAAACCGTCATGCTCACATCAGAACAAACATAGCACCAACTTCAGGACAACGAAATCAAGAACATATGTACTAGCAGAGACTGGTACAAACATCATGC
Organism: Lycorma delicatula; assembly: GCF_047948215.1. Lineage (NCBI taxonomy): Eukaryota > Metazoa > Arthropoda > Insecta > Hemiptera > Fulgoridae > Lycorma > Lycorma delicatula. Next base: position 136,588,708 of record NC_134457.1, on the reverse strand, counting down.
ACACATACACACTCACTGCACACACACACACACATCATAACAAACACAGCACCTTGTTCAGTACATCGCATCGCACCAACTCACAGTGTGCACAACTGGCACACACTTGCTACAGCATACACACTGACCATAATCAATTACATGCACCCAGCTGTACACACTTGCACACAACACAACTTACCTTGACTGCACACATACCTCAACCGCCATTAGGCATGCTATGGAGGGGGTAGAGCGCCATCAAGCACAGGGGAGCGGAGTGTCTGCAGCCTAATTGCACTAAGGCGACCCTCGCCTGCTCACAGGAGTTGCAATTCTAGTCTTGTGACAAAAGAACTATTATCTCAGTTTGAGTTAGCAGGTCTAAATATTTCGATCTTCCAGCCAGCTAGAATTACAAGGATTTCAACCATGTGCATAGATAATAAATTAATTAGATTATAAATTTACAAATTTATCAAAAAATCATTTTCGATCCTTTTGTACAGATAACAGTGTTCAAGAACATAATTGTCAAATTACAATACCATAATTTATTAATTAACGAAAACATATTACGAGAAAATTATTACTTTTATTCTTTCAAAAGGGTGATCAATAAACATTCAATATGAATCTTGAGAACCTTGTCAGAAACAAATTGGGAAAGTAATGACAAAATTGCTTTGATGAAAAGTTACAATTTTCTTAATGAATTTCAGAAGACTTTCTTTCTAGCTTACTCTTTAGTAAAAAAGAAACAATTTGAACATAAAAATAAAAATGCATGGATTACTAAAGGAATTGTAAAATCTTGCTTTAATAAGAAATTTCCATGAAATATCAAATTATAATTTTTCAGACAACTTCCACAATTATTTGAAAAATTACAAAAAAAAAATTGGATATATTGCAACCATCTATCTTTAAATATGAATAAAATTATTGCATTATGTTTCATAGGTAGGAGTAACATTGCAGAATTGAATTCCCATTAGTGATAAGATAGTATTTATGTTGCCCACAAAGAAAAATTTCTGTTTGTTTTATTATTATTGTTTTTCTAATGTGTACGTTGCAATTTGTTCAACTAGTGAAAAATAATATAAGCAACCCTACCCAATGGCCCAGTGAGATGAGGATATCTATGAGATATAAATGAGGTGTTATACTCAGGCTGGTCATTCGTGAGAAGTTAATAATTGAACCCCACCCACCAAAGTACACCTGTATCCACTGTTTAGATTCAAATCTGTATAAAAATGACTAACTTAATAGGATTTGTACCTCAGAACCTTTGACTTCAAAAAATCAGCTGTTAAACAACTGACTTGTGACAAGTTAACCACCAGACCAGCCTGGTGGGCTTTTGTTTTATTAGATGACAAATTCTTGCGGGATTATCAAATTGATTATATTTGTAACATAGTCATGCCTATTTTATTATTATACTTATGTTTTAGATATATTTTTTGCCCTGAAGAGCCTAATGTAACATATGTTAATAAACTGTTAACTTATCACTATTAAATATTTATTAAGCCTACATATAAAGTTTAATAATAATATACTTAATAAAGTATAATGTCATCTCTTGAGTTAAAGATACAAAAATGTTCTGTCAGATCATTATCATGTACCCATAAGTAATTGTGTGGATGTATATTTAGAAAATTAAATATGTTAACTTATCTTTGTGTCTGTATTTATGAATGTGCAATCTTTGCAAAAAAGAATGGTCACTTATTCTTAAAAAATAACAATATTCAGCTTTATCAAACCAGACAACGAAACTGTTTTCATATGAGGTTTGTCCAAAAAATAAGTGTACTGATTTTACTGTGGATAAACAGGAAATGTAAACGCCCTTCATGCCTAACAGTACATAAGTAGTGACCTGGGCTGCGCATGCATATTTGTTTCAACTTGATCGGTTGAGTCAGCGCGTGCTACTGCTATTCGAGTATGGTCGTATTTTATAACCTTGTTATGTATATAATAGAGGAAAATATTGAACAACATTACGTTATCAAATTTTGTGTGAAACTCAGTAAGCCTGCCACAGAAACATTTGATTCTTTCCCCAAGCTTATGGAGATGCCACTCTTTTGAGAACTATGGTTTTTAAGTGGCACAAAGCTTTCAAAAAGAGCCGAGAAAATGTACAGCCCTCATTCTGGAAGACCAATCTCATTCACAAAAGATGAAAATGTGGAGGTGGTGCAAGCTATGCATTGTGCACAAAGAATTATACCTCCAGGACAGACAGTTGACAGACAAAGATGTCTTGGAAAGACTTTGAAAACAGGTCCAGCGAATCTGAAGAAACATTGCATGTGATTGGGTACTGCACCATGATAACGCGCCAGCTCATACTTCGTTTTCAATTTGAGAATTTCTGGCAAAGATAAACATTCCCTTACTTTCACAGCCTCCCTACAGCCTAGATTTAGCTCTGTACAATTTCTACCTCTTCCCTAAGTTGAAATTGAAGTTGAAGGGACATCACATCAGGACAATAGAAAACAAAAAAAAACTGTAAGCAGTGAGTTACTCACACTTAAGGATTTCCGGTACTGCTATGAACTGTGGAAGAAATTTTGGAACTGCTGTGTAACTTCCCGAGGGTCATACTTCAAAGGAAATAACTTGTAATTTCAGTTTAGTCCAATAGATAATTAAATAAAAAATCAGTACACTTACTTTTGAGACAAACCTCACATAACAACACAATTCTTCGGCCTATGAGAAAGAGCCTTATTATGTTTATGTTACCATTGCCATTTTCATTAAATTGCTGAACCATTTAAAAAATTTTCTCAATTTATTTAAAATACAATTAAAAGATTTTATTTTACAGAAAAATGTTACACTGTTGATGAATTTTTATTCTAAATAACACTAAAAAAAATTTATCTGCATCCCATTCAATATGTACACAAATATGTATGTTCAAAATAATTTTCAATAGAGATATCTGAATTTTGAATTATTTGGTAGTAATTTTTTTATATTTAATGTATTTATCTTAACATTATTTTATGTGTTTGTATTCAAATAATTAATATGAACTTTAAACACATCTGTCTTATAATTTATCATATATTGATGTGATCTATATAAAATATATTGTTCTGATCAGAAAGAAGATGTACGTATTATTTATTGTTACATGAAATTAGTGGAAACATGGTTGGATGTAGAATAAACTATTGTAGTAGAATTTTGTTTTAAGCTGAAAAAAGGTTTTGAAACTTTATGTAGAAAAATGTTATGCTAGAGGTAACATTTAAAAAAGATTTAATATTATCTAAAAAAAAATAATTTTTTAATCAAAAAATAAGTGATAACAAGTTCTATGTATTAAGTGTTTGTATAAAAGTATCACAAAGTTCAGTTTTAAGAGCTCTGCAATTTATCATACACTGGGTGATTCAGAAAGACTTCACAACTTTAAAAGCAACAGTGGCAGTGGCTGTATTGCTAGAGAATAACTGGTGGTATGTTACATCGAGAGTGTACCTGATGCTTGCAAAAGTTAGCCTTCAACCTACTAACAAATATCTTTTTTGAATTTTGAAAATCAGATAATTGTTTCCAGAGATATTATAAGAGCACCATACTGCACCTCCCAAAACAGTACTCCAGAGGCACCTCATTTGTTATCAGTTGATGGTGATGATTGGTCTAGTCTCCCATGATGTGCTTGCATACCTCACTACTCTAGCCTCACATATAGTTCTCATGAAAAGCCCATTATTGTTAATAGAAATTTTTAAAATTGAATATTATTTTATCTATATATATAAAAATGAATGTTTGTCTGTCTGTCTCTTATGCCTTCCTAAACCGTTCATCCGATAGTGATGAAACTTTGGGGAATGGTTGGACGCATGCCAGGGAAGGTTTCTGAATTATTTTGGACCTGCTAGGTGGTGCTGGCGTCAAGATATTTCAAAAAATTGTATTTATGGTCCGATTTGCCTCATATTCAGAATACATGTTTCTTACATGGAAAGAATTATCTCTGCAAAAAATGAACCCGCTAGATGGTGCTGGGATTGAGATATTTGGAAAAATTATATTTATGGACCGATTCAGTTAATATTCAGAATATGAATATTAAATATTAGTTACGTGAAAAGAAATATTTTTGTAAAAACTATACCTGCTAGGTGGGGCCAGTGTTGAGATATTTACAAAAACAAATATACAAACAGACTTTTTTATTCTATATATATATATATATATATATATTTATAAATACATGTTCGTATGTGTGTCCGCAAAAAGGGGAAAATAGGAAAGGGTAAAAAAGAAACTGGGAGAGGGAGAAGTTGGAAAGGGAAAAGGGGAAGGAGAATAAGTGAAAGGTGAAATTTGTGAAGTTTAGTTTTTTAATTTTTTTATCAAATTTTCAATTGTGTTCATTTAAACTCTCTCTCCCTCTCTCTCTCTCTCTCTCTCTCTCTCTCTCTATCTATATATATATAGCAATAGCGAAGCATTGCCGGGTCTGCTAGTTTAACATAAATTTAATTCTATTATTTTTGTAATATTCATTCAATTGATTGGAATCATTCAGTTCAAACCCAGCTCACACAGTGACAGAGACTCACTGTTTATTAATTAAATTCATTAAAGTTTGTTCCTCAACTTGCAAATCTCCACTACTAAATATATATATATATATTTATTATTTTTTTTATTTTTTAAGATGAAATATGTCTAAAAACTTTCTCAGTTATGCCAAGAAATATGGGTATAAATTTGGTTGCGATTGATTGAGTCGTTTTTTTTGTTTATCCTGAACAAACGAAAACCCTCTTCCACTTTATATAATATTATAGATGGTATTTTATTTGTCAAAAAATTTACTTTTTTCATTGAATTAGGAATAAATAATATATGTACAAGTGAGCAATTGATTTATATAAAAGTTTTGTAGCTCACTCATTGATTTGTGTGTTTCTATTCTAATTTTGTGCGATGAGGTTTAGTTGAGTAGAATTAAGTTACGTGAATAATTTTAAAAGTAAACAGTAATACAAATATTTGATGATACAAGACTTATTAGTTAGTTAAGCAAAAATTAGCACTTTTAGCTTTCATTTTTATATAAATAAAAAACCAGCTGTTACCAAATTATCTCGCTGAAAGTATTGAGCTTGTAGGAAATGTTAGCATATATTGTGATTACTTAAAAATAAATAAAGCTAAGAAATCTAATACTCAAAACTCGTTATTCTGTAAACAATAATATTATTTATCAACATGCATAAAGAATCTAAAAAATTTTCTTAAGTTTATGAAAGTACAAAGGCTTTATGTAAGAGAACATTAAAAGGGGATTAAGCTAAATATTTGTAGCAAAACTTTATAACTTAAATAAGATAAGTATAAACTTAGTGTTTGTAATTAATTTCTATTCTGTTCAATTCAATTTTAGGTGAAAAGTCAGTTGCAGCAGGAGAAGGTCGGGAATTTGATCCACTTCAAAAACGTGCTGATACTCATGAAGCAAAACGTAGTAGTAAAGGTAATTTTTTAAATATTTATCTGGTTGGCTAGATATAACTATTATTACTTGAGCGATTTATGAAGGTTTTCAAAATTTTCTAGTGCTGTCTTATTCTAGAAATTCTTTTAAAAGATACTATTTTATATCAGCATCCTTTTAAAATAATATTGTTTATTTAAATCCTTCTATCAAGGTCATGAAGATTTTTAACATTCAAATGTGTTGATTATACATCCATTACTCAAATATTTTTTGAGATTATTGTATTTTGAAAGGGGTTAAAAAATGTACTATTTAAATAATCTTTAAAATACTTTTATTGTTGTATTAATTGTTGCAGTTTTCAATTACAGATGAAATTAAAGAGAATGTAGATGCCAATAAAAAAGATAAGAAAGATGCAGAAGAACAAAAAACATTATATACAGCAATGGTTCAACAGCAGCAGCAACAAATGATGAATGCAAACATGCAACAAGTTTCAATGGGATTACAGCAGCAACAACCACAGCAACAAGTACCAGCTGGTAAGTAATTTAATAAAAAATAAAAATGGTGAAGTTGTTCTTTTTAGAGACTTTGTAATAGAATGATTAGTTCACAAAGGATTAACATGTAACATTAAATTTATTTTTCTGTGAAAATGATAATTTCTATTATCTATTTCTTGGGTTTTTTCATTTACTGAGGTTTTTTTAAATCCTTTGATATACCAGTCCTACTGCATATTACATTTTTTTGTATATATTTTAGTTGATAACCTAGCATGCAACACAACTTATAATTTCTCTTTGTCACACATTTTTTTTGTCTTACAGAAATAAATTTGCCCAGTCTTGATTTTATTTCATGCTGCTGATTACTTATAGTTCAGTAAATTGAACATTTTATCTAATACTGTAAAAATTCTGATAACCAGCTTATCCTGGTGGTGTTGTGTCACCAGTTAGAATTTTTCACGTTGTAGAAGTCATATATATTTTACTTCAGTAAACATGGTCATTGTGAATGTAAGAAATTTTTATATAGTTTATTAAATATACAGCAATAAAATTATTAAAAATGTAATAATTCAGGCATAATAATATTTCCCAATAAACAGTGACTTAATCTGATAATTCTTGGCAGTATTTGTACTTATAGAACTATTATTATTACTTTCCTATTTTATAAAAAATACAGTAATAAAAATATATCTTAAAATATATTAAACTGTCTTCAGTATTATTTCCTCCTTCTGTTACCAGATGTAGATTATGTAGTTATATGTAAAACACTGATAGCTAATTTCAAGCACAGAGAAATTACTTTTAATAAAAACAATTATTATAATAAAGCACTGGTAAAATACTTTCTTTTTTTAAGGTCTAACTGCTCAATCTGCTCACCAGCAACAATATGTCGTTAGTCATACTGGTGATGTTCCGCCTGTTGCAGGAACACAGTCTGGTATGGTGGTGCAAGTATCACAACCAGGACAGCCACCAGTTGCTAATTACATTTCTTATGGTCAACATGGACAATATCCAGTAGTTCAGGGGTAAGTTAATAATTTTAGAATTAGGACAGCATTTAAGTAGGATTTTGCAAAAATGAATTATGATTGTGGAACTCATTTCACATATTATATCAGGAATTTTTATGTATAATGATCTACTTTTAAATTAAATTTTATACTTTACAAATAAATGGTTTTATACGTGTAGTAACAGTGTTATAAAGTTTAATTTTACGATAGGATTATTTTGTAATGTTATGTGAGTAGATATGCATCAGATTTTACCAACTGGCTTTCCAATTTATGTAGTAGTCAGGGCTAGATTTTAATCAGATGATTCTGGGTTTAATTCATATCGAGAATAATCAAATGGAATAGATTAATGAATGTGGTGGGTAAGGTTTTGATATGTTCATTTGCATATAGTGTTTAATACAAACCCAAATTGAGAATCAAAATTTACAACAAATAAATTTCAACTAAGTTTATCATATTTTTCATTATTTGGTTTTTGTGGTTAATTTGGAAAAATTGACTTATCCTTTAGTTGGGTGTTAATATCAATTACTACTCTCAATAAAACAACTGTCCTCTCTCATTTTTGTTGATTTTTTTAATATTTTAAATTCACTAGATTGATTATGTTATTTAATAAAGTTTGATTGAATGCATTTATTTTATTAATAAAATTGTACTTTTAACTGCATCATCAACATCCCAATCTACTGAAATAGAAATATTTTTATATTTAGTCAGACTAATACTCAAACTCTCAGCATATGAGGGCTCAGTTTGTTTCCAAAATTATGTCATCTTTTTCTGGAGTGTGTCCAGGTCAGACACACTTCATACCTATTGTAGCTCAATTAGAAACAGACCACAGTTGTGTTTTTTGTATTTTTTGTACTCTAAACTGTACCTATATTTTTCCAACTGAATCTGAATTTAAAAATGAAATGCTGTTTTGAATTCTTTGGTTTGAAAAATATCTCTTCATTCTTGCAGAATATGCTAATTTGATTTTTGTATATGGTTTTTCAATGGACTGCTTCAGCCGCAGTGGAGGAATATCAATGTAGGTATCCTGGACGACTAGTTCCAAACCGTAAAGTATTTTGTTGAATTTTTAATAATCTCTGTGAGATGTAATGCAATGAAAGTGCTCCTACATTATTGATAAGTGCTCTCTAATAATTAATAAATGTATTTGTTGGTTAAATTAAATTTTAAAATATAATATAAGTTTTAAAATATGGTGTATTAATCAATCATCTACAAAAAAATAAAAAAAATTAATAAATAAATGGAACATATGTTAAAAAAAATCTGTTTTGCTTACATTAGTATAATGGTATATAGGAATGCATTGACTGCATCTTGCTTTACAATATTAATATCTATTTCCAGATACAGTAATACATCCAACATAGCAGAACAACAAGCATCTATTGCTGCTACACATGCTCAAATGCAAGCTGCTGCACAAGCACAAACACAGGTGACTGCAGGTGGTTCTGCTGGATCTCATCCAAGTGCTTCTCAACCAGGACAGCCTCAATATGGTGGACAAACTGGTATACCATTTAGTAAAGCAGAACCTGCATACTCAGGAGTTGCATACTATCGATATATGCAAAACAGTTGAATTAAAAAATTTTTTTGTAGATTTCTTTTAAACACCATTTTTTATCAACTTTTTTTACCATCAAATAGAAGTATTAAACTGTAGAGCATAAATTTATTTTTTGTTTTAATTATTCTTCATAGTAACTTAGTAATGTGAGTGTTTTTCTTCAATTTCTACTAAAAAAACGTTACCTGCTATAAGTGTGTACCATTTTGAAAACTTCCTTTTTTTTAGAAATTCTGAAATTGTTATATTGATATCCTCTTAATTAGAATACTTATTTACAGTTTCTAGAGAAAAGAACCATTAATTTTATAATTTGCAGGTTGCAGGTGATACATATTATTTTTATATAAAAGCAAAAATATTAAATCGTTTTTCTTGTTGATATGCTCCAGAACAGTTCACAATTTTGTATTTTGAAATCCAAACTGCAGATTATTGTTTTTTTTGTAATTTTTTAATTGTTTTATTGCACTAGTTTTGAACAGAATAATTCTTAATATTTCTTAAAAATATTATTGTAGTTAAAATAAAATCTTTAAACTGTTTTTTTAAATAAATGTAAAGTAATCTAAAACCATGTATAATACGAAAGTAAACAAGGTAAAAAAATTAAAATTATTTTATCTTCGGGATTTTATTATACCTTTTATATATAATAATGAAATTTGTGATCATTTTCTGATATTCTTTAAAGCAAATGTAGGTTTTGTTTTTGTTTACACTTGAATTGTTTCTACTCAGAACATTTTACTAATTTTACAAGAAATGTTATTGGTACTATGTGAAAAATTATGCCTTTATAAATAAATAATACAAAAATTTTTTGGTTTTATAAAGGCAGATTTATAAATATTAATATTGTTTATTGTTACTTTATTAGTTTATTGATTTTTAGTTTTGTCTTGTACTAATGTAATATTGAATTCTTTTTAATTTTTTTTTGTGATCACAAATTTTTTTTAAGTGTTGATATGTTAAAATTAAAAGTAATTGTAAATATTTGGTAATACTGTAGGTTATCATTAAGGTATAAGATAGTTGGCATAATTAATAAGTAGTTATCACTTGTATAAAATTTTGATTAAATATTTTAATTGCAAATTTTTGTACTGATGTATTATTTAAAAGCTTTGTTGCTGAAAGAAAAATTTGTTTGACATTAATCTTCTTTAAAGTCTGGAATTTTTTTATGACTGATAAACAGTACTTTTACAGTTAAAGTTTCATAGGTTGTGTTAATTTGGAATTATGCCATATATACATTTGTTTATCTAATTGTGGACTGCAAGTTCAAAAACCTGGAATTGGCTTAACAATGAAATCCGAGATTAAAGATGCTAATAATAGTTACTGTATAATCGAAATATATCTACTGTCCTTTCAGCAAAACCTCACTAATTTGTTCATTGCTGAATAGTTCTGTTAATTTTGTAACTACTTTATTGTCATGATCACTTAATGGTACTTTCTCCCAGAATTCTGCTCTCAGTTTCAGTTGCTCCCAGATTGTTTTCACAGTTAATCCTAATGGTGAGTGAAATAATGACATCCAATCTGGAGTCCATGTTCCTGATAAAACCTGGAAAATAAAAATTTACTTATTTAAATATATTATGCATTAAAGAATATTTATAGCATTTATTTTATAGCGGAATAAAGATAACTGGTAGAAAACCTTGGGTTTCAGACGATATTTTGCAGCTGATGGATGAACGTAGAAAATATAAGAATGCTAGTGATGAAGAAAGTAAAAGGAACTATCGGCAATTAAGAAATGTTATAAACAGGAAGTGCAAACTGGCGAAAGAAGAGTGGATTAAAGAAAAGTGTTCAGAAGTGGAAAAAGAAATGAACATTGGTAAAATAGACGGAGCATACAGGAAAGTTAAGGAAAATTTTGGGGTACATAAAATAAATCTAATAATGTGTTAAACAAAGATGGTACACCAATATATAATACGAAAGGTAAAGTCGATAGATGGGTGGAATATATTGAAGAGTTATACGGAGGAAATGAATTAGAAAATGGTACGGAGGAAATGAATTAGAAAATGGTACGGAGGAAATGAATTAGAAAATGGTGTTATAGAGGAAGTTGAGGAGGATGAAATGGGAGAAACAATACTGAGATCTGAATTTAAGAGAGCATTAAAAGATTTAAATGGCAGAAAGGCTCCTGGAATAGACGGAATACCTGTAGAATTACTGCGCAGTGCAGGTGAGGAAGCGATTGATAGATTATACAAACTGGTGTGTAATATTTATGAAAAAGGGGAATTTCCGTCAGACTTCAAAAAAAGTGTTATAGTCATGATACCAAAGAAAGCAGGGGCAGATAAATGTGAAGAATACAGAACAATTAGTTTAACTAGTCATGCATCAAAAATCTTAACTAGAATTTTATATAGAAGAATTGAGAGGAGAGTGGAAGAAGTGTTAGGAGAAGACCAATTTGGTTTCAGGAAAAGTATAGGGACAAGGGAAGCAATTTTAGGCCTCAGATTAATAGTAGAAGGAAGATTAAAGAAAAACAAACCAACATACTTTTATAGACCTAGAAAAGGCATTCGATAACGTAGACTGGAATAAAATGTTCAGCATTTTAAAAAAATTAGGGTTCAAATACAGAGATAGAAGAACAATTGCTAACATGTACAGGAACCAAACAGCAACAGTAACAATTGAAGAACATAAGAAAGAAGCCGTAATACGAAAGGGAGTCCGACAAGGATGTTCCCTATCTCCGTTACTTTTTAATCTTTACATGGAACTAGCAGTTAATGATGTGAAAGAACAATTTAGATTCGGAGTAACAGTACAAGGTGAAAAGATAAAGATGCTACGATTTGCTGATGATATAGTAATTCTAGCCAAGAGTAAAAAGGATTTAGAAGAAACAATGAATGGCATAGATGAAGTCCTACGCAAGAACTATCGCATGAAAATAAACAAAACAAAAGTAATGAAATGTAGTAGAAATAACAAAGATGGACCACTGAATGTGAAAATAAGAGGAGAAAAGATTATGGAGGTAGAAGAATTTTGTTATTTGGGAAGTAAAATTACTAAAGATGGACGAAGCAGGAGCGATATAAAATGCCGAATAGCACAAGCTAAACGAGGCTTCAGTAAGAAATATAGTTTGTTTACATCAAAAATTAATTTAAATGTCAGGAAAAGATTTTTGAAAGTGTATGTTTGGAGTGTCGCTTTATATGGAAGTGAAACTTGGACAATCGGAGTATCTGAGAAGCTTTTGAAATGTGGTGCTATAGGAGAATGTTAAAAATCAGATGGGTGGATAAAGTGACAAATGAAGAGGTAATGCGGCAAATAGATGAAGAAAGAAGCATTTGGAGAAATATAGTTAAAAGAAGAGATAGACTTATAGGCCACAAACTAAGGCATCCTGGAATAGTCGCTTTAATATTGGAAGGACAGGTAGAAGGGAAAAATTGTGTAGGCAGGCCACGTTTGGAGTATGTAAAACAAATTGTTGGGGATGTAGGATGTAGAGGGTATACTGAAATGAAACGACTAGCACTAGATAGGGAATCTTGGAGAGCTGCATCAAACCAGTCAAATGACTGAAGACAACAAAAAAAAAAAAAGCATTTATTTTTCATGGTTTCCTGCTAGGTTACTCTAGTAGTTGTGGTGGTGAAAAATAACTTTGCTGGTGGTTTTCAAACATATTTTTAAAGCTTAGTAATAAAATTAAATACATATTTATGAATTTGTATTTTGGTAATCAAAAACCAACTTGAAAAACCCTAGCATAGAATTGCAAAGTAAATAAATGACACCTTTTTTTTTAATTTTATTCCAAAAGCTCTTTTGTGCGATTCTGCATCAACAGTTGTATGTAAGATATATTTGTATAAAATTAATATCAAACATAAAAATGTTTAAATTAAAAGATTAAAATTACAATTGCATATACAAAAATATATGAATGAAGTCAATTAAATAAAATAACTACATATATTTAAATATGACATCATAATTAAAAAAAAAATGAATGTAAAATTGGCTGGCCAGGTTACATAGTATAAATTTTCTATTTATTTTATTTTGAAATTTAATTTTGAATTTTTTTAACTGTGACATCATTATATATATATATATATATATATATCATCATAACTGTGATGATGTCACAGTTAAAAAAATTCAAAAAGTCAATTAAATAAAATAACTATCAATATATATATACAATATATATATATATATATATATATATAGTTATTTTATTTAATTGACTTCATATGTTTTTATATATATGATTGTAATTTTAATTTAAAAATGTTTATGTTTGATATGTAATTTTATATAAATATATCTTATATATAACTGATGATGCGGGATGTAAACTTGAATAAGATCATGGTTGTTCCAGTTTGAGAATGTGAAATCACTATCTAAGATTACAGTTCAGTTAAAAGCACAGCAAACTGTAAAAGAGAAAAATCTATCTGTTCAGGAGTCACCATCTTTGCTAGTGGTGCTGTCAAGCAGAAAGATAGGAAATCAGTCTATGGCCATGCACACAACTAAAACTGTCTTTTTTGCTTTTTGATTTTAACCTTAAATTCAACACTGTTCGTCTCATCCAAGAGATGTAATAAATTAAAATCCTGATGTTTTTTATATACACCTGGTATTAGAGTATGTTGCTCATTGTATAAAAAATTACCTGGTCAAATGGTTTTCCTCCTACATGAAACATTATATAGAGTAAAGTGTTTGAATTAGGTGGTGGTGGTGTTTGGCCCACTGCTCTTAATAACCAGTCACAATGGTTTTTCAGATACTGATAGACTACCTGCAAAGTGTAATACAGTATTAGTATGTCGTTTGTTAAAATTTTAAAAATAATTTAAACATATATAATACATATTGTAATGCTTAATATGGGTATATATCTTCTAGTTAAAATATACAGATTTTCTGAACAAATCATTTTAATGTAGTATTCTTCTTTGTACTTTTTATATTTTTATTAGTTTTTAATTTCTCTTGATCAATGTAGTTGTTAGAATAATTGTGCCTAAATGCACCTTCCAGTATTCAGAACTTATGCCGCTGGATCATTAATGTCTTTCAATAAATACCTGTTAGTGTGATCAATTATATTTTTATCATATATAATTTATAACAGATTTAGATACATTTCATTTATTTTAATATTATATTATTAGTAACTTATTTCACATTATTGAGGTTAATTATGATGTACATGTACAATATTTATATTTTAAGAAGTATTAAAGTATTTCATTTAGATTCACATTTAAGTTAGGTCTTTAACAGAACTGAATATTAACTTTAAATACATCTTTAACTGAACTGATTTAACTTATATTTTATTGATATTTAACTGATTTAACTAGATTAACATATTTAGATGTCTTACGTGGAATGGAATGCAAAGGTGGTGGGAGTTTCACAAATTCTCCCTTCGAATCGCAGAGCCTGGACAGTGTCCCTTACTGCTGTATGATTCTGTAATCGGGCGTGTTTAAGGGTTTATTTTTATATTGCAGGGTCTAAGTTTTAAGTTTTATTATATTTTATATTTTAAGGATGGATTTATTAGCATTCCAATCCGTTTGTACCAGCGTTCTCGAACCCATTTCTGGGTCCAAGCGCAGGAGGCTAGGCTTTTAAAACCTGTCCTCCCGATGTAACTCCCCTTCAGACCGTCCACTGAAGTCCTTTCTGTGCTAATGCTTCATAGGCTAGCAGGAATACGCCACAACAGGGCACTAATTGTTTGGTTTGGAGGGAGCAATGTGCCCCCTTCTCCAGAGGGAGTCGCAATTTCTGATTTAATTTAATTTAATTAATTGTAAGAATAAAGGTATTTTGAGGAATGGACAATGAGAAGATCTTTATCCACTTCTTTAATGGCTGCCCTTCATGATGCATCTCTGCTAGGCGATGTCTTACATAAGTAAGAAGACAATAGTTACATAGTTTGTTTATCATTAATAAGGAGGACATGAAACTGAACACCAGTTACATAAAAATTTGTATATAAAAAGGAATTTATTATTACTTTCCTTACAGTAAGTTTTATTTTCCTTCCTGCATTATGTGTTTCTTTTACCCTTTATAATATCAGTTTAAGACTTATTGAAGTAACATAAAGAAAATTATACATCACTATTAGTAAAAATTGTTATAAAACTTCAATTTTGAGTAAAAGTGTATTACATATTTGCAGCCCTTACTGTCTTTTATTAATCACAGTTACCTATCTCGTAAATAGATTGATCAGTGGAACACCTGTTTGCGAAAAAGTAGACATTGATTTTTAAATGCTTATTGTACATTTATTTTTTTAAAAATATGAACAAATAGTTTTGTATTATTTCATTAATAATACTAAATAAAGCTGTTTGATAATAGTAAGGTGGCAGATGCTGTTAATACTCTTTCTTATCTGTATGTGACTTTCTTATGTGATACT
The DNA here is from genome assembly GCF_047948215.1 of Lycorma delicatula. Taxonomy (NCBI): domain Eukaryota; kingdom Metazoa; phylum Arthropoda; class Insecta; order Hemiptera; family Fulgoridae; genus Lycorma; species Lycorma delicatula. The sequence continues at coordinate 136,573,602 of NC_134457.1, read as the reverse complement.
GTTAGGGGTACTATCCAAGGTAGTCACATATTTTTCTTAGATCATTAAAGATTTTTAATAGAATATTGAATTTTAGTTTTATCTGAGCTGTGGATTAAGGATTAATGAATCTAGCTCTTTGCATTTTCCTCCCAACATTCAAATTTTTTTCTGGCGTAGTTAAATGTTCTTAGTGATATTCAGAAGTGACCTATCAAATCAAATTCTGTATTTAAGAGATATATTACCTCAAATATCACTTTCCTCAGGCTTTAGCTTTGTAATCTAAGAAAAGCTTTAATAAAATATTATCTGAGCGCGTAAATGAAAACGCATTTGTTTTTGAAAAAAGTTATTAAGTCTTCTTTGGGTTGATATTTTATATTGTAGCTATATTATATGGATGTGATTTCACCATATGCATATTTGACAGAACACCGTTATCAGTTTGGTTACTGAATTGCTACTTTCTGAACCCTGAAGTAAAAACTATAACTATCATAGAGTTGAACAACAGAAAAAGGATTTCAAGAAGATAAGGGAAAAGGTGAGGAGAAAGCTGGAATGGCTTCAAAAACAGAGACATGAGAGCTAAAGAAATAGGAGAGGAAGAAATGAGAGAGATTGAGACTATCAAAGGTGTAGAAGAAGGCAAAAAGCCAGAAGAGGGTGAAAAGGAAATGAATTACAGCTTTGATGAGGCAGTAATTGATGTTGATAAGGAATCAGAGGTAACAAAATTCGGGTTTTGATTTTAGATCTGGAGAGGAGGGAAGGAGCTCAAAGACTGGTTGCAAGAAGGTTGGTTATAAAGGAAGAACCTGTAGAGATGTAGCCAATGTGGAAGAACCATTAAGACTAGTTGGAGGTACAGCAGGTCCTGCCTTCTCAGAAACCAAAGATCAAGGAAAAGGGCAGAAAGGAAATGACGACTCATGCCAGGAAAGAGAAGCCAGAACAAAGAAGTATGTAGAAATTGAGAAAAAAATATCTTGAGGATATTGAGGAGAGGGGTAAGAACTGGGTGATACTCTCTATAAGAAGAAAAAAGAAAGCAAACTAGATAAGAAATTGTTGCAAGAGATGCTAGAGGCAAAACAAAAGAACCTCTCCCATTGAGAGGAAGAAGAAAAACAGGGAAAGGTGTATTAATCAGATAGGACTGATCAGGAGGTTCATTCAAGTGAGGTCCAGTCTGAGGAAGACAGCAGGAACCCAAGGAAGAAAATCCCCCACTTCCCTGGAGCAGTGACATGGTCTCAGTTGCAAAAAGCGTGAAGCAGTGGCTCTGTACTCAAAGGTGAGGAAGTTGTTGATCAGTTAATGGAGGAGCTCTTTGATAAATTGAACCAAGGACCTAGCAATGGCAGCAGCCATTCCATTATTGGTGAAAAAGGTAGAAGGATCAAAGTTAAAAGAAACTGAAGAGAGGATGGCCAAGGAAGAGCTTTTCAAAACTCTAACTCTAACTCTAAAAGAAGTACTGGGTATGTTTAGCACTACTGTTGCTGAGATGGAGGAGTGGATGGCAACTGGTAAAAATATGAACCAGAGAACTCAGATATGGATCCAGATTTGAGTCTGGAAATTAAGATTCTTCAATGACTTATTAGTAAGAAGAACAGAGAGATACTATGGGTTTGTTGAGGGATTGCAGTTTGCTGTGTATAAAGGGCCAATCAAGGAAACCTTAATAACATCACAAAAATCTTTTAGCGACATAGCTAAGGGAAGAAAAAACCACAAAGGTGAGTCTAGTCAATAAGCCTGATAAAACTATTTCGTCGATGACATTTAAGGCGGAGGTAGCAGGAAAGCTGAAACTGCAAAAGAAGGATTGATGATAATTCTCAGTATGCAGAAAAATTCAAAAGATGTAAAAATTGTTACTCCAATTCTGATGCTGAAAAGAAAATTGAAACAAGCAAATCACTTGATGGACTCATGATCAAGTCTAAGAATGAAAAGTAATTGCAGCCACTTATGATAATGTTTAATGTGCTGGGGGAATATGATGTGATGGAGGTCATTTGGATACAAAATGCTAAACTGAAAAATGAAGAATTTAGCAAGTGAGTGAAGGTTGTCTTAAAACTGGGAAGAAAATTGTGTGTGAATTTGTGCACTATGTAGTTGAAGTTAAAAAAAGATTGAAAAAGAGAAAAGGATTCTTCCTTGAATCAGGCAAAGTACTCATTGAATGTCAAGCCTGTAAGATTAAGGATTTCATAAAGATTATGAGCTGTTACAAATGCCTAGGATTGGGCCACGTGGTTAAATGTTTTTTAAGAGTCCAGAATTGTTCATGCACTGTTCTGAGGAAGGATATAAAAGTGACCAGTGTACAAGCAAGGCAAAGCCACCAGTCTACGCTAACTAGTTATATAAAAAGGCCAATCATAGTAGCAGGGATCCTACCTGTCCAACATTATTAAGGGCAGAGAGAAGTCTTATAGAGCAGTGTATATGATAGTGAAAATAAATTTTCAGGGGCCTATATAGCCCAGGTGGTATAGGGAGCTATCCCCAGGGATTATAACATTGATGTGGCTCTCATACAACAGCCATTTGTAGTGGAAGGAAGACTGCTGGAAATAGATAATGAGTGAAAATGTTTCCACACAGGAAAAGGAGCTATGGCTGTGATTGATATGCGAAAGGGATAGATGCACTATTCCATAGGCAGCTCATGGGTTCTTACCATATGGTCATCACGATTAACAGCAAAAGGGGAAGTATGGTACTGGTATTTTCTTATATCTAATTTGGTCACTCGATTGAGGATTATCTTAATACATGAGAAAAGATAATCCAGTAATTACAAGAATAGGGTGTCATATTGGAGATATCAACATAAAATGCCATTGTGGTACAGCGTGGAACGAGATTGGAGCGATAGAAGTGAAAAATTAGAGAAACTGATTGCACAATACCAACTCAGATTTGTAATCAGAAAGGAAACCTTCCAACGTACCAGGGAAACATCGACAAGCGAAGGCATTTTGAGGGAACCAATATTTTATCAAGGGTTCAGATGGAACTGTGAGCGATTGGAAAGTCGTGGATGAGGGTAGCAGTAACCGTAGAATAATTGTAAAGTAGGTACTCATGAGAGAGTACCGTTTTTGGAGACAAGAATGGATGGAGGAAGGTTCTTGATTCGGATAGCATACTTGAGAAGGTTGGACTTTGGCTTTCATCAAGAAATTAACAGATGAAAAGTACTTGTTGGTAACATTAACGAAGAAGATCTTGCAGAGAAATTCATAGAAGGGCTTCTGAGAACAGCGGATAAGCCTATTGCAAGGACCATAGGTAAAAATTGCATTCTTGTGGAATGCTGAGGTGCAAGGTATGCAGTAAGGGAAAAAAGGAGAAACAAATATTGAGACAGGATCCCGTCCAGTACCAGTAGAAATATAGGGAGTATAGAAGAGCCAGAAATGAATATTATAATGTGATGAAAAATGCAAAACAAAATTCCTGGTGTATACATTCATTACTGTCCAGAGTAATAAGGACCCCAAGGGGAATAGTTAAAGTAACTAGTATTTTCGCTTGAAATGAGGAGGTTCTTTTGTTAGACATGGAATTTCAAGGAGGAACAGTTATTGACAACCATTTTGTGGTGATGAAATTGCTGGGTGTACTGCTGGCTGATGATGAGTACAAGGAAGGAGGCTATCATAGAACAATATGGGATTTCGAATAGATAGGCACACTGACTCAATCACAGAAGAGGAGGTTGGTGTAGCAGCAGCTTCACTGAAGAGTAGAAAAGCCTGTGGTTTTAACAGAGTAATTGTGAGATTGGTGAGCACAGCTTTCCCACACTGTGAAATCATTAGCCTGTCAATATTTTACTAAAGAGTGGCAAATTTCCAGCATGCTGAAAACCGGCCCCTAACATTTTTACTAGTGTTATGGAAATTGTATGAAAATCCTGTTTAATAGGATATACACACAGGTTGAATTAAATTGGTCTTCTCTTCGATCACCAGTACATTTTGCGGCCTGACTGGAGTACCAAGGATATGATATCATTATTGTTTGTGGAAGTAGAGAAGACAGAAGGTTGCTAATGTATTGTGAATATGAAACCTCATTTTTAGGTATTCATCAGGGAAAGTACTCCTCAATTTATTACAACCTCAGCAAGCTTATGTAAAACTTACACTCATTAACTGTAATTCAACCAAAATCATTTGAAATTAAAAAAATGCTTATTTAAAGAAATAAATGTATTTCTTTACTTAACCGCTTAAGTGTTATTTATTTACTTAACCTATATGAACCTTTCTAACTAAAATTACTTTCCCTTTAATCAAAAACTTCTTTCTCTTTGCAGTATCCTAGAGTTTATAACATATAGTATATTTTAACCACATTTGTGATGTACATGTAAATCATAGAAATTATAAAACATATTATTTGATACTTCAAGATATCATAATCCTTCAATCCATGATTTTTTCTAGCATAAGCACTGTTTTTATAATTGTTAATTAGTTAAAAATTTTTGTTTATTCAGTATACCTGAAGGAAAAAGGAAACATTTTTAAACCAATTTTTTTCTATATTATGAGTTTTTATGCAAAAATAATTAACAATATCTAGAATTTCCTATTTATTGTCACTGTTACTGTATTTGAAATAAATTTCTATAAAATGATTTACAAATACTGTTTACCATTATGAAATATTTTTGTGTTCTTTTTTGAAGCTGTTTAATTTGGCCCATGATGTTGCATTAGTTATATAACTACATTCAGTTTGTGATATAATGGTTTCTTCTTTCGTATAACCAATTTGGATTCTGCTTTTTTGTTAATTTTTTTATGAACATGGAATCTTTGTTTATATGCTGATTTAATTTTAATTGTTTTAATTTTTGTTTACTTTCTGTAAAAATGAATGCATGCATGTCTGTTTTATATTTTTGTGTGACACCTGCTTTAAAATGTTCGTTCTTTCATTTGATGTAGTGACAAGATTTTGTTGAAAGTCTGTGATGATGGTTCTGAAAAGTAAAAGTATAAGGTCTGATGATTTAAAATTAGTGTTATAAAAGTAAGTTTTATATTGCATTTAGATATTAAGAAAGAAAAAACTTTGTTTACTTTTAATGAACACCTTCCATTAACAGTCAACAGCAGCTGACTTACTTGCACTTCACATACTTGTGGTGATGATTCAACATTATATATAGGTGCTTCAATATCTTCCATCTCCCTGTTAAAATAATGACTATTATTGATAATTTATTGCTGATATTCTTTTTCTGAATTAAATTTAATTTATAATATATAATTTTTAATGCTATACATTATACATATCTAAAGATTACTGGAATTTATATAGAAGATATAAAATAACCGTTTGTTAGGCCTTTACATCCTCAATGAAGGGTAATATTGTATTGAGTTGAATATAATCGACTACTGAGGACTTGAATGCAAATATGAAATATTCCAGGGAGTGTCCATTGAAAAACCACATTGGATTGTTGTTTAATTTCATTTTCAAATTCTCATCAGGATCGTGAAGAAGGATGTAAAATCATGAAACTTCTGATATTTCAGAGATGGGGTTTTAAAAAAAAATATTAATTTAAAAAATACTTATTATTATATCATTAATTTGTGCTTAGAAAACCAGAACTTTTGCCCTGATACAAATATGCTTAATGGTCTTAATTTTAAAAAATATGTCTTCTAGAACATATCAGTGTTAGAACAAGCAAGAAAATAAATGTTTTTGTTTGATAACACCATGTGCTAAGTGCACATAATCACTGTTTATGTTGCTACTAGTACCTTGTTTCAAATGAAATGAAATCTAATTGAGGTGAAACTTGCTAAGCTACTAATCTCATCTTAAAAAATGTTAAACACCTTGTAATATGACTTCAACATGTTATAAGCATTGTTATGGTCTACACCAAATATATAATTGTGAGAGATAACCACGGAGAATATAATTATGTAATACTGTACTGACCTTCCAGTTATAACCTTACTTTAAGTGGATATTTTAGAGTTTTTACATATACTACATTTTTTCATATACTCCTGAAAAATTGTTATAATCTGGATATGTTTCTGCATATTTTTCTTCCCCTGCTTTTCCACTTTTATGTGAGGTTCATTGAATGATTGCTATCTTCTCTGTCATAAACTTCCTTTCGAGTTGATATCATTTTCTCTAAAATCATGAGCCCTCCTTTCTTCTCATTGCGTGACCAAACCACTTTAACATTCTCTTCCATATCCTCTTCATTATTATATATTTCCCTTCATTTATTGTACCCTTGGTTCCTGGAAACAGCTAGGAAGGATAACATCAGGAATGATGTTATCTATCCTGAAGCCATGCAACGCTTCAAATGGTTTTTCAACTCTTTATAGCAATGTTGGAACTCAGAAACCAGAATATCCTTCAAATGGTTGGTTACATTTTTAAAAACATTTTCTACTGTTCCAAAACGATGTCCTTTGAAGTGATTTTTTAAAGTCGAGAACAGGAAAACGTCGCAGGGACTCAAGTCAAGTGAATAAGGTGGTTGAGGAACTACAGGAATGTTTTTCTTTGCCAAAAACTCGTTAATTGAGAGTGCAGTTGTCTTTGATGACTGGTCTCACACGGGCAACTCTTTTCTGCAGCCTTTCAAGAATTTCTCGGTAAACATATTGATTTACAGTCTGTCCTGTAGGCAAAAAACCCTTTTGAACAATGCCATTACTATCGTAGAAACAAGTTAGCATGGTTATGATTTTTGATTTGTTCATTTTTGCTTTTTTGGGATGTGGTGAGTTTGAAGTGTACTACCCCTTGCTCTGGCATTTTGTTTCTGGGTCGTACTCAAATATGCAAGATTCATCACCACCATTAATAACATTTTTTAGAAAATCAGGATCGGTTTCAATTCGCCCTAGAAGATCATGGCACACTTCCACCTTCTTGTTTTTCTGTTCAACAGTGAGGTTTTTTGGGACCAATTTTGCACAAACTTTTTTCATGTAAATTCATTTGTAAAAATTTGATGGACTGTGGTATGGTTCAAATTCAACTGTTCTGCAATCATTCTGATAGTTAATTGCCATATCAAGTTTCTGATTTACTCAACATTTTCATCACTTTTTGATATTAATGGTCTTCCAGAGCATGGGTCGTCCACAATTGATTCCCAGCCATCTGAAAATGCTTTAAACCACTTAAAAGCTTGGGCTTGTGATAAAGCGCCACCTCCACACACCCTTTTGAGTTTTGAAAAAGTTTCAGTAGCATACTGAGTTTAACACAAAATTTGATTGCACAACACTGCTCATAATTAGTATCGCTCATTTTTGTAACAAAAACTCATTTCTTGTTAAGTCTGTTTACATCTCACGTGGCAACAATAGACTAAAAATATTAATACCTAATATAAATCAGTTGTTCATATAACCATATGTTTTATTAATAACTTTTCAGTGCTGCCACTTCGGCTGCCAAAAAACTAGTCTCGTTATTTTATTTACAGACCTCGGAAGTTTCTTAATAAATTAATTATAAAAGTCTATAATTTTTCCTGATTTTTTTTTTTTTAATAGAAGAACATGGCCTCTGTCCTTTCACTCTTAGTTTGTTCAACTGTATGTTGCTACCTAGGCTTTGTATAGGAAGTGAATAAGTATAGTATTCTAATTAGATGATCATATACAATTGTTATTTATTTTGTTAGGTACTGAACTAAAGAGTAAACACTATCTTATACAAGGGTAAGTCAATTACTATCCGCAGTGTAGTTATAAATTTTATTGCAATACAAATAGGAAACTTACACGTACATCATTTTTCAACATAGTCCCCTTGCATTTCAATGCACTTGGTCCATCGTTGCACAAGCTTCCTCATGCCCTCATAAAAAAAGGTTTTCGGTTGAGCTGCTAGCCAGGAATGCGCCGCTTCTTTCACTGTTTCGTCCAAGGTTAATCGACAGCCTTTTAATGCCTCTTTGAGTGGACCAAACAAGTGGTAGTCAGAAGGGGCAAGATCAGGACTATACGAAGGATTAGCCAGTACTTCAAAGTTGAGTTTCTGGAGCCTTTCAGCAGTGTGGACAGGGATTGTGCAACAACACAATACCTTTCGACAGCAGCCCTCGGCGTTTGCTTCAAATTGCAGGCTTCAGCTTGGCAGTAAGCATCTCACTGTAACGCACACTGTTTATTGTCGTGCCCCTTTCCTCATAATGTTCCAGTACTGGGCCTTAACCACCGTAAGCATCAGTTTTCCTGCGGATGGCTGGGTCTTTAACTTTTTTTTCAGGGCGAATTTGGATGTTTCCGTTCCATACTCTGTCGTTTACTCTCTGGCTCGTAATGATGAATCCATGTTTTGTCACCAGTGATGATTCTGTCTAAGATGTCCTGTTCGTTACCATAGCAATCCAAATGTTTTTGGCAGATGTCCTAGTGCATTTGTTTATGCAACTGTGCGATTTGTTTTGGGACCCATTTTGCACAGACTTTATGAAACCCAAGTCTGTTGTGGATGATTTTGTAGGCAGAACCGTGAATAATTTGCAGACGATGTGCCTCTTCATCAATAGTTACTCGTCTGCCTAAGAAAACCATGGCATGTGCACGCTCAATGTTTTCCTCATTTGTGGTGGTAAATGGTCATCCAGCTCCGTCGTGCGTAACACTTGTGCGACCATTTTTTAATTTTACAATCCATTCGTAGACACTCCGTTGCAGCAACTCACTGTTCCCATACTGTACCGAAAGTCTTCGATGAATTTCAGCCCCTAATACACCTTCCGACCACAAAAAACGGATCACTGAACGTTGTTCTTCTTTGGTGCAAACAGAAAGCGGAACAGCCATGGTTAACGGCAGGGCAGCGATAATGGAACTAACCTAGCAGCATCAAACCTGCACAGACATAACAACAATTAAACCACGCATGCGTCATCTACGCAACACTACAGTACTACCAACATAAACAAAATTATACCTAAATTGCGGATAATAATTGACTTACCCTCATATCTAAATTAAAAAAAAAGGTAAAAGAAAGGAGATGAAGTCTGATTCAAACCGATGTATCTTTCCCTTCTAAGATCCAAACATTTCATTAATTAAAATTTCATTTGGCTATAACTGGAACCAAGGAATTGCGGATAATAATTGACTTACCCCCATATATATATTTTACTATATATTTTTTTTCATAATACAATTTTTTTAAATTATTTTATACTCTTATTTATTTGTTTGGTACTTGTATAGGTTTTAATTATTTAATTTAAAAAATAACTATTTAAAATTTTTCTCTTTGAATAGAATTGTGTTATTTATTTAAGTAACCATTAGACACACATCTCATTTGTAAAACTTTATACAATATTTTATATAACAGCTTTCAAGTTGCTTATTTATCTTAAAATTAATGTCAAGATGGATGTTGGCTTTCCTGTAAATTAATTTTATTTAGTGCTAAAGTATTATTACCTATTCATTATTCAAGTGAATGAGTACAGTTCATATGGACTTTGTAAAAGATGTGTTAGATATGATTATGATTTGAAATGTTGAACTTATTTTTACTTTAAAGATAATTTTTTTACATTATATATTTTTTATTAATTTTTACCTGACAGTTTTAATCAGTGGTGCTAATTGCACATTATCAACATTACACAGAGCTTCAGCAACAGCAGATTCTGTTAATTGAGCATACAAAGCAGAAGCAAGTATTTGTATCAATATTGATCCAGCTAGCGGACTTATATCAGCTGGTAGATATTCAGTGAGCACATTGCAGCAAACTGTGAGGCCAGATGGTAGACAGTTTATGACACGACATAACATTTGAATGCTTAGCTGCACAGCTTGTTCCGTCGTTGCACCTTCCTGTTTTTTTTTTTTCACAGTAATACAAAACATTTATTAGTACAGTTCCAGTTCCACAATATCTTAAAGAAATGTATGGATAGAATAATACTTACTGATATATTTTAGTAATTTAACAATAAAAAATGCATTATTTTATCTTTTTATTTTCATTGTACAAGTTAAGTAATCTTTCAATTACGGGTATTTGAACCTTTTAACTTTTTCAGTTCAAAATTTGTTTTCCTACATGATTTTAAATTTTGAGTATGATTATTAAAAGATTAACAATAATAATATAATGAAATTAAGCTTATTAAATGTCTTGTAAGGTATTGCAGTATTTTTATTGTTTCAGAAAGAATTTTTTTTGTGCAAGTGCGTATAGTAGTTTACCTGCCCAAAAGCTGAATTGAATCTGTCAGCAATACCATAAATTGTTTTATAGAAGTATGTTTCATTTGTAATATGTATAAGCCAGAGTTATCTTTTTTTAACCTCTAGAAGATGTAAATCTAGTCAAGATATAGTATATCTGGGTTAAGACACACATTAAGAGGTAATAACCTCTTTTCAGGAGCATAGCTAATTTTATTAATTTTGCCTCAGGAAAAGCATTTTTTAACAAAACAAGCTTATACCAATATAAAAAAATGATTCATTATGTTTTCTGCTTATTTTACAACAAAGATTCCATAACATATATTTCATTTCTCAAAAAAAAAAGTTCATTTATTAACTAATCATTTATACATTAATCTATTTACTTATGTTACCAGTTATTTATGTATCTTTTGGAATGTATTTTGTATCCTTTGTATAAATCTTTTAAGAATAATCTGTTTAACAGTATTATTAAATAATGACAAAATATTGATTTCAAGACCAACGTATTTCGTCCTATTGAATGAGATCATCACGTAATGATAAAATATTATTCAATGAGTTCATTATTTGATGTTTAAAAATGTCTATTCTCTTTGAAGACATTTCCATTTGCTATTATTAGTCTTAATAATTCCAGGAAATATTAACTGCATTTTATCATGTTTAGTTTCTACTGTTCACTACTGTATTAGCCTTCGGAAGAGGTTGTTAGCAGTACCCCGCCACAAAATCATTTTCTATATAGTAATTGAATGACAGCAACTATAATTTCTAAGCTTACGCACGTTATTTCTTGCTTTATTTTTAAAGCATTTTTTTATCCATAATATATTTCAAGATTTTATAAATGAAGTATTGATGAAAAATTTTCAAATTAAATTTAACATAAACGTTTTTGCTTACGTATGCACAATTATTTACTTCTCATTTATTTTTAATGATAGTTTACATTGTATCAGTAATAAATTTTTATTGAAAAATATACTTTCTCACCCACTGGAAGATGAGTTTCCTTTCTGGAAGAAAATATTTGTTGTCCATAAGAAATAATGTTCATACTCCTTAAAGATGTGAAGTATATCTCTTCAGTAAATAGCGTTCCTCATCAGTATATCTCTTTAGTATCTTAATAGCACTAAATAGTTTGACCTTGATTTGTTCTTAATATTAGCTTACAAGAGCATTTTGCTACTGTCATATAGATGACCATTATATATATATATATGTCCAGTGAAAGTAATTTCACTCATTTGATACTTTCAGTATTGTGAACATAAGTGCCTAGATTAAGAATAAGTAAATAACTACACAAGATGACTGTTCATGTTATAAATGAACTGTAATTTTTTTGCTTTTGCAAATTTTTTACAGTTTTATTAATAAACATACAGTTTTATTAAACATTTCTCTCTTCATTAAAAAATTTAATTCATGAAATGAATGGTGTAATAGTTATTGTATATCTTTATACTCAAATAACTTGTAATATTAATTAAATTTTTAAAATTTTAACTGCCTACATTTACTTTAAAATTTAAAACAGAACAAGTTTTTAAGTATACATATCATATTTACATCAAATGATTTAACAAACATAACTTAAAAATTCTGCATTTTCTATTAGTAAATGAAGTACAGTGACACATCCTGATTTATTAATATATCTGTGTTTATATCTTTACAAAAGTTGCGGAATCAGGTAAACATAATATCCTATGTTTTTTCCTATGTATTATTAATTAACCTCTTTATGTTGTAAATACAGACGTATATCAGTAGTGATAGATGCTCATTAAATATAAACCTTCATTTATTTACTCACTTCTAGTGCCTTCTGTACTACTGAAACTGCTGGTGCTAGAGGCTCTTTAAGTGGATCAATTAGTGCTTCTAGCCATGATGGCCGTTTCTGGTTCCATATCTAACAAAACAATAAAAAATTAATAGATTTTCATATTGTTTTCTTTCAGAGGTATAATTATTGTAATTTTTAGAAGTATAATTAACTACACTTGCTATTAAAGATTCTCATTCACAATAACTTTCAATCTTTCTCTGTTTAATATTAAACGACCACAAGTGATATAATGAATAATAAATCTTTTTGTCTGAAATTATTCTTTCCGGTGCACACACATACATTTATTTTTGTAAGTTGGTACATGAATGTCTACAAAAATTATTAGACTCGATCAAAAATTGCTGCATAACAGACTATAAAATAATAAAAATCAGTTACAATGCACTATTATAATGTTTGGAATTATTTGTAACTTTGAAAAACTTTATAAAAGTGTAATGTTAAATTTGTTACAAAACACTGATTGTAAAGTGATTACTCTTGTATAATTTTCATAAGTGTTCTTATTATTTTCCAATTGTAATGTGGGGAAGAAAAAACCCAAGAGTAAAAAAATCTTAAAATGATGTTTCCTACTAAAACTAGCAACAAAAGATTTGAATGTTTTTATTTAGAAAACTAGGGTTTTCTCCCATATTTGAAAAATTGAAGTGGATTGAAAAATAATGATTCTATACTTTTAATTCTTAGGAAAATTGTATTATGGGGATTCTATTGATAAAATAATATTAACTACATAATATAATAGTATTAAGAGATTATTTATGGTCAAAAAATATTTGCTGTGTTATTATCCTTGGTGATCAGGAGTGATATTAAATAAAAATTAAAAACTTTTACAAGAAAATTGAACCAAATTTTAAAATAAAACCTTTTTAATAACTGGACTTTGAAACTTTTCGGTCATCTTTACAACCATCTTTAATGAGTTATGCTGTTGATTTGCACTGGCATCAGCTGATTTTACTGTTTCTTTTTATTAAGATGTGAGGAAAAAATGTGTTGGATTTGGATTGTGTGTGTGTATATTTAGTATATTATTGTTACATGTTCAGATATTACAATGTTCAAGAGTGTTAAGATGTGATCCTAATTTGTGTTTATGTAGAATGTTAATGTTGTTTATTTGTGCATAGCTTTTAAATGCCAATTTTCCTTTTGTTTGAAACAGTGTTGTGTTTTACAAATGTAGAACTTTGTTCATCAGAACTGTTTAATTTATATATTTCATATGCATTGTGTTTATTTGTTGGTTATTGTGTTCTGTGTAATGATTATTTGTTTTGAAGAGTACATTTTATCCAGTTCAGTTATTTAAAGAATCCAAGAAAAATAAGAATACTCAAATAACAATAATAATGTAATAAAACCCCACATTAATTTCAAAAAAATTGTTCATGACTTCTTTCATAGCGATAGCACCTTCATCACATGAATATCTTAAAAATTATAAAAATTTAAAATGTATCAATCTGTTTTTTCCAGTTGTTTAATCAAACTAATTATCTACTGGTATTGTATGAGGGTGGTTTGATAGGTCTGTCAATTCGCAAAAGGCGGCACTCCAATCTCTACTTTCTCTTCATTGTTTATGTCTTATCTTATGTAGGCTTACAAAGTTTCCAGTTATTCTGATAATTTTATAATTAGTTGATATTTGACAACTCATGAAAGCTGATGTGTCAAGAAAACATGGAAAACACGGAAAAAACAATTTTCACGTATTCATAAAACAATATTATTTGCAAGGAAAACCAATAAAGGAAACGGAAAAAAAGCTTCAAAGTATTAAGGAGAGCCTGCTCCTTCACATGGAATAGCTCAAAAGGGTTTACTGAATTTTGCTATGGTTGTGAGTACTCACAACTTCAGTAATACTGAGCTTCAAAAGAGATAACTACTCAAGAAATGATTGATAAAATCCATGATATTGTACTGGAAGATCGCCGAATAAAGCTACGTGAGATTATAAACATTTCAACTGAAAGTGTATGGCGAATTTTACATGAGTGGTTGGGTATGCAGAAGCTATCGGCAAGATGGGTGCTGCTATTGTTGACATATGATCAAAAGCGGTGGTGCATGACAACTTCAAAGCAATGTTAGACCATTTACCAGCACAATCCAAGTACGTTTTTGCGGCATTATGTTACCATTGATGAAATGTCGATTCATTATTATACTCGGAAACAAAACAGCAGTCAAAAATATGGACTAGGTTAAACAAACCTGCACTGAAAACGGCAGAGATGGTTCCATTGGCTGGTTAGGTCATGGCCACAGTTTTTTGTTTAATATTGGTTGATTACTTATAGAAGGAAAAAACGATCACAGGAGAGTATCATATCTCATTATTACAGAGATTCAATGTGGCACTGAAGAAAAACTGGCCTTATTAGCAAGAAAAAGTGCTGTTTCACAACAATGCGCCAGCTCACTCATCTGCAATTGCACTTGCTACATTAGCTAAATTGCTTATGAATCACATCCTCATCCACCCTATTCTCCAGATTTAGCCCCTTCTGACTTATTTTTGTTTCCAAACCTAAAGAAGTGGCTTTGTGGAAAAAATCTTCATTAAATGAGCAAGTTATTACTGAAACATATGAGTATTTTGTAGAGTTCAACAAATCATACTTTTTGGAAGGCATAAAAAAGTTAAAAAATCGCTGCAATAAGTGTATCGAACTAAAAGGAGATTATGTTGAAAAATAAATTGAAATTTTGTAAAAAATGTTTCTTTATTTTAAAGTCAGTAATTTGTCAAACCATATCTTGATATATTGGAATTTTTGTTTATTTAAATGTTATAATATGATTTATTTTGTTATTAAAATTCATTGTATTGAAATGTTTTCTTGTTATGAAGTATTACTTATGCGTGGGTGTGTATACATATACAGATTATTGAAATATATATCAGACAATATATCTTATTGCTTCTCCAGCAAGATAAGGTAAGAAAAATTGTTTGATTCTGTACTGTTGGTGGAAAGAGCTAAGTTTTACTTATGTCTTTGATATAGTTAGTACAGAGAAAGGTAGGGACAAATACAATAAAAGGAGAATTAATTTTACTAAATTAATGTATATATAATATTATGTATATATATATATATATATATATATATATATATATATATATATATATAACACTCACCTTATCTTTTCATCATGTCTACAATAGTACTTTTGTTGCAACCCACATCATCAGTTATAATTCTTCTTTATAAAATGTTTATTACCAGATTACATATTAAACTCAAAATAATAATTAAATTATAATGTAATATATAAGATTTAAAAGTATAAAAATTTTCAAATTTATAATTAAAAAAAAAAGAAAGAAATATAAAAAAATGTTAAAATTAATACTAATTAAAATTATTGAAATTAGAAGTTACATTTATAAAAATATGACGTCAGTTATGATAAAATAAGATAAAAACAAAATATACTACTTGTTTGGCCAGCTAATACTACATTACTGTATGAATAATTAAAATTTATGTATTACTATTATCTTTATCTGAAAGTGTGCTGCCACAGATAAAGATAATGATAATTATATATATATGAAATATACACATGAAAATACACATTCATTTATTCACAAACACTCATAATCACTAATCTCTAAGAAGTATCAAGATACTTCTTATCTTGAAGTATCTCCATTCTTTTCCCTTTAAAAAAATATGTAAACAAATAATAATAAAAATGTACTTTTATATTACTATATTAAGAAGTTAAATGTGGTTGATAGTGAAATTGGTTTTAAGTGAAATTTTGTGTATTAGTATTGGCCAGCATTAAAAATTTCAAAAGAGCAATGTATAATAAATAATCAAAGAATGCAAGTTGTATGTAACAGCAATGCTGGCTAATTTTTCTTCACCTTCAAGAATCTGTTTCATACAGCTATGTCAGTCATTCTATGAACTCAAGTTTTTTTTGGCAACTGAGTAATTTTTTTTTCATTATGAAAATTTGTTTTTTTTTTATTATTTATGGACATATCATTATTATAATATTTAAAATAAAAGAAAAGTATACAGAGTGTTCATTTGAAGTGTACCACCATTTGGATCTCTGAAACTGTAGAAGTTAAAAATCTTTAAACAGGGAACTTCTCTTATATTTTGCTTAAGCATTGAAGTATAGTAAAAGGTTTTTAATATCCACTTCGATTTTTGCAGTTTGGTGGCCAACTTAAGCTTTTTAAATATTAACACATACATTTTTTCCAGTTTTCAATAGAAAACATCATTTTAAGGCTTTTTTATTCTTGGGTATTTTTGTCCAAAAGGATTTACAGGCTCTCAAAGGTGAAAACCAGAATGTTGGCTAACAAAAGTTTTTCCAATGAAATCTATATTTTTTGTATAATTTTCTAACAGGAATAGATCATTTTATGATTTTTGTAAGTGTTTGATATTTTTTCCAAAATGCAACCATTCAGAAGTTACGTCTAATACCCTGTTGGACCTGTGTTCATACATGCTGAACTTAAGTCCACATTGTTGTAAATTTCATTTGTTATTGTTATAATGGAATTGTAAGTGGTATAAAACTGAAAAGAAAAAGTTTATATTTTATAAAATTTTTCTAAAATAATCAACCATTAAACAGTACAGTTTTGGAAAAATTCTCAACAATAAAAATGTCTTAGAATGATGTTTTTACTGAAACTGGCAAAAAAAAGATTGATGAGTTGCTATTTAGAAAACTAGAGCTTGTTCCCATATTTGAAAAATAGAAGTAAACTGAAAAATAACAATTCTGTATACTTTTAATTTTTAGGGAAAAGTAAGTGAAGTTCTGCATTTAAAGGTTTGTAACTCTTGTACTTTCAAAGAAACTGAATGCAGCTCACTTAAAATGAACTATATATTATTTCATATTTTTAAATTTCAAACAAAACAAAGAAAAATATAATAAATTTCATAATTTTACGTAATATTACTTACAGTTTTAAGATTGTTTTAACATTTTTTATTGCAATGTATTTGCTCATTTTATTGCATAATATATTGTTTATTAGTGCTGATGTACAGAAATAAGACTTTTCAAAAACTTAACTGAAACATTTCTATGAAAAAACTATCAACTATATTAAACATGTTTAATCAAATAATAATTTGTAAAACTATAAATTTATTACACATTTTAATAGAGGTTAAGATTTTTTTGCAGAATTATACAATCTCTCTCTTTATACCTGTTTTTTATCAAGACTAGTCCCCCAATGTTGTCGTGTTCGTTCAAGCATATGTCCTAAAGTATGAGTTACATCACTTGTTGTTCCTATGGTCATTACAATATATAAGAGCGCATGTTCAACTGATATGTTTGGCAGAATACAATCACCACTGCACATAAATCCTGTGTAAATTTTAAAACACAATTCAGTAATACTCTAGAGTGACTGTAGTGTATACTGTTTTTACTACAATATTATTTGCTTATTACTTCATTTAAGGACATTGTTATGTTTTGTCTTTATATAATAAGAATATGAATATTCTTATAATACAGTTTCTAGCACCAAATGAAATGCTCGGCCTGGGTAACCAATAAACATGTGATGAAAACAATTCTGTATTTATTATTTGGTGTCACATTATCTTGTTTTTTCCCCTAGGCAAACATTTCAGAGAAATTGTAATTAATTAAACATCAACGTAAAAAATACACTTATAATATCTGCTTTCACAACCAAATTATATATATATATATATATACATACATTTAATTCATTTAGATTTAGGGCCAAATGTGCTAATGATATGCATGTTGAGCACTATTTAACTCTTTATGAATCGTCAGATTAGAAATACCCATAAGCACTTTCTACTCCTGTAAAGTTAAATTCCATGTCTGACTTTGAGATCTATTTTCCACATTTCTAAGTTGACCCATCCCCTTAGTGAACGTAAATTCATCTTTCCAAGTTCGTAATTAAATTAAAATTTAATCATATTTTCCACTGGATTTGAATCTAGATCTTTCAGAATCACAGATCATCAATTATTGGTGTGCAAAAATGAAAACAATATGGATTAGATTTACAAGAATATTTTAAAAATAATATAATTTCTGGGATGAAACATTACATTGGTTAAAGTACATTTGATAAGATTCCATTGGTGAAATCAATGGAATCCTTCCATTGATTTATCTATCCTTCATTTTTTCAAACATTGCAATTTATTCTACCTACAATAAAGGAACATTGCTTAGATGAAGTAAATAAAATGATAAAAAAGTGTAAAGCATATGATGAGGTGGAATATATGTGATCAGTTCATTAAAAATAAAGTAACCACCGCCAGTGAAATAGTATATAAATTTATGAACTAATGCTGAAAACTTCTCGGGGAGATTATAACTAACAATTAAACAATATGTTAAAGAAAATTTTGGGGCAGATTTTAGAAAAATTACCTACCATAGGTAGGTAAAATAAATTTTAGATAAAATCCTCACTACTATATTAATAAGAAAAGTAAAAGTTAGAAATCAAATAACTAAATATATGTTGATTTCTACAAAAAAAAATATGATTTTGTACACCATGCAAATATAAAGAAGTGTTCTAGAATGAATTTTTTGCCAAAATTTGATTTGGTTATTAGGTGAACTCTAGAAGTTTATTTAATGCAGTCTACTCAACTGCATAACCCCATAAAATGCTAGTAAATCCATAGATGGATTTATAAAACAAAATAGGAAGAAACATAAAAACTGTTTTGATTTGCTAATGAGGTGTTAGGCAATGAAAGAGGGCTAAAAAATTTTATGGAAGTACTTTTGAAAGAATTAGAAAAACACTCTGTAAGCGGTTTTCAATTTATAGCAGGAAAATTAAAGTTTATGGTAATACAAAAAGATGACAAAATGCAGTAAGCTAGTGACTTTCATCATCAGTAGGCAGTATTAAACAATATATTGAGCATAACTAATGATAAAAATAACATGAATAAAGAAATTACAATCTGAAATGTTTGTAAACCTTCAACAGAATGTTATAAACTAGAATATTTTCAAGAATAGTCATCAGTTTGTTTAAGTTTGCAGCTAGCTCAGTGCCTTATACAGAACAGAGAAAACATATTAATGTTTGAGATTAAAATTTTAAGAAAGTTGTCTGGACAGTAACCAACAGATAATAAGAAAAATACTAGAATTCTGTATGATGTCACAAATATTATTGTAGAATTTAAGAGCAAGAGACTGCACTAGTTTGAATAGATATTAAGAACAGATAGTTTCACAACAAAGTAACTGTATTATGTATTAGAATTTAAGGTAAACATGAAGAGAATAACGTTTTGGCAGATTTATAGAAAATGGGAGAGAGAACATAAAAAGATGCTTGGTTCCTGCTGATGAGCTAAGAAAAGAGATGGGGCCAGTTAGAAGGGTAATGAATTTACTGTGGTCTAGATTGTAACAACATTGATATCATGTTGAATGCTTGATTGCTTAATTTTTATTTTCATACTTTTAATAAATTTTCATCTTTGTAATTATAAGAATTATATTTGTAAAAGGTAAGATACTCCTATTTTATGTAAATATATCATTTACCAGTACATTTCTTATCATTCTGAGAGCTTTTCTCAGTGTTACTTGAGGATTTTAAAGTATTATCAATGAGGTGCAGCATAATTTTTGAAGGCACCCAGCAGTTTCGCATCATCAGCACCTGTAATAAATTAAATTTTATTTTACTAAAATTAAGCACTGTCTTTAAAAGTATAATTGCAAATTAATATAGAATGTAGTGTCACATTATATCAAATAGTTTAGCAAGGTGGAAGATTTGATCCTTGCAAAGATTAATGTTTTTACATCATATATGTAAAACAGAAAATTATAAATGTAATTTAGCAATGTTATAGTGAATAAATTATTTTTATTTATTATGTCTTTTGACAACTGTTAAAGTTTTAAACTAAAAAACAAACCAAAATCAGTTTGATTTAAAGGATTCTTAAATTAGATATATTGTATCTTAAATGTTATTATTTAATTAATTCCTTTTTATAAAATTATATTCTAAAAATAAAGACTAGCCCAATGATTTCATGGAAAGACCAATCCTGATGACTTTTTTTAGGATTTCAGTCTTAGTGGTTGCACGAGGCCCGGTGATGTTTGCACATTTTCAGCACAAAGCATCAATCTTAAAGTGCTTGCATACAAGATGTCTCACAAAAAAAAGAAAGCTTATGAACCAATTAACTTTTCTCAAATCTGTGCTCAATCAGTATGCTTTTGTTAAATTTAGAATGATTTAAATTTTTCGGCTTAATAAAATTGTTAAAACTTTGAAAATTACGGTTAATTTTAGTTCAATAAATATAGTTAATTTGGTGATAATGTGCAGTTAAAAGATTCTTTGAAAAAATAAAAAATGTTTAAATAAAATAATTTTTATGTAAAAAATATTAATAATAAATGCTAGATCAGTTATAAAATGATATTCTGGAAGCACATTTCCAGTTACGTAGAAAGTGAGTTACCATTTTTATTGACTGAATAAAGCAAACTTTTAAAAGCTTTAAACTTTTAAAAGCTTTAACTTTTTAAAGCAAACTGAATAACTTTACCTTTGAGCACTCCATCTGTTTGTAACGTAGTTATGAAATTTATTCTTTGCTGTTAGGCAGATCAATATATTTGTAATGATTTTTCATGCAATTTTCTGTTTCAAAATAGCAGCTGCTACCTTTCTTAGACGAGGGAGAATGAAAGTTTCCATTATCAAGCCACAATTGCCAATGACTGAATTTCTTATGAATCTATATAACCTTCTCCTAATGTTACACACAATTTCCAGTTTGTCTCTCAGGCTACACATTAGATACTTCACTCCACACATTTAAACCCATTTTTAAGCCTAAAACTTATCTCTGACACAATCTCCTCTTCTGTGAAACGTAATATTTTTTTTGTTATATTACTAAATATTTAATCTTATGCAATGAACTTATTTTTTATAATTTTCCTCTTAAACATCTTATTTACAAAAAAAATATCCATCTTGTTTCTATAATTTAGTGTTAATTTTCCTTTTTTTTAGCCATTTATAATCTTTTATCTCTATTATTGCTACTATTAAAAGTTTTGTAGATTTCTTTTCAAATGTGTTTGAAGATATAAATTTTCTGCATTATTCTATGTTTATCCTAACATAACAGAAACATATACATTGACATACTCTCTCTCTCACTCTCTCTCTCTCTCTCTCTCTCTCTCTGTCTCTCTCTCTCTCTCTCTCTCTCTCTCTCTACATATACATATATGTATGTATATATATATATATATATATATATATATATATATATATATATGTTAGATTATTTTTAAGTAATTTGTTTACTTGTGCTTGAACCTTTCTATAAACATTCTAAATACATTTAAGAATATATGCTATAACAACACAATGTTAAATGAAAATATCTTTCTTTTTCCTGTTTAGCTTCTAGTAATTACTGTTCAGATAATACTCCAGAGGATGATATGTATGAGTGTAAATGAAGTGTAGTCTTGCACAGTCTCAGTTCAACCATTCCTGAGATGTGTGGTTAATTGAATCCAACCACCAAAGAACACTGGTATCCACAACCTAGTATTCAAACCCGTGTAAAAATAACTGACTTTACTAGGACTTGAACGCTGGAACCAAATCAGCTGATTCAGGAAGATGCGTTCACCGCTAGACCAACCTGGCGGATTAAATGAAAGTATCTATCTGTTAATTATTTGCATTAACATTTACTTATTAGATTATTCTTCAATTTATAGTGTTTTTATCTGCTGACAATTCATTGAACATTATGACAGTCTGCTATGAAAAATGTACCAATATGTAGCTACTGATTTTTAATTACAAATCAAACTGTGCTTTTTTTTTTACTCATTTTAATATAAACTTTTTTTTAAACAGTTATAATGTTTTCAATTACTTTTGCAGGGCTTCTTCAACCAGTTGCTGAAGATAGCTATAAAGGTGACTGAAAATGATGTGACCTAACTTTAAAAACTGTAATGTTAAAGTAAGTTTGAATTTGTCATTAAAAATTAACAGCTTTTTATGATTGTTGTTAAATAAATCAATGAACTCATCAAGATTTTTTAATGAAGGACCAATTTACTTCTTTAGACGACAGGTTATGCTTTATTTCAATTCAAGATAATGTGAAAAAATATAATTTACCTTACCAAAACATTAAAAAATAATTTCTAGAGATCATATCAATTATGTGATATTATCTATAAATAATTATTGAAGTATAATAATTATAAAATGGTAAGAAATTCTTTATAATCTTAATTTTTCATTTACAATAAATTTCATACATATAATAACAGGAAATACAAACCTTCAATAAAAGTGGCCATGAAGGTTGTGGCTGTGCTAGTAGAACACTAAGCTCAAGAGATACTGCATCAGTAACCGGTAGAGCCCTGACTGTAGGAATTGCAAGAGCTAATGGTTCTACAGAACTTAGAACAATCCATGGTGATACTGATGGTACGGGAAGTTTATTTAAGCAACCAACACCTGATAATCCTTTGTGGAACACCTGAACATTTGTTGAACAAATAAATTAGGCTATTTGTTTTAAAAAAGAATATATGTAAATCATTATTTCTAATCAGAGGTATACTGTGTTACTTTGTGAAATGCAAGCAAAAGCTTCCAATACAAATAAATACTGTCTCAATATTTGTTTTCCAGTACAAAGTAAATCCTGCCTTGGTTTAAAACAGCTTAGAATGTTTGAAACAAAAAAGTAAAGTTTTTACTCATACTTAAGTTCAATTTCCAGTTATTCCAAAAATTTTATAACTTTTCAAATAAAATTTGTATTTATGCAAATTCCATTAAAAAACAAACAGATATATTAATTAAAAAAACAGTTGTATTAAAAACTTTCTCACCTTCTAAATAGATTGTCCACCTACAACATTACTTATTTGAAAACCTTCAAAAGATCTCCAGAAGCAGTTTTCTGTGTACATTTAGAATGCGATTAATTTAAAAAAAACTCAAAATTTGAACATATTATTAAGAGATGTTTACTATTTGTCTAGATTGGCACTAGAAGGAAATTAACTGTAAATTTTCATTATCTTTTAGTATAGTCAGAACAATTACACAGTAGAACAAAAAAAAAAAAAAAAATTTCTCCTATGAATGAGAAGAAAACAGTTGTTTAGAGTAAATCGCGAAGAGAAAAACCCAGTTTGAAAAAAGATTTTATCGGATCGCGTTAATTTGTTATTAACGATTAAAGTTAAAAATTGTTTTACTGTCAACCATATGATTTTTTGATATGTGTGTATTGGAAATTATATACAGAATATGAATTTCTGAAAATTATATCAAAAAAAAAGAAAACAAGAAGAATATTGATGTCTGAAAAATAAATCGAGAAAAGGTGAAATTGGGAAATACCTTCAAACAAATGTTAACAATAAGCTATAAGGGTAATAAACAGTGGGTTGCCGTAGCATTGTTGTTACCTTTTATTGTAGAGATTACGAAGGCCCAACAATGCTACGGCAAACCGCTGTTTATTACCCTTATAGCTTATTGTTAACACTTGTTTGAAGGTATTTCCCAATTTCACCTTTTCTCGATTTATTTATTTATTTTTCAGACATCAATATTCTTCTTGTTTTCTTTTTTTTGATATAATTTTCAGAAATTCATATTCTGTATAAAATTTCCAATACACACATGTCAAAAAATCATATGGTTGACAGTCAAAAAATTTTTAACTTCAATCGTTAATAACAAATTAACGCGATCCGATAAAATCTTTTTTCAAACGGGGTTTTTCTCTTCGCGATTTACTCTATACAACCGTTCTCATCTCAGTTTTAGGAGAAAATCTATGTATCACTGTGTTATTAATGTAAATACTTGTACAACTTCTTTTTGTACAAATACGTATTCCTGTAAGGCAATTTTGTGTAATGTTTTATTGAGGATCAGTTTGTTTGTTAATAGAGGATTCAAATGAGTATTAAAACTTTCCATAGGAATCATTCAAATTTTGCTTACTTAAAGTTTTGTACTACGTAAATTGAACATTTAGATCAAATAAACAACATAATTGTAGTTGTGATGTATGTAACCTATTCATAAATATAAAAATTAAATACGTTTATGATAGAAAATGCTGCAGGTATAAATTAAAGATGTATTTGTAAATAGATCACCATCATTTTCAAACACTCTAACAGAATCACTTACCTTTTTATTCATTCTTACTTCTACACGTATGTCTGGTTGTGATAGTTCTTATTTCCTTTACAGTTTCTACTTTGTGAATCGATTTTAGGAAATATCTTTATAATTCCATTCTCCTACTTCCTTCTTAAGTGACTATATATTTGTTGTATTTTTGGGGATAAATGTGTATCCAGTCTATTCAATGCAGAATCACTGTGGATTACTTAGTAGGCTCTTGATGAAACAAATTTGATAAAAACAACATTAAATTAATTAAAACAATGTAGATAGAATATACTAATGTTACTGATACTCCATTAAGAAGTTGACAGTTAATTGAGGAAAAGACCATTAACTTGAAAGTTAGTTATTTAATATTACATAATTGAAAATGAATACTTTAAATACCTTATAAAGTGTAGAAAGTGGAGCACCACGAAGAAGAAGACATGTGAGCAGTAAATGGCATTTTGCATGTACATCTCTTACAACATGTGACTGTGATAGACAACCTGTCAGTTCATCAGCTGAACTACATATTGCTGGTAATAATTCTCTAACACAGAACAGTAAGTTGCAGACATCTGTAACTAACTGAGTTGATCTTGCGAAACTTGCTTTTGCCTAAAAAAAATTTAGAAAAGTTAATAAAATAGAATTATTGTGTACTTGTGAAACAGTATATTATATTAGTTTAGGTTATAAAATGATTGAACTTAAATTATTTTATAATCACGCTATTGAAGATATCTTGAGATAGCTCTTCATTTTGTATATGTTGAAAGTACTCCATATTGTATTTCCACACTCAAACCTCAAGCTTATGTAATAAGTAATCATCTAACAGAAAAAGATCGTTTTCCATCAGGAATTGGACTCGCACGTTGATTAGAAAATTGTGAACGTACTGTAGACAAAACCAAGTGGTAAAACATTGAAGCATTAATGACTTCTAGTGATGTTAAAGTTCCATAAATGAGTTGATGCCATTTTTGTGAGTCACTTGTAGGCATAAGGTCTAATTGAGGACAACGGAAATATCTCATGTTAAGTACAAGAAGGTCATTTATAGTAGAATCTTTTGCAATGGTAGTTTTTTACTCTTAAAGGAAATCACGAAGTGATGAAAATATTTACATTTGTATTATGTATAGTTCTTTATTTATTGATTAATAATTTTGTTTCATTCATAACTACAGTTTAGTTTTCCATTAAATTTGTCTTTTTTTTGCAATAATAATTTTATAGCAAATGAAATTTTCCCTGCCGATTTGAGGCAGTTATATAACACAGTTTCAAAACATAAAGACGGTAAAGTAATTTGTTATTTTTATCATTCAGTCAATTGCTTTCTCTGAGAATGATGATGTTCACTACACAAGCATCTGATGAGTAGCAATATACTCAGCTTGGTAAGGAAGGTAACATGAGACCACTTTACTGTACACTTTCTCTTGTTGACTGTCTTGGGATGTTAGTTATTTTTGAAAATAGCTATGTCAGTTTTGGATTAACTTGTAGCTGATGACAACTCACCTATAACTATTATGGTAGTGCCATATACATATGTATACCTATACATGGCTTGTGAAAAATGTAATTTTCAAAAAAAAATATCTACTCAGGATTCAAACTAGAAATTCTGAATTTTTAAAAATATTTTTTATATTATTTTTAATTTCACATTATTACAAATCTGCAGCTTGTGGTCACATGATGTTGTTTCTATGTAACTGTGGTTTCTAGTGCTGAAGATGTGGTATGTTGTCATTTGTGTCATTGCTTATTTTTTGTAGAGGGATATGACATTATATTATTATTCAACTTTTTTCTTTCTGGATAAACACTACTTGATCTTATGAGTTGTATTTTTACTACTTCTATCAAGCCAGTGATAGAAGATAATGATACATTCACTACTTCAGTTAATTGCATTTTTAAATTGGCTCTATCATGCTTTTCAGTGATTTTTTAAATTGTTTAATTGTTAAAACTTAACCTTATAATGTGATTAATTATTTTCATTATTATTGATATTTAATATTTCTGATTTTTGGAAAATTTATTATTATTTATTTAAACATTTATTTATTTCTTAAAAATGTTAAGCAATTAAAACAATTTACCTGTTAACTATTCTTTTTGTGGTTAACTGTTATTTTTGAATTGTTTATTGATCTAAATATGTACACACATCACATCAAAACATATTATTTCTTACTTTTTTAAATTTTGTTTTTAAAAACAGAATCTATTGCATTTTTTCCAACTCCTGACCATTTTGATACATTATTTAGCACTAAACAGTTTTTATGTTTAATAATTCCATTTAGACATTTACATATTTCAAAATTTTAACTTTTTAATCCTTTATTTTCAAAGAACTACAAATAGAACAAAAAATACAAACAATTTTTGGGCTCATAAGCAAAAGCGTAATTAAATCCAGAGAGTTATGTAAGTGTGCATTAGCTACCAAAATTATTGTAAAGTGTTTGTAAAGAATTATACTATTAGTTTACTTACTTGCATATATCGCACAGTTAAAATTGTCAAGGATTCATTTAACATTCCAGCAAAAACTCTTTGAGCCATTTTAGGTGGAACTGTGGTCCAAAGATCTTCTCGTGTTCCTAAAAATAACATTGTTTTACAATCCTGTAACATTTGCGTTTGGAGTTTACATTTAAATTAAAATTTATAATTTATTTTGCAATTTATCATTAAAACAAGTGCAGTTTTAATATTACATACATATAATTTTATATTAAAAAAATTTTTTTCAAAGACTTTGCAATCAATTGACAAAGATTTTGCAATCAATTTGTAAAATGTAATAATGGAGGACTTAACTGATCCTATATCATGTATCTCTATTGATTATATAATACTGATCATTTCTAATAAATTTATATGTTAATAATCATTTAAGAGTAATGTTCTAATTGCTCAACTATATATTGTTTACGTTTTACAAATTAAGCATAAATTAATTTGTCTCATTGACTGTATTTTCAATATATTCTCAAGACATAATAATATGTTTGGTAGAGTTATAAAATTAGAACTTTTGTCATTGCATCATGTAAAGTATAAAAAACTAAAACACAGAAGTTACTTTCTAAGAGATAAAAATTACAGCAGCATTTAATAAGATGTTTGCAGCTTTGAATTTTTAATTTAAATTAAGAAGAATTATTTAAAATAAATTTTAACAAAAATTAAGAAAGATTTTGGTACAAAAGAAAACTTTTGTAAATTTTAACTTTACAAATTCATTAAAAAGATATATTTTCCTTTCAACTTCCCATTTAAGATTGTTACTGATAGCCACTGGATCCAATCAGTTAAAAGCAGCTGGATATACTTAAATTAACCCACCGGGTTGGTCTAGTGGTGAAAGCGTCTTCCCAAATCAGCTGATTTGGAAGTCGAGAGTTCCAGCGTTCAAGTCCTAGTAAAGACAGTTATTTTTACACGGATTTGAATACTAGATCGTGGATACCGGTGTTCTTTGGTGGTTGGATTTCAATTAATCACACATCTCAGGAATGGTCGAACTGAGAATGTACAAGACTACACTTCATTACACTCATATCATCCTCTTACATATAATCACTTACATATCATCCTCATTCATCCTCTGAAGAATTATCTAAACGGTAGTTACCGGAAGCTAAACAGGAAAAGAAAGAAGGATATACTTAAATTACTTAATTTCTTCATAAAGAAAAAATTAAGCAATTCTTTGATTTTACTGTAGTCATACCTTGCATATAAAGCCACCACATTTGAACGACAAATGAACCTCTTTCACCCTCAAAGAACGCTTGATGATGCTCCCAATTCAGACAATCCGCATCTTGTAGAACATATAATGATATTAATCTGCAGTGGAGATCTAGAAGTCGTTCTGCTAATGATTCAGCCATTTCTTGGAAATTTTTATAACTTCTTGTCAGCGACAGACTGAAACATGGTGTGTTCATAATTTTTTTTAAATACTTCCATTTTAAAGGCAAAAAACTCAAAATGCTGAAAGTTGCAATAAATAATTAAGTGATACCTGTCTGACACTTCAGTGGTTATCTAACTACAATCTGAATTAGAATGTTTTAAGAATTACCTATTTTGGTTTGGAGTGTTATGATCAATTATTAGGCAGATTATTTTGGGTAAAGCAAAGATTGAAAGGATGCTAAAATAATTTATGATAATGACTAAATCATTGCTTTTGTGCGGTTCTGAGTCCCAGACCTTTATAACTGAAACATGAGCTCTGTTCAGGCAGCAGAGATTTCTTTCACCATTGAGAAGGGATAGGATACACTGTTAGAAACATACTGCTTGAGTAACTAGAAACTAGAGCAAAATGGACATCATTTTTGTTCTTGATAGAAATCCATTGTAGGGTGGTAGGTGGTAGTATCTGATCATATGATCCCTAAACCAGTCCTGTTTTGTACTGTACGAAAAGAAAAGAGGATGTCAGGAGGCTGTAAAAGAATAGAATGTGCTAAAATATATGTAAAATTTATTGAACAGCATTTTGAAATGTAAAAATGATATTCTTTTTCAAATTAGATGAAAAATATTCTTACAGAGAATAAACATTTTATAAAGTGCATTGTTAATAAATTTACTCATACAAATATCCATGTTTTAAACTTTGCTTGTTTTTTCAAGTACATTATTGTTTCATTTGCACCACAATTTTAGGAAAAAAATATCTTCTACTTATTAAGTTAGAGTTTAACCCTACATTGCATCATATATTTTTGTTACTTGTAACCTGAAGTTCAAAATATTACCCGAGATCCGTTTTTGCCAACTGTTGATTGTAAAGCCAGCAAGTATTTTTCATTAAAGCAGCAGCTCCCAGTGTTCCAGTTAATACCTAAAAAAAAAAATAGGTTGTTAACATTTTACTACATTGATTTGTTTTAAAAATATTGATAATTTAGTTGTAAAAGATTACATCAAACATCATTAGTTAATTAACATACTTTGGAGATTTTGCAGTTAATTTTACTAAGAATCAGTACATTTGCCAATGAGTGATCAATTGTTAAATAATTAGTTAATATGTTTTTGATGATTTAAATTAACGTTGTTAATCTAAACCAAAATATCTAACATAAATGCCAATCTCTGTGGTGAATTGGTAGTATCCCTGCCTTCTATTTGGAAGGTTGTGTTCAAATTCTTGGCTTGACATTTTTCATACAAAATAAAATTAATTTCTCATTATTTAAACAGGAGTAAACAGGTGGCAATAATTGGGTATAAGCCTAATTAATTACCAGTGTGAAATAAATAGGTTACTTTCTTTAATATAAATATATATTATTCATCAAAGTTTATAGAGTTCACTTGATGCAAAGGGTGGATGGATTTCTGGACTTGAAACTGGTTTTTTTCTATCTACAATGTCCTGTTGCAATATGCTACTCCATCTACTATACCATTAGCAATGTGAACACTACTTCATACACAGAATTATTGAAAATCTATGTGTTTTTGCTTTCTAATCTTTGATAATATATATATATATATATATATATATATAATCAATGAATCCACATAAAGCACTAAAATACAAGTAATGATATTCTTACCTTATTAAGAAATTCATTATTTTATATGAATAACATACTTTTTTAATTTTCCATTTTTTTTTATAAATTAGACAAAAATTTTTTTTTTCATAAATTATTTGTGTCATAATTAACAAATTAAATTTTTAATTGAAATAAACTGTGTAACTTTTTTATTCAAACTGAATTAAAAGTTTGATTTTTAACTTAAATGATGTGCATTTAAGGATGGATTCTATTGATTAATCCATTAAAAACAGTAGTTTTAAGGATTAGTTATAAAAGAACAAATACCTCAAAAACTCATTATTCTTGAGAAATAAAGAATGAGTTTATCTTTATTAACTCAAGGTTAATCCTTAGGAGTTATTATAGGGTATTTAAAATTTTATTAAGATTACTTAGAAGTTAATCCTTATTAAGAAGAACACTTTCTTCCTTATATTTTATTGTTTAGGTGGATTCTCCTGATTTTAATAATATTAAATGAAAAACAGTGATATTCATAATAAAAATTTTTAAAAACAAAAAACGGATATGACTTCCATTTGGAATTATATCTTAGTGTGTTTTTTTTTTAGGTGGGAGTTCAAGAAACAAATAAAATCCTTGAAAAATGTTAATGGTGTCCACAAATGTTTTAAAAGTATATAAATTACAACAAACTGTTGTGTGTTCATAGCTCAATCAGGATATTGAGAGATTGATAATTGAAAATGTTTATATAATTATAATTTATTATTAAAGAATATAAGTAAAACAAGACAAATCAGTAATAATGACAGTAATAATAATAATAATAAGTGACAACAATAAATAAACAAATAATTATCGTAGTAATCACAACAATAATAATAATAATAATTATTATTATTATTATTAATGGTTAATAATAATGATAAACAGTGATTACATACAAAACAGAATTTAAAGTAATCATCAGGATTTATTTACAAGTAGATAAATAATGAAAACCAAAATTCAGCTCCATTAACAAAAGACATTAGCATGACCATTAGTCTTAACACTTTTAACCACTAGTCTTGTATTAATAACAATAGTACAATTGGCAAGACAAGTATAAAATTCTTTCACTACAAATACCTTTGCTGTTCACAAATAAAACCACCCTAACAAAATTTAGTACACCCTATGAATGAAATTTAGTACATTATTTCTTTCACTTATAGTCTTACAGTAACTCACCAAACCATTTCTTGTTTTCATGTACTGTCCACATTGGAATTACTTGTAATGTCACCTTAATTGTATCAAATTTGCATAATAACTCCTGTATTGTAGCACTCTCACATCGCAGACTGACGACATAATGTTTTTCTTAGATTGATTCACAGAAGTGATTTCAATTGGTCTTTTCCAGAGTATTTATACTCTACCTTCTTTACCTGCCAGATTGAACCCAACTCAAAGCGTGAGAATGATCAACCGCCCTCACATTTTCTCATGAAATTCCAAACATTGGTCTGGTAACTCTTCTCACGGAACAACATCTGTTTAGTGTGTCAGTGGACAATATTGCAAAAGACAATTGTTAAACAGACCTATTACCTTTACTAAAAGGGTTTCTTTCAGCCCCTTTCTGGATTCTCCCATTATTATATTTTCTAGTACCTTCTTCTTAATGGTAGGAATCTGTTACTCAGGTCCATTATACCAGTCTTGTTACAATACTTACATTATTAGAACATAATTTTTTTATGTACACATTTCGAGATGTACTTTTGAAAGTATTCTTTGATTTACAGAAATTCTGATTATGCTTTTCTGTAATCTCTTTATTTTAATGGAGAGAAGTATAATTAAAAAAATTTAACTATTAGTTTATAATTGAAATAGTACTTACTACAATTGTCCCATTTTACTTTATATTAAATTGGATTACCTGTATTCAATTATCAGTGCATGTGAGATAAGCAAGTTATTTGCACTGTTTCTTACCATTTGTTGTTTTCTTGAAGGTATTAGTAAGATTAATAATAAATATCCTGATTCTGAAAAATTTTGTATTAGGCTATTTAAAATTTTAGTTCTTTTGCTAGACTGTTTTAGAAATCTAGCTCCACATTTTCTTTTGTCTGCAGAATTTGATTATAAGTAATTGGTCTTGTTCAAGAATACAGTAAATTAATATTTTTTACTCAAATATATCTATCAAAGATTCTGGTTAAAAATCTTTAATTAATCATTAAAATAACAGGCATTAACATACATGGATTCTATCAAAAAAAAACATCTGTTGGCTTCACCATTCTTTTCATAAAGTACTTTATTCAATTTTTGTTTTATGAGCATTAGCAAAACATTGTTTTGTAAAAGAAGTAAAAATTTCAAAACGTCTACATTGCTTTTGCTTCAGGTTTTTCAGATAGCATAGTTTTCTGCTGTTCTAGTTGTAACAATGATTTACTAAAAAAAATAATTAGTATATTAGAATAGTTAATTTTTAGAAGATGTTTAATATTTTTACATTTAATTATTGTCTTTAATTGTATTATTTTTCAGTATATTTATTTATAAAAGTATAAAAAAGAGAAAGTATAATATGATCAAGGAAAAAGATTGTAAACTTAGTTACAGGTCAACAAATGTTCCAGTCACATAATTTTCATTACAGACGCAATCCTGTTGTTTTCATCAAACCAACGTTTATCAGATCAAACTGTCAGACAGTCATCTGTGTATCAAGAAACTCTATGCATCTTGCTATTTATTAAAGAATGGACTGTACAGGAAGTATACCAAGGAGGATAATGCTAATAAGCATCATTCTGCAGTATCATATAATACAACAAAAGATAAATAACCTGCTAGGATAGAAAACATATTCCTTCTTCCATTCATTTTTATGATAAATGAATGAAAAGCTGGCCAAATGGTGTAGGTAGCATGCTGCCTTCTAGATTGTTCTGTTTCAGGTTCAATTCCCAGCAAAGCAAGGGTCTGGTATTTTTTCAT
Source organism: Lycorma delicatula (assembly GCF_047948215.1). Taxonomy (NCBI): domain Eukaryota; kingdom Metazoa; phylum Arthropoda; class Insecta; order Hemiptera; family Fulgoridae; genus Lycorma; species Lycorma delicatula. The sequence continues at coordinate 136,540,668 of NC_134457.1, read as the reverse complement.
GTATTCTTGATGCGTTCCATTCCTCAAATAAGATGATGCACGGCATTCTTCATCTCATCTCATCATTCTCATCAAAATGTGTATGAATCTAATACCTAATGCCCAATGTAATACATGTAAAAAAAAAAAACAAAACAAAAAGAGATACTGTACTGATATATGTGCAACCATCACTTTATTAGCAAGATCCAAGTTCTGCTTGTCTATGACCTTTTTTCGACGTATCTTCATCTTAGAAGGAGGTACAAGTTCAAAAGAGTGTTATTTTCTTTATTTGTTTAAGTTTATATTTTTCATATAATTTTTTTTGTATTTATGGTATAATATCCTTAATCTTCATATATAAGAAACATTATCCAAGTTTGTTGAACCATTTATTTATTCTGGAGCAGAAATCAAATTGTAAATGCTATGTTTTTATCTCTTGTTCATAATAAAATTAGTTGTTACCATTTAAGATAAGGTATAAAGAAATTTTTTCCATTTAGCCAAATTATAATATGTTTGTTCTCTACTGTTCTTTATCTGGATGGATTTATCTAATAATCTGAATCCAGTTTTTAATAAATGATGTACACTTTTTCAGAGAATATTTTCTGGTTGTTAAAGTATTAATAATTTTTTTTACTATTCATTTATTATTATTATTATTATAAAAATCTGTAGCAAATCTCTTTGTAATGAAAGTGTTGTATGCTTTGCTTATATTGTAGTACTTTTCTATTTTAGTTCTGTTGATGATCATTTGGTTGGAAGATTTAAAAAAAATTACAATTATTTAAAAAATGGTGAATACAGAATATAAGTATTTATATAAATAATATGTAGTTACTAGATGTTACCTGCAAGTCAGCATGATCAAGTGCCTCTTGGCTGAGTGTATGAAGATGATCTAGTAGTTGTTGTGAAGATTCTGACACAAGATTCACTAAATCACCAGGAGCTGTCAATTGAACTTCAGTTGCATGATCTTCAGAACTAGTTTTATCATCTTTATTTTCTATATAAAAGAAGAAGAAAAAACACAAGTAAAAATGTGAGCTGTAGTATTTTTGACACTGATTTTAAATATTTAAGTGGTTTCTTTCTATCAGGCACATTTTGTTTGTAATTATAATTTTTTATTGTAAGAAAAAACATTGTGATGGTAGTATAACAATATTATACATGCAATTTCTACATGCCTAAAATCTACTTCTTTTGAATTTTCTGGTGTAGTTTGCTGTACCTCTTGATATTCCAGCAGTAGTCAACCAGCATTCTTTGGTTCCATTTTCCCTGGTAGTATGTTTCCATGATGGATATTTTATGATAAAAGTGTTTTCCTTGTTCCTCACTCAGTTCAAGACTGGTAGGGAAATATCTTGATGAGAATCTAAGACGTGGATCTTTGGTGATATATCCAACTGTTTTATGGTTTTTAAGAAGCTTGGTTACAAGTTCTTTGTAGTTATCTGCTTTTTGATTTACAAGGAAGTTGTTTACAGCCTTTTTTAAAGATTTCCACACAGCAACCTCAGTCATTCAAACTATCTTCAAATTCAGTATCATTCATTAGTTTTCTTATTTATTTATGGTCCAACAAATATATCTTAGCATCACTTAATTTTAGGGAACTTGTTTTTTAGAAAGTAAAATCCAGTTCTGTCACAATCCATTACTTTAACAATTTTTTTTTTAATCTAGTGTTGTGTTTTTTACTAGTGTTGGACTCACAATGTTCTTCTCTCTGACTGCCAGTGTTTCTCTTTTTGGCTACCCTTTTTAACAGAACGATTCTTCCTATCTCTGCTGTACCACTCATACAAGCAGCAATAAAATTTAATATAACAAAGTTGTGAACCAAATAACAGTGCTATCATTTTCAGTTCTCCACAAATATGGCATAAATGTTTCTGTTGTTGAATCATGTCCAACACAAGTTTAATATTTTCATATGAATCCTTCATGTGAGTTGCATGAGCTAAAGGGATATTATTTCTAACATGAAGGACTGCTTTCAAACTACTCGTATGTTTGAAAGCATACAAAAAGACGCCATTCATCAAGATGGTGCATATGTCCCAAAGATTCCAGATCATTACAGTAAACTAAGTCCTTGTACTGGAAATAAAAAAGGTCAAATTCAGTGTCTGTCATGGAAATCACTTATTTTAGAATCGTTATAAAAGATTCCAATCTTTTAGTCATTTAATTTTTCAGTCAGACACGAAAATTTCTGCTTCATTCTTGGATAAATTTAGATAAAGAACAAAATCATTTAATTATGACTGATTAATTAAGTGTGGCTCAATATTTGTATTTTCTAAAAGTCTGGGTCGCTCCTTTGTTCAACATCTGATAAATCTGCATGACCTTCAACATCTTCATCTAATTCCCATGTTTTAGGTGATACTGGAATTAGAAACTATGGACTGTGAGGCACTGGTCTTATAGCGGAGGAAATATCAACATATTTAACAGTATATCTAGACCTAGCTATTATCTTTGGTATTTTCATTATAAAAAAATAACAGTCGGTGAAATGCTCCTTCAGTTCTCTCCAAACCATTGGAATTGCAAATGTCAAGTGATGAGATCCATTCACCAATCAGTCAACAGCGTTACGTGTGAACTGCAGCAAATATGAGGAGCCCAGGACCTGTCCTGATCACCTAGTTTGCATTCAAAATATAGTTCATATGATTTTTTTATCGGTGTTATACTTCTTCTCTGAGACATTAATGTTACTTCACTACAAATGTAGCAGAAACTGTCTGGATGGTTAATGCAGCTGTATGGCATTTTTATTAAGAAGTTCACTACAATACACTCACAAACACACATTACAAAACTTTAAACATTTTATATACACATTATTGTAGTATATACACTGACTTTACAGAGAAAAATAAAATCATAAATTGGTAAGAAAAGCAGCTGCATAACTAAATGTTATATACAAGAGCCTGGTCTTCACTGATGTAGTTAAGATTTTTCTTAACTAGCATGATACATTGTTTATTGTTTACAGTATTACATCCAGTGCGAGTCACCGAAACAAAAATTATTTACTGTGCAGTGTGTGACATAATTACATAATTAGAAAAAATTATGACATGAATTGTATGTGTATTATTTGCAATCATTTTAATTACTGCATAAAAATAATACTTATTTTTCATGGTTATTAATCAACTCAAATAAATTACAATTTATTTGTCAACTTAATTGCTGCACTTAAATAAAACAAATTAATATATTGCACTTCCATTATTCATGCACATGTGCCTGCTGGAAAATTGCAAGGGCAATTACAAAAAATCTGAGTTTAATAGGAAAGTTCTGACTTCATCTTCAAAATGAGCGCCCAAAGTACATTAAGATTCTGTAAATATGGACCATATAACCATTGACCACTGTTAACCAATGTAACCTATTGCTTTTGTTTACAAAATGCCTGCTGTTTACATTATGAAATTTGTTTTCACATCTTTTGTAGACACAAAATGTAGTTCATTAGAGTGGCTTATGCCATTAATTTTATTAAGTAATGAATGTACAGGCCTAAACACTCAAATTTTAAGATTTCAACTGCATAATTATTTAGAAGTATGTTGTTAGGTTGTAAATTGCAGCCAAATATGTTTCAATGATTGTTGAATACTCATAATTTTTTTTTAATCTCATTTCTTAGGACAAATTCATCACTTACCATTAAAGATTTTGAATGCAAAATAACTGTCTGAAATTCCTTACCTATGATTGGTATTAACCTGTGTTATTTGACTAGCACATTTTATGGAGAGTATATATAAAAAAATGATGACGGTATTAATCACAAAAAACTCAGTTTAAGTCATTGTCATAAATTAAACAAATTATTTTAATTATAATAAATATTTTTTAGTCTTGTCAAACTTATAAAGGAAGTCAAAATGATTATTCTGAAAAATGAACATTTGTCAAACATGTCAATTAATTATTATTTTCAACAGTATTCAAGCTATCTGTTAATGTATTTTTTACTTCCCCCTGAAAATCCATGATTTACTATTTAACCAAGATCTATTCTAAATCACCAGCTAACTAAGAGGTAGGAGATGAATTCTTATACAGAGAATAAACATTTTTCATAATGTTATTATGTATATAATAACATTATGAAACCAAATTCATAATGTATGTAATAACATTATGAAAAATAATTTTATATATATAAATATATATATGATATTTTGAAGGTCTTTGCTTATTTTGGGCAGCTTAATGTATTGCTTGAGACCTAACTATAGCTGTGCTCATGTAGTGAGTACAATAATTTCTTGTAGATTATTACAATCTTCAATCTCTGATCAAAATGTTAAGTAGAACCCAATAACAAAACATCAGGAGAGAGAATTGAGCTAATTACCATTTATGTACATGTCGTGTTAAATTTATTAGCAAACAGTTTTAAGCTAAATAAATAAATGTAGAAGTTATATTAAAAGATCTATATTATATTTAATTGCGTTTATTTTATATTAAAATATATCTGTTTACCTTAGCTCTAAACTCTCAATCTTCTATCGTAGGAAGGCAAGTTTAATTCTTTTTAAAGAATTAAACTTGCCTTTCATCGTAAAACTTCTTTCCACGATGAAAGGAGTTTTACAAACTACTATTGTAGGTTGTACAGTAAATAAATGTTCCTATTGTTGTTATACGTTAACTGCCTGATACTTGTCATAACCACAATATAGATATTAAGATGTGAAACAGCTTAGTTTTGAAAATGTAGTTTTCCTAAAAATACCAAGCTTCTTCACATATAATAAATAGTGAAATTATTTTTTTATTTTATTTTACTGATTTTTTGTTAATAAAGAAAATCTTTCAGTTCTATTTTTTGATGTAGCATTACATTACAAATTTAATTAGGAAGTCAATATCTATGTTTTTTTTTTGTAAAATACTTCTTTTAAGACACTTTAGTGAAAACCCATATTACAGAACTGTTTAGTGTTTATTAATATTTTGGTTTTCAGTCTTTTTATGATCTGTAATTTAGTATAATTAATTTTTTTTGATAAATTTTGATGGTTAATTGCTAATAAGTTTCATTATCAATTCTAAAACTCTTGAAAGTGGAACAGAGCACAGAGAGAGACAGGGTATGTTTTCATTGGAAGCTTATTAAATCTGTGAATTTTTTCTTGATTTTTGAGTAAATCAAGAGAACTTTGAATAAATTGAATTATAGGACAAAATTGTTATGATCAATACTTGTTATGTTTGTATGAGATAGTATTTTTGTTGTTTAAAGGCTCTAACTGAGTACATAGTCTAATTAAAGTTAGATTTGGGAAGAGATTTTTTGTGAAACCTTTGGTGTTAGAGAGGGTGTGGAGATTGCACTTCCACAAATCAGTTAATTTGATATTTTAGGGTTGTAATGGTAGGTGGTCATGATTGGAAGAACCCGTATGAAGGCAATAGTAAGTTGTGTAAATACACTGATGAAAATGTTTGCCAAGGCATTTGCATTGGTGGCATCCTGATAGATATCAAACTGATGATGTGATGTGTTATCAGGTTTAGAGGGTCTAAAAGATGACCTCCAGTTAAGCTAAAGCCCGTCAGAGCTAGGAATGGAAGGGGTGATTTGTGAATGGTATCATCACAAGGCGGGTTCTTCCTCTACATGGGTAAGGATGTATCTTCATAACATGTATGTTGTAGGATATGCATTGTATTATCATGTTTACGTATAATATTTGCATTTATACTACGATAAAGAAATTAAGCAAACCTGACCTGGTTGCCTAGTTGCAGTATTCACAGGTTCAGGATGTAGAATTTTACTCTTTTTCATTTATGTCCTTAAACTAGTATACCTTACATTTTAATAACTATATTTGTGCATAAAATAAATGTGTTAGGGAAAAAAATGATTTCAATTTACTAAAATCATTAAAACAATTTTAAGCCAAGAGACAAATATAGGCATTATTAAGAAACAAATCGTCCACTAATTATATGAGATTATAATAACCTTTTTATGCTCTGGATTCATCTTTCCTTTGCCGCCACTAAGATTTAAATGGGTGTTTAAAACATTTTATGTTATTTTGAGTGATGACTGCTATGATCTTAAGCTACAAACAAATGTGAATAGCCTTATTTATGCTCTCACTGAGTGCTTTCAGACCACTACTCTTTGAGACAAATTGCAGTTACATAGATTTTAAGGAATGTAATTAACTATATTTCAAGGACTCTTGTATGCAATTTTTTTTTGTGCTTGCAGTTTTATTTTGTTTTTTAATTTGAACAAATTAAAAAAAAAATCATAGCATCACTCTATTTTCATAAATACATTGAATTATTAAGATTTATAAACACCTTGCAATAATCCTGAAGTTGTTCTGAAAGCTGCAAAGTATTCTTCTTCCCACCAATATACCATTTTGATGGCTGCAAATGATGCATGATTTGGAAAATCAAGTATTCCTCCAACTACACTGCTGCACAGATTCTCTTGTAATACTGATTGATGTTGTTCATAATATTCTGAATCTCTTTGGAGTAGGATTCTAATCCTATCCATTACGTTTCCTTCTTCCATTACCTCCATTTTTACCTGGTAAAAAAAAATTATTAGAAGAGGTTAAACTTTTTACAGTATTTAATGTATACCTTAACTGCCCAAATTTGTTTATTTTTTTTTTTTTTTTTTTTTTTTGTCTTCAGTCATTTGACTGGTTTGATGCAGCTCTCCAAGATTCCCTATCTAGTGCTAGTCGTTTCATTTCAGTATACCCTCTACATCCTACATCCCTAACAATTTGTTTTACATATTCCAAACGTGGCCTGCCTACACAATTTTTCCCTTCTACCTGTCCTTCCAAAATTAAAGCGACTATTCCAGGATGCCTTAGTATGTGGCCTATAAGTCTGTCTCTTCTTTTAACTATATTTTTCCAAATGCTTCTTTCTTCATCTATTTGCCGCAATACCTCCTCATTTGTCACTTTATCCACCCATCTGATTTTTAACATTCTCCTATAGCACCAAATTTCAAAAGCTTCTAACCTTTTCTTCTCAGATACTCCGATTGTCCAAGTTTCACTTCCATATAAAGCGACACTCCAAACATACACTTTCAAAAATCTTTTCCTGACATTTAAATTAATTTTTGATGTAAACAACTTATATTTCTTACTGAAGGCTCGTTTAGCTTGTGCTATTCGGCATTTTATATCGCTCCTGCTTCGTCCATCTTTAGTAATTCTACTTCCCAAATAACAAAATTCTTCTACCTCCATAATCTTTTCTCCTCCTATTTTGACATTCAGTGGTCCATCTTTGTTATTTCTACTACATTTCATTACTTTTGTTTTGTTCTTGTTTATTTTCATGCGATAGTTCTTGCGTAGGACTTCATCTATGCCGTTCATTGTTTCTTCTAAATCCTTTTTATTCTCGGCTAGAATTACTATATCATCAGCAAATCGTAGCATCTTTATCTTTTCACCTTGTACTGTTACTCCGAATCTAAATTGTTCTTTAACATCATTAACTGCTAGTTCCATGTAAAGATTAAAAAGTAACGGAGATAGAGAACATCCTTGTCGGACTCCCTTTCTTATTATGGCTTCTTTCTTATGTTCTTCAATTGCTACTGTTGCTGTTTGGTTCCTGTACATGTTAGCAATTGTTCTTCTATCTCTGTATTTGAACCCTAATTTTTTTAAAATGCTGAACATTTTATTCCAGTCTACGTTATCGAATGCCTTTTCTAGGTCTATAAACGCCACGTATGTTGGTTTGTTTTTCTTTAATCTTCCTTCTACTATTAATCTGAGGCCTAAAATTGCTTCCCTTGTCCCTATACTTTTCCTGAAACCAAATTGGTCTTCTCCTAACACTTCCTCCACTCTCCTCTCAATTCTTCTGTATAGAATTCTAGTTAAGATTTTTGATGCATGACTAGTTAAACTAATTGTTCTGTATTCTTCACATTTATCTGCCCCTGATTTCTTTGGTATCATTACTATAACACTTTTTTTGAAGTCTGACGGAAATTCCCCTTTTTCATAAATATTACACACCAGTTTGTATAATCTATCAATCGCCTCCTCCCCTGCACTGCGCAGTAATTCTACAGGTATTCCGTCTATTCCAGGAGCCTTTCTGCCATTTAAATCTTTTAATGCTCTCTTAAATTCAGATCTCAGTATTGTTTCTCCCATTTCATCCTCCTCAACTTCCTCTTCTTCCTCTATAAAACCATTTTCTAATTCATTTCCTCCGTATAACTCTTCAATATATTCCACCCATCTATCGACTTTACCTTTCGTATTATATATAGGTGTACCATCTTTGTTTAACACATTATTAGATTTTAATTTATGTACCCCAAAATTTTCCTTAACTTTCCTGTATGCTCCGTCTATTTTACCAATATTCATTTCTCTTTCCACTTCTGAACACTTTTCTTTAATCCACTCTTCTTTCGCCAGTTTGCACTTCCTGTTTATAGCATTTCTTAATTGCCGATAGTTCCTTTTACTTTCTTCATCACTAGCATTCTTATATTTTCTACGTTCATCCATCAGCTGCAATATATCGTCTGAAACCCAAGGTTTTCTACCGGTTCTCTTTATTCCGCCTAAGTTTGCTTCTGCTGATTTAAGAATTTCCTTTTTAACATTCTCCCATTCTTCTTCTACATTTTCTATCTTATCTTTTTTACTCAGACCTCTTGCGATGTCCTCCTCAAAAATCTTCTTTACCTCCTCTTCCTCAAGCTTCTCTAAATTCCACCGATTCATCTGACACCTTTTCTTCAGGTTTTTAAACCCCAATCTACATTTCATTATCACCAAATTATGGTCGCTATCAATGTCTGCTCCAGGGTAAGTTTTGCAGTCCACGAGTTGATTTCTAAATCTTTGCTTAACCATGATATAATCTATCTGATACCTTGCAGTATCGCCTGGCTTTTTCCAAGTGTATATTCTTCTATTTGTTTATTAAGAATCAATTATTTTTAATCATCTTTCAACCAATGTTCTAGGAAATTGAATGGTATTCATTACAGATTGGGTGTTCTGTAATTTTGCAGAACCATGTTTTTTTTTTAGTCCAATTATGGACTTAAATATCCACATTACTGGTATAGAAATGAATAGGTCTTTCTCAGCAATGGCCAGACAAGTCTTCTTAAGACTTATTTTTATGTAATTAGCTTAGTCTGTTATGAGCAGCATCTGCTCAAAATAGGTAATTTTTTTTTTTGAATGAGTTATTCACCATATAAGCTCAAAACTTATGCATGGGAATATGAAACGAAAATTTAATATTGTATGATAAATGCCATGCCTAACCAGGATTTTAACCTGAGACACTGGATGAAAGGCCAAGACACTACCACTCCGCTATGGAGATTGGAGTTATGCAGTACCAGTATTTACTGGTACTGTAATTCAAAATTAATAATCCTCTGCTAGCTGGGATAAATCAATTTGATTAATATTATCTAGTCCAAAATTAAATTTTATGATATTGCCTTTCTTCATAAAATTTGTAATGTATATTTTTTATTATTAAAGAAGAAATTGTTCTTTTAATGATCGTTAAAGGCTCCTACTTTAGTGTGAATATATTATTACAGTTAAGGACAATATGTTGACATATGCCTGTTAATAACTTAAATAATTTCTTAACAATATAAAATTAATTTAATTAATAAAAAATGAAACAATAGCCATTCTAGATAAGAAGGCGAAAAGTGCAAAGTGCTCATAAGAATGATTTGTAAGGTAGACTACTTTTCTTAAAATATAATAATGACTACTATCTATGTTTTTATAACTGTGAAGAGTGCTAAGTTGCTGAGCATCCAGTAGGTGTGATGAAAATTAAAAAAATATATATATTTTGTGATGTAATTAATAACTTATAAACTTAATAACTTGTGCTTCAAGTAAAAATTAACTTAAAGTGAAAATTATTTGATTAATTTTTATCTTCATATAATAAAATTCGATATACTTTTATAAAATAAAATTATTTACTGTGGGTTGATTTAAAAGTTTTTATTTTAAATATTTAAAAAACTGCACAACATTTTTGACATTTCGACATGATAATCTGTTAATGCCATGTAATTCTACAAAAAAAAAAGAAAGTATTCATATAAATGCAATTGAACAACAAATTACTGTTTACGACTGATATCGGTTGCCTAGCAACCGATAAACAAGATTTAATAGAATTTCAAAAATAGTTGTTTTTCATTACGCTTGTAGCGCTAGCGTTGTAGCTAGCAACCAAAGAGATCAGACATAATTTATTTATTCTCATTAAACAAAGCGTTTTTAAATTATCATCTTGTTTATTCTGCCCTCATTTCAAAATATTTACTTCTATTAATGCATAAATTCGATCAAAAAGTTCTATATCTTTTAATATATTATTTGCAATCAGTTTTTGGCATATGTTATTATTTTCTGTTGATTAATACTGTTTTAAAATAAAATAAAACAAATAATTAAAATTTAAAAATAAAATCTGAAAAGTATTACTTTGTTTTGTAACTCTCTAGTAAATTATGTCACTTTAGAGAAAAATAAAATTCCTTGAAGCAATATTGGGGTTCACATTCACAGTAGTAGGTTAAAATTACGGTTGAATTGTGATGTGCATTTCCTTTTATAGAAACTGTAATTAAAATTTTCCTAGATGATTACAAGTAATAACAACGTTACTTTAGATAACGTAGTTGGCACAACTGATGCTCGTTATTTTGGTCACTGTTGTGACGTCACACATGCTGTTCTCCTATTGGCTGAACGCAGTATTGATTCATAATTTCGTGGGTCGTCTGCTGCAGAACAAAAACGTTTAAGCTTAGACTGTAGTGAGTGTTGAGGCCCCGTCAGACGTTAGCTAATGGAAAACATAGTAGTAGAATTTTATCTGTGTGGTTGCTACATTGTATATTCTTGATGTTCTTCTGAAGAGATAATTTCTCATTTGTGATGTCATGTTGCGAGATATGTGATGCGCCTCCGCCAACACCACATCCTAATGCGGAATGTCTCAAAGAAAGAAAGTGGTGGTGCTTTTTGTTATCTAGTATTTTCACTTTCTTGGCAGGACTTCTTATCGTACTTCTCTGGAGGGCATTTTCTTTCCTCTGTTGCCGAAAAGAACCTGAACTATCTCCAAATGATCCGAAGCAGAAAGAACAGAAAGCTGCTAGGCAGGGTAAGCAAGAGTTCGAAGGGACTTTTATGACAGAGGCCAAAGACTGGGCTGGTGAATTGATCTCGGGCCAGACTACAACAGGAAGAATTTTGGTGAGTTAAATTTTGTTTTATTATTTGTGTAGTTGATTATTTCAATAGAATTACGTTATTAAACGCATTAACAGGGTTAGATGTAAAGTACTACTTCTTCCCGCGCTTCCTCTCTAGCCGGTATGATGTATTTTAATGTCAAATCAGGTTAGTTTATGATTTTCTTATCACGTGTTGTGATATGAACTTTGTTTAATCACGATTACTAGATAGTAATTCTTTTTTTAACGTATTTTATAATGGGGATTATTGTATTTGATTGGTAACATTCATAAACTTTCTGTAGATTTCTATTTAATCTCATTTTATTCTGTTACAATACACATTCTGTTAATATGTACTAGATAGTTACTTCTAAATCTTATACTTTTTTAGTTAAGACCTCAATTAAATGAATAACTGGAGAGATGTGTATCACTTTTACGTTAAAGTGATATGTCATTTCACTTTCCTAATTTTCAGTACAATTAATGGCACTTAAGTAACTTTTTATTACCCTGGAATGTAATTAATTTTTAGGACGAGCAAAAGTTTCAATTGTTCCATTAAGTTTTCTGAAAGTTATGAAGAATGAGTTTAATTTATGTTTTTTTTTTTTTACGCATGATATGTGTTAAATTAAATATCGAAAATGCAAGTTATGAATGTTTACATTTTTAATCTAAATCGAATCTAATGATTCCGTCTTGTGTTTAATTCACAGTTTCGTTAATTTTTCATGTTTAAAAAATTAATTGATTATGTTTGTCTTTTTAGCGTGTAAAATTTAATTTTTCTTTCCAATAACAGGAAAGATAAAAAGACTGGTTTTTTGTCAATTGCTAAATCTATTTCGATTGATTTTTACTGCGATCATTGCGCTTGTTTTCTTTCTTTTTGAACTGACATTTTTTTTAGGATCATCCAACCGTCTAGAAAGATTTCTCTTGAAAATTCTTAAAACTGTTTAAAATAGAAAAAGACTATAAAATATATACGCAGAAAAATGAATGAATTGGTTGGATTACAAAAAAAAAAATATTCGTTTTCGTATAGCATTGTTTTTCTTAAACATTGTTTTTCAACAAATATTAGGTCTTTTAAAATACTTAACGTGGATGTAAATACTTCTTAGGCTGTTGATTACTACGGTTGCTGTAGCGAAGAAAGCTTACGAATATCACCTGGTTCATGATTCGTTTAGTCTACATTGATTTTGGACAGAGCTTTGGACAGCTCTGAGTTATTTTTCTTTCGGATAAAATTGAGAGATTAATATAAGGAAACATGAGAATTATATTAAACTTAACTCAAGTGTGTAATCATCTAGGATATCAAACTGTGATAATAATGAAAGTTGTATATAAAATCGCATTAGTTTTGTAGTTTTACATCTCTAACCAATTGTGTTTAAAAAATGTTAAACGTTTTTTAATTGTCTGGTACACTTTATTTTAAGCTGGAAGTTACATTACTTAAATCATTTTGTTCTAAGCACCAAGAAGATTAATCTAAAGCGAAAGTTAGCTCAGACTCAGGTAAAATTCTTGTAACTATTATTTTTAAATAATAATGGTCTATAGTCGATTTAAAATTAGTTCTGAACTCGTCTTAATTTTTTAACATTGCCTTATTATTATTCCTCTTGTGTAAGCTTTTTTACTGTAGTAAGTTTTAGTCAGTCAGTGCCGTATTAAAGCAAGTTGTACGTGGAGGCAAATTGTATTCAAGAGAACTGTTTGGCGTCCAAAGCAAACAAAAGTATTTTCGTGCTTATGTAACGTCATAATTTTAATATATATTTGTATAACAATTTCACAAACATTTTTAGTGTATTTTGGTGAAAACAGGACGAATGAATATGTCAGGAGAGTTTTGCTTTTCTTTTATTGTTCGCCTTTTTCTAGCGTTCGGAGTGCTCTTCAAGTGTAGCTCTTTTCTCTGTGCTTGGAGGTAACTCTGGTTGTACTTTGTAATTTAATGTTTTTATAGATTACTTTTCTATTCAAAAACTAAAACTACAGAAATGTTATCGCTTGATACGGAATAATTTTTGACATTCGAGAGTGCTTCCTTTGCCGTTTTTAATAAATTTATTTAACCTTCTAAAAAAATCTCCGTATTAATTTGTTTAAAATAAAATTAAAAAGATAACTTTTAGAAAATAATGTTTGTCCTACGAGTTGTTAAATAATGCTAATAAAATAATTTTTGTTTTTCTTATTTTGTTCAGTTTAACGTGCATTTTATATGTACTAGAATATTTTTTCAATTACGTCTTGAAAATTATTTTAATCGGTTCTGATTTTATTTATTTACTTATTATCTTCACTTATTTGAAGCACTATTATTTCATATAATTACTACTTTTATCTATTAATTTGGATTTTAACAGTTTTTGAAGTGTTAATTTTTAACTCTCTAATAATGTACTGATCAAGATTTTCTTTGGTAAATGCTGGGCATTTAATTTTTATCCGTGAAGCAGTGTAGCTTACCTTTTCTGCCTTGATCTTTGTAATATATAATTTATTTTATCTGAAAAAAATGTTGATTTATTTAAGTACCAAACTTATCAACTTTTTCGGCTGTTTTTGCGTTATACAGAGTGTTTATAAAAACCGTTTCAAGAATTCAGGGGATGGTCCCGCATATCGAAATAATATTTATGTCCGGAAGCGCTTAGTTACTACCGGCTATCCGTAATTTTTTATTTTTTAACATAAAAATTTATTTTTTCAGGATTGGTTAATGTATCAAGCTGAAATTTCTTATGTTGCTAGATACTTTCATAAAAGTTAAACTTTTTTAAAATTATTAAACATATTTTTTTAAATTATTTCATGCTAGGCATCACGTCTTTATAAAGAAATTTTTTTCCTAAGTTTTCTTAACAGAGTAAGGAAACCCCTAAAATCAAAAGCTGTGTGTAGCCAGTAAAGTCATACAATAACCAATATTTTTTTTCTTAATAATCAAAGTAATCTTATTATTAATTAATCATTAATAGCGTGAATGTTCATGATATACGTTCTATGTGTAAGTAGTGTACCATTAATATGTTGGATATTGAGATCATTATTGTACACTATACACTTTTTTTTTATAAATTATTAAGTCGTACAGGAGGCGTAGTATCTTTGCCGATGAGTTTGAAGCTTAATTACTCGGCTTCGGTTTACAGATGGTTTTATTTTATTCTCCCAATCAGTTTTCTGTTAATGTAATTTCATTCCTGAAATTTGTCTTCAAAACTGAAAAATAAACTAATTAAAAGTGTATCCTTTGTAGCCTGCGTTCCATTTTTTTATTTGGTTTTCCATGTAAATTATATTTTTGAAAGAGTTAATTTAGTAATTCACCGCTTTTATATATAATTTTCTATAAAATTTTATCTGAAGTAACGGTGAAGTAAACGCAGTTTCCCTTAAATTTTATATTTAAGGTAACAATCCACGATTACCAACAAATCTTTGTGTCTGTAACCATTGTAGAATGCTCTTTCATTTTAGAAAAAGTTATATACGGTATAAAATTATATAAACGGTTACTTTTTTTTTAATTTCTCTATCACGGTTGCACAATACTGGTTTGTTATATACATATATTAAAGAAAATATCCTGACTGACTGATTCATCAACACCCAGCAATAATTACTGAAGATAAATTGATGATAATTTTTATTCACGTGCTTTTTACGTGTAGTTGCACACTAAGAAAGGATTTTCCCAGTTAAAAGGATTAAAATGGAGTAATAATGAATTTTACTATTTTTTGAAGTTCTTGATAGTAAATGAAGATATCAACTCGATTTGTGTTATGTGTATTCTTCATGTAAATAACTAAAAACCAATTTCTGATTTTTTTTAAATTCCGAGTTTAAAGGGTTAAAATGGATTAACATTGAAATTTACAATTTTTTTTTAATTTCTCGGTAATAAATGAAGAAAAACCTAATTTTTTTGCGTGTAATTTTGTTGTAAATTTTTAAAAACCAGTTTGTAGATTTTTTGAAATTCCTAGTATAAATGGTTAAAATGGATTTTTGAATTTCTTTTTGAAACCCGGCTGCTTTTTGAATTTCTCAGTAACAAATAAAGAAATCAACTTGATTTTTTGTGTGTGTAATCTGCATGTGAATATCTAATAACCAGTTTTTAGATTTATCAAAACTCGACCTTGAGTGAAGAAAGGTAAAAATATTTTTAAGAACGATTGCGAATTTTCTTCATTTCCGACTTTAATAAACGAGATATTCACTAGGTTTGTACTTGCAAATACTCTTCAGATAAATATCTAAAAATCATTTTCGGGGTTTTTTTGAATTTCGAATTTTTTAACAAGCACAGTGGCTGGGGTGGTTGATCGACGGCTCAACCAACCTAGGCACTGCCACATATTACTATATGTGCGACGCGACTGGCTGCACTTCCCTCCGGTTACTTGATTAAAAACTTAAAATAAAAAAATGAGAAAGGAAGTACGGTAATTTCCTCTTGGTGTTTGTCAGGTAACGCTAAAAATCGGGAAGAATACACCTTTACCAAGGTCGGGTAACCAGCTGTAACTAATATTTTTAAAATGGAAACCAACTGTTTTGAAACCCGCATTCTTCAGATCACTCAAAGTTTCGAGGTCCTATACTGACCAAACTGTTCTGAAGAAATTACAATACACTGAATTTTTTATAAATTTTTTTTTGTCATTAATATTCTCACAGGTATGAGTTTAATGAACACGGGGGAGGGTTCTTGGGGGCAGAGCCCCCTGGCTGAGCTGCAAATATACCCTGACCGCGATGGGAAACTCAAAGTACCATATAGTGCGGGCAAAGCCGCGACGGGGATGCTAGTAACTTAAAATTGTATAAACTTAGATCACTCTGATATTCGAAATATTTATACTAAGAAAATTATAATTAATCAGTTGGAAAACTTAAGGTAATGCAGTAATGTACGTTCCTTCATTCTAGAAAGCTTTAATTCGAGTTCACTAATTGATTTTTACGTCGTTCTTCGGGATGTCTTTTCTTATTTTTAACAATGCATAGTTTCTCTCGCCTTTGCGATTATTGTGATCGCCTTTTTTGTAGCATGGAAATAGCTTTTTTGCTAGAAAAACCGTACTAAAAAAAATTTCAGAAAAATAACTAAAAAGCAAACTTATATTTTTTCAAATTCTTTTTTAATGTTATTCTGTTTACTTGTATGTGTGGGTCGTTACCAAAAGCGTTGTAGGCTAATCGACAAGCGTTACTGGTCACTCGAAACTGACGTGCCATATCATAAGGTAAAAATTATCCCGTACCAGGTTTACGAAAAAAGAGAGGAGTTTCCCGTTGCTTCTTCATTGAGGCAAACATATTGTCTTGTCGGTATTCCAAGCCCACTGAAATGTAAATTATATTCAGCTCGACAACCGAAGCCTTCTCTGTCAATCACAAGGATTGGCTGTACAATAAACATCATTAATTTCAGAGAAAACAACTCCGACTAATACCGATTTGATCTCAGATGCTGTTCTGTGTCATACTTATTAGAAGATTAGGGGAGGGAAATTAGTATAAAACAACCAATTAATGAGTTTCTTCTGATAAAAAAAACCTTTATACCCTGCTTCTACGTCGTAGAGTTTTCTGATGTAGTAGCCTATATAAAATAACAATTTTTTGGAAAAGAAAATTATATTATTTCTGTACTGTCTTATTTTTCCCGATTTTTCTACAACTTATATTTTGTGAAATTATTTGACTATGAAAATCTCTACATAAGAATTGTTTTTAAGAGAAACTTCATAACTAACTAGATAGTATGCTGATTAATCTTTTGTTGCCAGAGTTTTTGCATTCCATGAAATATTTTTATTCACTAACATGTATCCATTCACGACGTTACATCAGTTTATTATTATACACATTTTTTACTTTCCTGGCTAGATTGATATGTACTGGTATGAAAATAATATAGATCGTTCATAAAAATCTAAAAAAATTGGTCTATTTTAAGTTTGTGTTTTAAGGAGATATTTAACAAAAATAACAAAAAACAGATTTAAATGTAAATAATGTGAAAAAAATGTTACCGATGCTCCCAAGTCCAGAAAATCTATTTTCGTCAGACGAACGTATGTATATTTGCTTGTATTTTATATTATAACTCTAGAGCTTGTTGACTGATTTTCTTCAAACTTGTTGGACAGATACAACCTTTGGGTGAAAGAATGTATTACATTTTTGCAAAAATTAGAAAAAGGTGTGGGAGTCTTTTGGCCGAAATAAAATTTCAAATCTCTACTGGGGACTAAAAAATTTTTTTTAGTAAAAAAATTTTTTTTTACAAAAGTTGAAGTTTTTTTAATCAAGATTATAAATTACCAAAATTTTAATTTAATACTCATCCCCTCCCCAAAAAAAAGACTATATATTTTTATTTATTTTTTTTTTTTTAGCTATATCTTGCTTTAGGAAAGGAGTTAATGGGATTTTTTTTGCATGTATATTTTTTTTACATCAATAGGCCTTAAAAGCACTATGAAACATTTTTTGGCCATCCTACTAACCCACCGTGGTAAAAAGAAATATTCTTCAGAAATATTCTGAAATCCATCTTTCAAGTTTTCCATTGCATTTAAAATGTGAAAAACTTAATTTTTTTTATAACCCTTACTCTTAATTATTTCTTAAAAAAATGATATGGACAACACATGACTTCCTTGTACGCCTTTTAAATTACATTTACACATTTTTTTAAAATGAAAAGGACAAAATTTTATTTCATTAAAATCTTCTGATATTTTTTTTTTGTTTTGAATTTTTTTTCAACTTAAACGTTTTTTTTTTTACAATGAGAAGTTAATACCGATTAATAAATCAATATATTTAATTTAAAAAAAATAAAAGTTAAAAAAAAGAAGATGAAGTCTGGTTCGAACCGATGTGCCTTCCCCTAAGATCCAAATATTTCATTAATTAAAGTTTTATTTGGTTATAACTCTGGAACCAATGAAAATAAGTATCACTTGTGGTATATCGTTGAAAAGCTCTCAATGAGGACTTATTACTGCAGAAAAAGTCCAAAATCCTAAATTTTTCGGGATTTTGGGTCTTTTTGGACACTTTTGGTTTGTTCAGTCGATTGCAATCAAAAGAGGAGGTACACAACTAGATGTTACAACAGTCCTGAATGCAAAATTCCAACATCCTACGGCTAATCGTTTAACCGACGTCACGCCGAAACTAGTCAAAATGGATATTTCCGTTGAAATTTGGAAACCGAGATTTTTTGCGATCACAATACTTCCTTCGTTCAAGGAGTAAAAAAGATTAGCCAAAAAGTGTCACTTTCATTCGTTGCTAGAAAATTATAACTTTTAATTAGAAGCTTTTTTTATTTGGCATTACATCTTTTTTCTTTGCCTTTTTTAACCAAATTAAAAAAAAAATATTTTTTTTAACTTTATTATCACCACTTAAGGATTGTTTTCTTAAAAGTTAATTTTACCTGAATGTTTCCCCTTGAGTATGGGAGCTCCCAAAATAGAAAATAAAAATTTTGCAATTTCAAATTTTTAATGTTCAAAGCATATTTTTTATAAACAATAAAGTCATTAAAATAACTTAATACCCCCTCCCCCATAGGAAAGCTCCCAAATGTAAATGCAATTTTTTCCTTATAAAAATCAATATATCCGGGTTTTAAACGTTTGCTGAAGGGAAATAAATAATTGAATAATAGGCCAACAACTGGAAAAGAATCGATTTTAAACGCCCAAATTTGAATTGAACAATTAAAAAACTTTCTTATTAGGCAATTTTAGAAAAAATCGTTTGATTCCTTTTTTTTCGTATTTCACACCAGAATAAATAGTCGGGTAAGTTTAAAAAGCAATAGGAAAAGGCACTTTTATTTTATTTTGGTATATTTCTATTTGAAAACATTTCCGAATGAAATAAAATTTTCTCGTTAATAGTGACGGATAAAAAACCCACGATCGCACTCAATTTTTTATCGATATTAAAGCGAATTATCAACTTTAAATTTATCGGTAATTATATAACTTTAACTTCATTAGTATAGTCAATTTTTATTTTATTGATATTTTAATAAACATAATGTTATCTTCGTCGCAGTTAACATAGAAAATATATTGTACTGTTTTGTGTTGTTAAAACACACTTTTAATGTGGTTAAAAATAATAAAATGTAGTTAGTACAATGTGAGAATTACAGATTATTTTTAGAGTATAGTTTTATGTACTTCTATCAATTTAATAAACCGCTTCAAATTTAATAAACCGCATTAAAATAATTGTATTCACATCGTTTCGAACAATACAATTTTGTATTTTTAGAATTTTGTTGGAATTATTTCAATGAAATTAGAAAAAAAATTTCTTTAAGCCTCTTAGCTTTAATTAATTACTGGCATACACGTGTTGACAAGTTGGCTCGGATACGAGTTCACTCATGCTGCTAGTTATCGATGGTGTTAAGTTTTTGGACATATTTAATGGTATTTTTATGTTAAATCTAATCATAATATAATAACTTTTTTTTTATTGTAATTTGATTTGCTTTGGTGTAGAATCACATGAGGATTTTGTAGTTAAGATTTTCATTAAACATCCTACAGTATATATATGTATGTATGTTTCTTAATAAATACCACCTGTTTTTTTACTTACTCATTTTTATCGTTATTTAGTTAGATTCATATTAACAATCACTTTTTTTTTCAATCAAGTTTATTATCTTTTATCCGATCTCCTAAAGATCAAATATTAATGTATTTTTTTCAATTACAATAGACTTTGTGAAATATTGCTAAAGTTTTTTTTGTTCAGTAATAGTTCCTGAGCTACAGATATTAAGTTATGAATTATTAAGGATTTTTTTTTTAATTCCCGTTCTAACATTACCATGAATAATGGCAATCGGTTACTTCTAAAAATTGATTTTGAATCGGTGAGCATTGGAATGGACTTCCTACCATCTGATTTTGCTGTTCTGTTTAATTTAAAGAATCCATTAGATTCTTGCTTAGATTTTTGCTTGTTTGTAGTCTTTATTCTTGTTTTCTATTTTAAGTAATAATTTAATTCTATCTACAAATGACTTCTGTAAATATGGATGATCGTTGTAAATATTTGACGGGCATTCATTCACTTATAGTATGAGTCGGTGGAAGATTTTTTTTGAGTTAATATTAGGAAGGAAACATGAAAATAAAAAAAAATCTCTTCCACTTAAGCCCAGAAAGAGCCGAAAAAATAGAATGAAGGAAAACTAAACAACTTTTCTGATGCACATACTCTAAAGTCTATCTTAAAATTTTACGCCGACCTGTGTGGTGGAGCGGTATCGTTTCAGCCTTTCATTCGTAAAGATCGGATTCGAATCCCGATAAGAAGTGACATTTTTTATATCTATAAACATTTTCATTCCATGTACCCAAACGTAAGCTTCGAGCTTATGTGGTGAATTGGTCGACAAAAACAAAGAGAAAACTTCAATTTCCACGCTAATTGTCATTATTTTTTTAAATTTTAGTTTAAAAAAATTAAGAAATACGCCAAAATCATCTGACTGCTGAATTTAAACTTTATTTAAACGAACCAGAGTAGAATCGAAGTTTATTTGTAGAATAAGCTCCCATTGAAACTTATCAGAGTAGCCTTTTCGTTAACCAGTCAGATTTTGAAAATATGTTCGCATAAACTATTCCGCAACTAGCTTCTACATCTTCAACGTAGATTGTATCTCAGTCTAATGAGAATAGGTTCAGCTGTTGAACATTAACGGTTGTAGAATCAATTATTTTTGAGTTTGTTAGCATATTTTGTTACGCAGTGCAGTAATCTTTAATTAATTAATTCAGCCCTTAAATCATTCATGTAGACGAATTAAAAACACGACCCATCCATAAAATTCTCCCGTGAAGTATATTTTGAACGCTATACAAACCGTTCAAAAAGTTTCTTCTAAGTTTTACGGTATTTTTATTGAGAATTTTACGACTCCGTTGATTATGTTTTACATTTTTTTATACTTTTTTTTATTGTATCGAACGAGATTTTAATTATATTTATACAGATTTTAAAGAGCTTATATTAATTTCGATGACATTTAAATTTCTTTGAATGTAAAAAAAATGTAAACGCTCTATTTTTTTAATTTATTTTCGTTACGACCAGTTTAGTAACGTATTGCACAGCAATACTATCCTTATATTTCTTGCACCGTAACAGGTATAAGAAATAAAATCTTCAGGCTGCGGTGGCTTGCGTGAGTGGTTATTATGTAAATCATGTTTGTTTAAAAATAAAATCGTTCACTTTATAGCTATTTTGCGGTCGGATCACCGATAGGAGTACTGTGTATCGCTTAGAATTTTGTTTTCTAAATGTATTTACTTAATCGCGAACATTATTTCCTTGTATCTATGAATGAAATGTGTTTTGGATTTTAAATACAGTATACTATTTTCTTATATTGTATTTTGATCCGATGTAGCTATTACATTTATTTTAACAGTAGGGCCGGCCTTTCTTCTTGCTCACTTCGTTGTTTCACAGCGATTTGAAGTTTCTGTTTTGATAGATAAATTGTAAATTTCTTTTTTGATGGTTTGATGTACGAGTACAGTCTTCTAGAGAAAATAATTATTTAGGTTTGGAGAGTGCAACAGATGAGATAAGACATGGATCTAACCAAACCTAGTAAGAGTCACATTCCAGATATTCCCATCTACGAAGGTTCCCCTGCATCATGTAACATCAGTTTTCATCCTGTTAAAAGAGGTCGCCATACTGATTGTCTTAGCCTTTGTTGAGGCCGCCTGTCTTTTTTATTTAAATTCCAGCACTCTAGATGTCTTCCCTCCACATAACTAATTACGCTTTTGATCGAGCCACTGATAGTTTAGAGATCTTTGAAGGATGCTATTTTTGGATCGGAGTCTGGTTGCCTCTTTGGTGGCGCGGGACATTATCTTGCTGAAGTTTTCTCCCTTTTCAATTACTCCTACCAACGCATACATCAAACGTGTAAAAAATATGGATTTTATCTTATTTTGAAAAAGTAAAATCCGATGTTTAGCTTCTTCATCTGATGGAAAATTATTAGACAATTTAGGCGCTAAATTGGAATATGAATTTTTTTTTAAGCTTATACGAAGGCCTCTTAGTATTTAATATCTATTTCCATTTCTCATTATGAAAAACATTGAAACATTTAAGTTTCAACAAGTTTTGTCGCTTTTAATTTTCTCAATTCTCTCTATAAGTAAACAGATGGCGCAACGGAAAAGTATTTAAGCTACCAAAAAAAAAAAAAAAAAAATGGGTGCTTCACCTCCTTTGTGTAACGTGAATAACTATTTTATTTTGCGAATTTATTAACAGCCTAAAGTAGATGAGGACCTTCCTCAACAAATTAAAACCATATTGCAATCTTGAATTTACAAGAATAGAATAGATTATTTAGTGACAATGTATATATAATAAAAAAATGTATTGCAATATAATTATTATTAAAAACGATGTTTTAGTACAAATGTTTTTATCACGTCCTTGTAAATTTACATTCAAGTCGTTTAAATGCGAAAATACATCAGCTAAGTAAGCCTACATCAACGTATACTCATTGTTCTGTAAAAAATTGAGAATAGCGTTTGTTTATCCTGGAAAAATATTAATTCATCTCCCGATTCCAATAACCGGGTTAACACTTTACCCCACGATAACCATTGATATTTGTATAGAAAAGAATAGATTTTTTCTTTTCGTCCATATTTTATTTTTCTTTTCGTCATGTCATCGCACAGTTTAGCTAACAGTTTGTTCTGTAATGTTCGACTGTTAATAAAATTGACCATTTTTTCAGCTTTACAATGAATTTATTTGAGATTTTCCGGCATATTTTTTTGTGGCAAGAGCATGTCTGTGAAGGAAGCAGTGCGTCCATTCCGCCCATGGTAGAAGACGATCTTTTAATTTTTTCAGAAATGCATTGTTCTTTCCTGTTATCACCTTTGCACCATAACTACGTACTGCAATACATTTTGTCCAATCTATGCTATAGTTTTTTTGTAGCTTCATAAAAGACAATAGAAAGACTTTCTCTTGTTGCATGTCCAGGTATTGATTTGCAAAATATTTTCTTTGACTGACCTGTCTTTATCGCATTCATATCTCAAAACGTAAGAAGTGAGAAATGTTTGCCGCATTTGTTGATACATCAAATTGAATACTAAAACCTTTATTTGAACTCACTTGTTGATCGCGAACATCGGCGGTCGTGTCATCGATTCACCTTGATACTATGACGTTAGAAAGTGGAATTTTTTTCAATTGTTTTGCTTCTTCCACGCCTATTAAAACACTGACCGTATCAATTGCAGCAGGAAATATAAGGTTTTCCTTGATTATATGGAGTTTGGACATCTTAGCTACTCTTAATGCAACGAGATAAGATGTTTCAAGTGTATTTTTATCAGTATAGCCTGGTTTACAAATAGAAGCTTGTTGATTTCTCAAAGTATGTAATTTTCTTTCGAAAAATTCCAAGGGTTTGCTTTTATGATTTGGATGTTTAATTTCGAAGTGTCGAATTAAGTTTGATGGCTTCATACTTTAATCGGAGAGGACTTGAAAGCAAAGAACGCACTGTGGCTTTCCATCCAATGAGTTAAAAACCATAATTTAAATAACTGTCATTGTATAAGCTTGTCTTTTTACCAATCGATTCACTGCATGTAGATGGCTCACTTCGATTTTTCACAAATTTATTCATTTTGAATAAGAATCTAATTGAAAAAAACAAAAATCAGTTACACCGTTTGACCACACTCTTTTTTCTTTTTCCTGTTTAGCCTCCGGTAACTACCATTTAGATAATTCTTCAGAGGATGAATGAGGATGATATGTATGAGTATAAATGAAGTGTAGTCTTGTACATTCTCAGTTCGACCATTCCTGAGATGTGTGGTTAATTGAAACCCAACCACCAAAGAACGCCGTTATTCACGATCTAGTATTCAAATCCGTGTAAAAATATCTGGCTTTACTAGGACTTGAACGCTGTAATTCTCGACTTCCAAATCAGCTGATTTGGGAAGACGCGTTAACCACTAGACCAACCCGGTGGGTTTTGACCACACCCTAAAAAACCGAAACCTCACTTATTATTTTCAGAGTAACTATACTTTTAAAAATCTTGGCACCAGACACACGCTTTGCATTCAAAACTAAACTGACGTTCTGCAGTCCCTTACGCCTCTTTTATACGGCTGAGAGCATTACGTTTTCAAACATATCATATGCATATTCGAACATGACGCTCTCGTAGAATATTATGCAGACCAAATTACTAGGAGCTCGTACACAAGTTGAAAACTGTAAATTTCTCATGTTTGTACACTTCATACATGCATGTTCATAACCGTCGCTATGAACGCAACAAAATAGTTTTAACTAGATTTCATTGGGTTGTGGTTGGTGGGGGGGGGGGGGGTCGCAAAATATTCATTATATACTTTTTTTACTTTTTGGGGGTCGTGTAGCTAAAACGGTTGAGCATCACTGCAGTGGACGATAACATTTTTATATATCTGTACTTAGATTTGGGAATGTTCGCAGATTGGTCCCAGCCATTTGTGCGGTTATGACCTATCTTCTATTAACTTTAATTTATCTACTACAGGTTATTTATTTGTCTTTTATTTTTATATCGTAGACATTTCTACGTGTGTTTTTATAATGACGGTGTTGTAATTTTTATAGGTTAAATTTATATTAGCTATCTCTTAGCATTCGAAGGTTTAAATTTTTTAAGATGATACATTTATTATTGTATTTTTAATCAATTCTTATGATATTGTAGAATCAATAAGATGTGTGTGATGCACACATCTTATTGATGTGTCAATAAGCTGTATCAATAAGCTGCTGCACACATCTTGAGATGTGTGATGTGTGATGCGGCTTTCTTGATTCAGGATTCATAGGCAGCTGTATCCCTTGTTTGTGTAATGAGTCTAGCGTGTTACTTGCATGGATTTGTTAAGTAGAATCCAGCATCCAGCAATAGAGTGGTGATCGAGGATTGGTTAAAGAAGTTATAAACGTTAAAATAAAATTCGTTTGGCCGTGCCGTCCACTAGCAATATCCTGCATGGGACGGCTAGCACCTACCATCTGCACCATTCTGACGCGGTATTTTTTGTACGATCTGCAGACAAAACGTAGGTCATCGGATTGAATTATTAAATCTCATTTCTTAGGTGCAGAAATTTTGTTTGAATAAGGGAAAAAAGAAACAAAAAACTTATTTTAACTATTTTTTTGACTAAAAATTAATGATTTTGCTGTATATTATTTCAACAGCTGGTTTTAATTACATTCATAACAGGACCTTGAGGGGCTGTATTTCGTTTTCAGATACCCTTGCTATGAAGAAATTGTCAAAGGAAAACCGCTTTGTAATGTGGGATTTGTATTACTTCATCTCACAATATGCTAATTATTTCTTTATTGGTTTGAAGTTTGTACTTGTTTTCATTTTTTTTCGCAGCCGTACTTTTGTGTTGTTTGGAGTTAATTTATCTTCTTGATGAACTGGATTAACTTGTACAGTTTCTGGCATATTAGAATTATTATAGATTAAGTGACTAGATTGGATCGTATATTTAAAAAATATGTCTGTCATATAAAATTGAAAGCGTGAAATAAACCGCTTCAAAAAGAATACTGTTCTGAAATAAACTTAATTAAGAATTGGTACGTTGAATATTTCAAAGTAAAAAAAAAAGAAATTGTAATATTTATTAAGATAGTAAATTATTTAATAATTCAAATTTAATGATTAATTTTAATTTTAATCTCAGGATACTGAGATTAATAAATTAATAAATTAAAAAAATATTTTCTTCTACTAAAATCCTATCTTTATGATTTATTACCAATTAACGTAAGTGGAATATTTTCTTTATCGTTAGAAAATATTATAAGTTAATTGAAATTTTATATTTATAATCAGACTGATCGTTTTTACGGACGAAGAAAAAGGGTTAAATTTATGTTTTTCTTGCGATTTCAGAGATGGAAATCATTAAATTTGAATTTTACTTGATTAGTACCCTTTACTTATATTGTTAGTACATTGTTTATGTGGAGGGTAATCCTTTTTGTAGTATTTGGTTTGGGAGGAAAAGAGAACCTTCTTTTTTATTGGTTTGTTCAAGATTTTAATCTAAGATGTGGTTTAGCTTTGTTAATAGATCGGTTTTCATTTAAAAATTGAATTTAACTAACATCGGATACAGTTAGTATGTTAATGCTAACCGTTCATTTAAATAATGCGCTGCTGGCATCCTTTAGTAAACTGGCATCAGAAAGAGCAAATTTCCTAAATCTCTATCCGCCAGAAATCTTGAAAATATGGGCGTCATCCAACGATTCTCTACCGTCTTTAAACCGCTTCCACCACGTTTATGTTGTATGAGGTGCGGCTTCATCACCGAATGCTTGCTGTATCCTAGAATAAGCTTCAACAAAAAAACGAATTTTATACGATTTTCTAAGTTTTTTTTTTTTTTGCTTGATGATATCGCCACATAAGCTTGAAGCTTATGGGATATGGAAATGGAATTATTCAACTCGTTTATCATTTCAACAAAACTATTCGTTAAAAAATAAGATAACATCCATAGGTTTTTTGAAAAATCAGTTAATGTTGGGCAAAATCAGCAACATTGGGATTTATCAATGTACCTTATTAATGTCATTCTTATGATCCTATCAGTTTTATACCAATTTTATGTTTTAATTCAAACATTTTGCTCATAATGTGATGCAAATGGATTTTAGAAGACTATTCTTTTTTTTATGAACGCGAGATAAAATCCTTTTGGATGATTAATTCTTCTTATAAGCTGAAAGCTTGTGCATGAAATGGAAATTCGAACCTAGGAAATCCTTACGGGTGATCATCCTTAGTAATTACAGTGATGTTCTATAAGTGCTTTGTGACACATGTTAGTTTTATGATTAGGCTAATATTATGCCGTGAAAAAAATTAATTAGACAATATGTTAAAGTATTAAATGCATGACATTATTTTTGTGGTTGGTTATCGGTAATTTGTATGAACTTGTTTATTTTGTAGTAAAGCTTTATTTTGATTTTTGAATTTTGTTCTAATTTCTTAATATGAAATAATTTTCAATCATCTTTGGATTCTAATACTTTCAAGAACGTTTCTATTACAGGAATTTTACGATATAGTTCTCTAATTAGATTTATTTTGTTTTATTTTATAACATTTTTATTTCCTTTAGTATTGATTATTTAAAAGATGCCTAATTTGATTACATGCATTAGTTTAATTGTTAATGTAGGATATTTTGAAAAATAATTCAATAATTGATTATTAGTTATCAATTTAAAAATTGATAGTTATTTCCTTTCTTTGTGGTTGTTTTTATGTTTAATTTAAAATTTTTACCGCAATTAGTATAAATTAAAATTTTGTATTATGATTGTTTATAAAAAGTAAAATAAGTGTAACGACATTCTGTGGTAACAAGTGGTTGAAGTTATCTCTGTAAATTTTCTTTTATGATAATGGATTAAATTTGACTGACTCTTTGTTTACTATATTAGTGATGTGTTTATATTGTACTGTCAAAATATTTTAAAATATGGTATTTCTTTTTTTTTGTTGAGAAATCGTAATGTTTTTGTATACATTCTGTTACTGTTGTTTGTTTTATGCATTTCTTCCTTGTATTTTGGTTTGAAGTTTCATCCTACCACTTTCTACCTCTCTGGTTTAGCCTCCGGAACCACCGTACAAAGTATGTCTGAAAGGTTCCCTAACGAAATTAAATAAAAATACAGATTTAAATATTAACGAATTTACTCAGATCAGCCCTCTACACAGAACCCTTCTCTAGTTATACACTCGTTGCAGCGGTGTAGAGCCCGTCAAACGCTCTGGAGAAATCAGTTTGTGAGATCGCCTTCAACTGCTTGGTGCAAGCCCTTTGGATGGCCGGAGTTTCGTCGTAAAAGCGGCCTTTCATCTTCAACTTGAGTTTCAGGAACAAAAAAATAGTCTACTGGAGACAGGTGTCTACTGTCTATAGAATTGTCTACTGTCGGGTGAATAGGGCGGGTAGGATAAGGCACTGATTTGATTTGCGGCATAATAACGTGTTAAAACTGTTGCCATGTGTGCCGAGGCATTGTCGTGTAAGAAAGTCCAGCTGCCCGAACCTGGTACTGAGGCCGGATTCGACAAAGGCGACGCGTCAGGCGTTTCATTACTTCCAAATAGAATTTAGAATTTACGGATTGACCAGTTGCGCGCGCACTTTCGCGACGTTTTTGTCGTGAACAGCTGTTGACGGCCTCCCGGTTTGTTCATCGTCATCCAACGATTCTCTACCGTCTTTAAACCGCTTCCACCACATTTATGTTGTATGAGGTGAGGCTTCATCACCGAATGCTTGCTGTATCCTAGAATAAGCTTCAACAAAAGATTTTTGAAGTCGAACACAAAATTTTATTGCGTTTTTTGTTTCATGTCGCGAGCTCGCACAAGGTCACATGAACATAACTACGCGACCAAATATAACTCGAGACTGGACTGACGAAACGTGCTGAAATTTTGTACACGCACTCATCAGACATCGTACTACATAGTTCCTTGGTTGTCCGAGAGATGGCGCTACTTTTATCGACTACAGAAATTTAGTTCGGGAACTTTTCGAACATACGTGTAAGATATTACTTCAGAGGATAATTGAGGATGATATGTATGATTGTAAATTATGTGTAGTCTTGTACAGTCCTGAGATGTGTGGTTAATTGAAACCCAACCAACAAAGAACGCCGGCCTCCGTGGCGCGGGTGATAGCGTCTCGGCCTTTCATCCGGAGGTCCCGGGTTCGAATCCCGGTCGCATGGCATTTTCACACACGCTACTAATCATTCATCTCATGCTCTGAAGCAATACCTAATGGTGGTCCCGGAGGTTAAAAAAACAAAAAAAAAAACGGCATCCACGGTCTAGTATTCAAATCCATATAAAAGTAACTTGCCTTTACTAGGATTTGAAGCTTGGAACTCTCGAATTCGAAATCAGCTAATTTGCGATGACGAGTTAAGCACTAGAGTAGCCGAGTGGACTACCACTTTCTACCTAGCTCTTTTGCAATATAGAATTTATTAAATTAGAACAATCATATTCACTTTTTCTTGTCGTGCTTGGTACATTTTTTGTTTGGTTTATTGGATACAATCGGCGAATTGACAAAGGAACAAGACATATATTAACGCACTTTACAGTAATGTACGTTGTTTCATTTGTTCGCCGATTCCCTAGTAAAAATAGATTTTAAATATGTAAGATTTACAAAAACCTGGAAATTTTATTATTTACAAAAAAGATTCTTAATTCACAAGCAGTATAACATGAGAGCGCACATAGTCGTATGCTACATCCCAACCCCGTAGGGAGAAGAAACCCACCTTGTGACGTTACCGGTCGCCACATCACCCTCTCCGTTCCGAGCCCTGAGGGGCTTTACCGGAGGTCGTCTTTAGACCCTCTAATTGATTACATCTCACAGTCATCAGCCAGGCCTCGGTCGGGATGCCACTGATGTAAATGCCTCGGTAGACATTTGCATCAGTAAAATATTCGTATGTTACACCGATGTACTAAACAGACAGATCCGATTGAAGTATTATGCGTATTTTGACTTCTACTAAAGATATCTTTACAGTTTAAAGAAAAGCTGCATACAGACTAATAAGCAGGAATAACAACGATAGTGGGAATAAAATATACTAGGGGTAGCGCAAATGTAAATAAAAAATTTTTTTGTTCGTCCTAAAAGAATAAAAAAATTGAGGTATTGTCTCAGTGTTCCACGAGCTTTAAAGTGAGTATGACTTTGCAGTCGCACACCTTTCCCGCTGGTCCATTCAACAACTACTTCTTATTTAGTTAGCTTATAGAGTTCAAGTAAACAAACTGCGCGTACGAATATTCAGGCGGTCGATTCACAAGCCTCATTTGTAAATCCTGATACATCTAAAGGAAACTACGCGACGTTAATATTCTGTAACTACGCGCTATTACATTTTAAATTATTATTATATATATTTTTAATTTAAATAACTTAAGATATTTTATTTGTCAATAACTTAAGTTATGAAGTTGTCAATCCTCCACAAATAGTAAAATTTCGCTTAAATTTAAATTAAATTTCCATGATTATAAACAAATAATAAATTCAATTCAATTTTATCACCAACTGATAGTGAGAAATCTGTAGTGTTGTTAGTATTAAGAAATACAACGGGAGCCAATTTTGTTTTCTATTACATTATCCATTTCCCAATAATTTGTTTCAACAGTATCCGCATGTTTTATACAGTTTTTCCATTCCTGCAGGCCTGTCTTATCGATGGCTGTTAAATTTTTAACATCAGATATTTTGAAAGCAGTATTTTCTGACGCCACGAAACTTTTGATTTATCCCTAAATTAATTCGATTGGGTTAAGTACAGAATGATAGACAGGTAATCGAAGTACGGTGTTGCCACTGCATTTTGTTAACTCGTAAATATTATACACATTTAAATTGCTTTTAATACGCGAAATCCAATGTAATAATTGGACCTTTAAGTTCATCCTCTTCAAAAATCACTCCTTTAAAACTAAGCCACATTTGTGTATCATTCTTTTTCAAGACACGGGAGGAATTATTTCCTTTTTACATGAATGACAAGGGGCGTTGCCTAAGACAATAATCGAATTATCTTCCAGAGGAAGATAATCAAACCATTTCTCAGTAAATAGAATTCGTATACTTGTTTACAAATCGCGTTTTTTTCGAAATCTTCAACTTTTTATTCAATTGATCTGCGGAGCTTTGTTTTTTTTTTTTTAGAAAACTATAATTCATTAATAGATTTGTACTTGCAAATCACATTGAAGCAGCACACTTCCACTTAGCTAGCAGTTTATTAACGACATCCGAAATCAACGCCGTTGATCACTCTGTAATTCTCTTTTAAAAATTTAAAGTGATGTGTTTTTCCGCATGACTTAAGGGCTTTTTTCGCGGCCTTTTTTCAGAAGGGATTTCGGTAATCGTGCCCTATTATCAGTTAAATCGGTATCGGACATGGTGTCAAAATAATGGTACGATTCAAGTCGTACAGACACAAATCTAGGATACACTACACTCATATTCCAGTAAACTTAAAAAAATATCATTATACTAACTTTAAATAACATTAAAGTAAATAAATAAGTAAACAGAAACACAAAACTTGAACGAACACGAGAACAAAAGATGATCATATGAAAAGATCAAGGGTTTTAATAGAACTGAAAAGACAAAACGTTATATAAACCTTTGATTACATTGACTACTATGTGACAAGTTAATTATACGGTGACTATGAATGAGTAATGATCATAGTGTTGTATATTGATGTGGCTGCGTTGTGAATCGGCACTGATGCAAGGGACGTCATGATTTTGCTGAACTGACTCACAAAAAGACAACGTTTGTTTGTTCTTTATTTTGTAAGCTTACTGAATACAGTAAAGATGTAAGATTTTCAATTTCTCATTACTAGAAAATTACTTGTTAACAAAAATACTTCCAGGTTTAATTACTGGAAGTCGCTGGAAGCTAAAATCATACTTCACACAGGGTGAAAGTAAACGTTCCCTCCGAATTTTTATAACTAACGATGTATCATAAATGTGTAATCTGGGCAAGCGTTATCGTGCAACAACACAATGCCTTTTGTTGGATTGCCTTATGTCCAACAATTTTGGATAGTGCGTCGTAACTTCTGGAGCATCTCATAGTAAACTTCTGCCTAAAGAATATCAACAGGATACGAATCCGACCCCTAAGATAGTTCCGGTGATTTTCGCGGTCAGAGTTTGCTTACATTTTCATGGTGACTGAAGGTCCCCGGAAAAACTATTAAAAAACCCAAACTCGAGTGATTAGCGATTTGTCTCCAAAGTAAAACATAACTGCAATTTTATGAAACACATCTACAAGACCTATGATAGAATCAAGAATTCCATGATGGATCGAAAAATTCATCGTTTTGTTCTATAAAGCGCATTAAAATTTCTAACGCCGATTAAACAATTACTAAGCCATTCATATTTGTTTCTTCATTAACATGCTCGTTACCCAACGACACAAATCCTTTTATAGACTACGCGTGATGAGTTTTGATTTTATTATTAACACGTGCTTCGTCAAGTCGTTCGTTATGATCTAGAGTGGCCCTGATCGAACTTCGTCTTGCATCTTTATTCAACAGTTTTTAAAAAAAAAATTCGAATTTTTTTTACATTCCATTTATTAACAACGTACAAAACCAATTAAATATGAATTCCAACTGATCCTGCATT
Organism: Lycorma delicatula; assembly: GCF_047948215.1. Classification (NCBI taxonomy): domain Eukaryota; kingdom Metazoa; phylum Arthropoda; class Insecta; order Hemiptera; family Fulgoridae; genus Lycorma; species Lycorma delicatula. The sequence goes on along the minus strand of NC_134457.1, from coordinate 136,507,897 downwards.
TTAAAAGTACCACTAAACGAATTTCACATTCTACAGCGGTGTTGGTTATTAATTTCAGATTAGCTCAGGTGTAAATCAATAAACTAAGATCCGTTAAATGATAAACTATACCAAATAATATTATGAAACTGAATCTTGCAGGTTTGTCAACTCCGTCAAAGATTAACAATCTCTTGAAAGCTCTTCCTGGCAATAATTTATTTTTCCTAATATGTAACTATCTTTACGAGTATTTTTAAATCAAGGAGAAGAATATACTTGTAAAAACCATAGTGGATCGGACTGCTACATTCAGTATGGTTGATTATTCCGTCCAACATTCTTCCCAACAAATTTTCTGCTGTTCAAAATTTATCGCCGGATGGACATAAAAACGTGAAACATCGTTTATCTTGATTTACGAAGTTAGGTGATATTTTTCTGATCTTAGCGCATTTTGTAAAGAAACTTTCTATTATATTAAAAATAAAATTGCATTTTTTTAAAGGTTTGTAAATAAGGAATTTCGATAAATAACTAAAATAAATTTTTCGCCCGTTCTGATTTTAATTGTAAATAAAGTATAATCTTTGGATTTATAGTACATAGTATATAGAGTACTTATCATTGGAGTTAAATATTATTTCTGACGTCATCTAAAGTGTAGTTATCGTTTAAGAGGTGGTCAGGACAGTAGTTCAGGATAAATGTTATACGATCTTCTCTTTCTCTTTCGTATAAGATGTCTTAACAGTAGGAGGATCAGTTGAATTTGTTAATTTATTTTTTTCAAATCGGCAACGACAGGATAGTATTTGCCGCATTTTTATTTTTGTTGTAATGAATTTTGCAGCGATGGAAAATACCAGGCTTGACCGATTATATAGATTACCGTTACATTTTTAAAGAACTAATATGTAAACCTTCTCTACTGTTCTATATATGCATCTTTTTAATTTTTAAACTCGTAACTTAATTTTTATTTTTGAAGGTGAGTTTAATTAGTAACATACGTAACATACGCGGTTCGGATGGTTTTTCATTCTTCCTCGCAATTAAAATCATCAATAAATTTAAATTTATTTTATATGTATAACCAAAATTTAACATCGACATCGATTATGATGATGATATCATATACATGTATTACATCATTGTCGATGATATCATGTAAAATACTACATCGTTTACATCACACTTGAAATGATTCATTCGGCATTTGGGCACAGTTAAAATGATATACCTGTTATTATATGCCGTAAATATTCTAATAGATGTATTCGTATAATTATACAAATAAGGTATTGCATTTGTTTTCATTGTATGGATCGAATAACTGCTACTATCTTCTAAAATCTTTTAAGTCCACATCGTGTTTTTTTACGTAGTGTATATTTGTGAAAATTTTAAATTAGCTTTAACTGAACGTAATGTTAAAATATATCAAGTCGAGGAAGTTTTTAAATGAAAAAATACTCTAACGGTTTCATCCGATCGGACCAAAGAAAATGTGGTAAAGCCATTTTAGGTCCCGTAAAAAATAGTATACGTGTGTGTGTTTGTTTTCCAGTGTAAAATTGGTATGTCCTTAATCAATATTACCTTCAGCAGCTATGAAAAACTTAGAGCAGCAGTAAATGAAAATAGAAAAATAGTTTATTGTATACAATATCAGTACGGTTTACTCAAATCGACAATAATGTATGCATTTTGTTAAAGAGTTTACAACAGAATTAATTAATGAGTACTTTACAAATACCAATTACAGTTCAGGCAGTGTTTCTTAAACATGCGCACTCTTCTTTTGCTCTACAGTCATATGAGCCTTGTCTCCTCGTCGATATGCCTCTACGTTCCCTGCTATCCTCTTCATCTTTTCAGATCCTTAAAACTTCATCCCTTCGTCTATTACTAAGAGCTCTTCCTTTTCCTGTTGAATATCTGTCTTTTCACAATTACTTTTTGGATCTTTGTGTCCCATCGATTCTACTAGATCCAGTCAGGTTATTCTTGGTGCTTTTATTAATTGTTTATAAGCCTTTTTTATATTGAACTCTATTTAAAATTAAATTTTTTTTTGAATTTACGTTAAATTATGCATTCATCTATTATTTAATGTAATCATTGTGAAATTATATATATATATATATATATTAAAGAAAGAATTGAATTTCTTGTTTATATGTAGCTAAGGTACATATGTGTATCATTCCAAACACCCGTCATTCTGAAGGATACTGTCGAATCGAAGATCGGATTGATAATAAATTTTATGATTATGTAAAATTGTATGTTTTAGATATTTAACCCGGAAGGTTCTGGGCTCGAACCTGATCCCAGAAGGTTCCACGCCGATCGGGCGTGGCATTTTTCGCGCGCTACAAAATTCATCTTTTATTACTTACTATAATTGGGCTAACCGTCCAGTTATATTAAAAAAAATAAATGATTTAATTTAACATCACTGGAATCCTAAATCAAATCGGCTGTATACCTGAGGTGTTCCTGCCTTCTTGTAGCTCGTTTTAATATTTTTTATTGTTAAAAAACTAGAATAATTAAAGAATAATTTTGAATGACTCTAAACTTATGTTAATATAAATTTAAAGGAAACCGTTATTATGTGTAATACTTTAGTCTGAAAACCTTTTTATTTAGTTATATTTAAATTAAGTCTGTTGTCTTTTTTCTGAAAAATATCCTTCATGAAATGTTTTTATTCATCTACTACAGTGATAAAGTTTATATTATGATAATATAGTTTTATAAAGCTCAGAATTACTCTTATTAATTTAATTACTGAGAATTTAAAAAATGCGCTATTAATCAGTGAAAATTTAATAAAATGACCCTTGTATTGCTAAATTTATGCACAAAATATTTGTCTCCAAAGTTTTAACGAGAAACAGGGAAGTTAAACAATTCAATTAAATTAAACCTTTATTTTTGAAACTTGAAGTTATGCTGGGGAAAGCTTTTATTTGTAGATAAGATTTAATTTATTTTTTAAACGAACTGAAAATCGTATAAGTAAAAGTTTCATCAAGTTTGATTCAAGTTGGGGTAGCATTCGTGAGCTTTTTCTGTCTCTTCACCTCTTTGAGATTCTGACGAGCTAAACTTTAATAAACCAATACCTCGTGTATAGAACCTACTATACCAAATTTGAAGATAGATAGTCAACAGACACATACACACGCACATTCAAATCGCGAACACAATGTATCTCCTCCTTTACATTTCTCGACGTAATAACCTACTGAGTCTAAAACAAATTGAAAAGTAATCTTTTATACGATTAATATACTTTCACCTTGTTATATTAAATTATGACATAAATATTGTACTGTACGAAAAAACAGGGTTTTATAGTTATGTTTGGATGAGTGGGAAGGTAGGTTTCTTGTCGCAGTTTTTCTTCTAATGCAGTTTGCTATGACATTACGAGATTCAACTCAAATTATTTTCTGTATCTTTCATTTTATTCGTTGGATGAAATTGTAATATGTAGCTTTTTGTGCGGTTTCTTGTTCGAATTCCGTGCCGGTGATGTTGAAATAGCTTGCTTATGGTTATTCGATTTCATGTAATAAATTACAGATTTGATGTTATTTCCAGGTCCCTACCCAATAAAATAAAAAATAACTTTATGTTATACATCATTTAATTGTTTTTTTTTTGTTTTTTTTTTTTAATAACAATATATCGCCATATTATAAAATATATCGTTTTAGTTTCAACTTATTATTTTTTTTTCTGGATTTCTGATTCTTTACCTCGTTATCGTTATGATAAATTAATGTATTTATGTTGAAAAAATTGATTTTAATTTGTATTATTATTATTACTTCCTTGTACAAGGTAAAGTAAGTATTGTGATCGCGAAAAATTTCGGTTTTCAGATTTCAATGGAAATATTCATTTTGACTAGTTTCGGCTTGATGTCTGTACGTACGTATATATTTCACATACATCAAAAACGATTAGCCGTACGATGTTGAAATTTTGGATTTAGGACTGTTGGAACATCTAGTTGTGCACTTCCCATTTTTAATTGCAATCGAGCGAACCAAAAATGTCCAAAAATCCCAAAATCCAAAAACATTCGGATTTTGGACTTTTTCTTAACAGTAATACACCCTCATTGAAAGCTTTTCAACGAAATATCATAAGTGGTACTTATTTACAGTGGTTCCAGAGTTATAGCCAGATAAAATTTTAATTAATGAAATATTTGGATCTTAACAAGGGGAAGGCACATAGGTTAGAATCATACTTCATCTCCTTTTTTTTATTAACCACTGATTGTAAAAAGAAATTTGTGATGAATAATAATTCAATAATGACAATAAAAAAAAGAAGAAAAAATATCAGAAATTATTAATGAAATAAAATTTTATGTACTTTCCATTTTAAAAAAAAATGTGTAAATGTAATTTCATTTTACAAGGAACTCATGTGGTGTCCATATCAGATATTTTTTTATAAATGTCACTGAAACCGACAATAAATCTTGGTTTCATTGAATACTATTGCAACGAACGTAGTATAATGGTAATCAAATTTTTAGTTTCTAGGTTTCGTTAACAATGTATCATATAGAAGTAGATGACTTCTAACTAACAAATAATTAATAAAGAGATGTGTGTTTGTATATGTGTCAGTGTTTTGTTTGTTTGTTGTTATTCTGTTACAACTTTTACTTTTCGAATGAAACGTTTTCCAATAGAAGTCTTCATTAATAAAAGTTATGATGGACTAAACTGCATTTAAAAAAGGCCTGGGCAGCGCTTACTAAAAACAGTGGTCTCACATTTTCTCGTTCATATTGTTCTATTAAATAAAAATATAATAATTTCTTTAATAGTTTATTTTCTCGCATATTATATTGTTTTTTTTTTTGCTCTTTACACCCATACCCTCGCGCGCGCATCCTCAGACACACACACACACACACACACACACACACACACACACACACACATATATATATATATATATATATATATATATATAATTATCGAAATATTTTGTTTGTGATTTGTTGGTTTCTGAATGCTATATTTCAAGATTCATCCAACGCAGTGTACCACCTTTCTAAAGACAGGAAGAGATGTTTAACGCAAAAAATTACTTTGCATCATAGAAAAATTTTAAATTGAGTTTTAAATTTTAAAATTCAATTGCTAAAAAATGTTGATTGTCAGTATGACCAACCTAGCTTACAGTAGGACAAAGACGTTAACAACAAAGTCTTACAGTAGGAAGTCTTTTACTGGACTTCCTGAACAGAATCCTACGACAAATCTATTAATAAAATATGATAATCGGCTGATAACCGAGTAATTTAATCAACAGAGATTAAAGAAAAATAACAGAGTTCATTTGTTTGTGGTATTTCAAACAAATAAGAAATATTTAAGAAAGAAGGGGCCCAAGACTCTCACCAAGGCAAGAACTATTACATGGAAAATTGGATTGAAATAATGAAATCGAAACCGAGAAGTCTGGTCGTTATCGAGATACTGTTCCACCGATCTCTGCCTTTCATCCGGAACAATCTGGATTTGAATTTCGTTCGGGTTTGACGTTTTTGAAATCCTAAAAATGTATCTTTCATAAGTAATCGTAATTGTACGGTTAGCTTGTAGTTCGTAAATGAAAATAAATATATTGATTTTAGTAAAAAATGTTTTTAACTGGATTGTAGTATATTATATTTTTCAAAAGGTTTCGTACTGTCTCCTATTTATATATTTAAATATATGTATGCCTATAAAAGTAACTTTCGTCTGAAATATATTTTCTTTTCATTAAATATTTTTCTTTGCCTTTTTTTCTGATGTTGGTTGGGTTTATATTATATGTTTCGCTTTTTTATCATTCTGTTTGAAATTTCATTTCAAGAAAATGACTGTACCTACTCGTTTTATTACTTTTTTTTATTTCTTTCCCCTTTTTTGGATTAAAAACAGAATACTTCCCAAGTAAATTTTATGAACGCAAATGATATGAAAAATAATTATGTGAAACAATGGAATCTCTCATACTACATGGGTTTCTCAGTTATACACTACTTTAATGTATTGCAGTAGATCCGTGATAATTTTTTTTTTTAGTGCAAAGATTAACATCTCCGATATTTTCTTAATGATTCCTCTTTAAAACTACGTCGCTTCATATACAGTTGTTGGTAGAGATATTGAGCTAAATTTTATATCTCGTTATTTACTCCTTACAATTTTATAAATAAACTATAATAATTTTTCTAAATTCACGGTCCGATTATCCGTGTTAATAGAGGAAATGTGGGTTATATCCACAAAAAAATAAAATTCATTAACCGTAGTTCTAAATTTGAATCCCGGTCAGGCTTGGGCTATTTTTTTTAATTTTCTAAAAATTAATTCATTTCTCATTCTTGTCATAAAGGTTCGTAACTGTTATTTTGCGAAGGTAGAAAAACTAAACAATTTGATAAAATTTATCGTGGCTAAGTTTAAAGAAGAATGAAAATGAAAAGCGAAAACTCGTCTGGTTTGAAGAACAAAAAGCAAATTAAAAGTTATGTAATTAAAAGCTGTTTATAACTTTCTTACTAATCTAATCGTTTATTAATTATTTAAAAGAAAAATTAAAGCTTTCTCTATAGTAATTGGGTAATTGAGAAAAAAATTATAGTAGTTATGTAGTTACTTAAATGTATATCATTCCGGTTTTCAGAAGCATAGACAATATTTGGATGAAAGTTATTTTATTCCAGTGTTATGAGTTAAAATAGTTACAGAGTGCACTTCATATAATTCCTGGACATCTATTTCTGGTAACGCATAGTCTTTATACATGTGTTAACTCTTAACTTCTGGATGACAGTGTCTAAATTTATCTTCCGTCTTTCTCTAAATTCTCTTGAAACTGTCTTCGTTCCAAAAAAAAAAATCTAAAAATTATTGAAAAACACGTGCTGCTTCTAACAAGATATAATTTATTAAATTTAAACTATTAAATAAATTTTATTATTATAAAACGTATATAATGGAAAATAGTTATATATATATACACACACACACACACACACACACGAGTTTATACATACATTCCAATGATTGAAATATAACATCGCTTTAACTTAATGTGGTACCAAACGTTGTTTGATTTATATAAATTGTCACTAGAATTTCATTATGTAATCTTCTAAATTAAATGTTAAAATTCAAATTCGATTTTTCATTTTACAAAATTAGTATTAGTATTTTTGAGTGAATTATGTTTATAAAAGCGTAAAAGAAAATCGTTGATTCGATATTCATAAATTCGTTTGGTCAGTTTATTTCAAATATGGAAAGTATGGCTTTATACTGTATATAGACTAAGAGTATTCGGTTAGATTATTTTTGAAACGAGAGATTAATGTGCTATAAAGTTTATTATAAAGAATATTTCACTAATGGATAAATAGTTAATTTTTGTTTTTGTTTCCGTGTTGTTTTTTTTCCTTAAAAGAAGATTAATGTTTTTTTTTTAATACATTATAGACAATGATGTCATCGTAACCTGTGACTAGTATTGTAATGTTGATCATTGAATTTGATGATGTCACGAGTTATTTCCTGGTTAAAAAGGAAGATCTGAAAATAGAGAGTTGTCTGTTAGTTTTTTAAACACGAAAAAAATTGTTAGAATTTAAAAATAGTACAATAAGAAATTTATTTATTAAAAAAAATGACTTGAACATGTGCCGTTATCTCGTAATTTAGAAAGGTTTATATTTGTAAAATGTTTCACGTTGTGACTGTGTTCTTGTGAGCTATTTATATTTTGAATTTTAAAAATAAAACATTCTTAGAATGTATTTTGTTTGTATATTGTAGAATCGTATTGTTACAGAAAACTTTGAACGAATTTTATTAATTAAATTTATAAATACCATTATAATTTAAAATCACTAAATTAAAATATCATTAAAATTTATTTTAACAAATTTTCCCATAGTTTCTCTAATATCCAAACCTTTTGTTTATTAAAGATATCTGTTTCGCAGGTGCTGTCTATGGATATGGTTGGGTGTCGGGATGGGCACTTTCAAAATATTCTTATTGATTTCAGACGAGAAGTAGTTCGAGAAAAACTGTTGGGCTGTCAACGAATGTGACTTATTAACGATCGGTAGCAGCAGCTACAACTCAAATTCTCGAAAATCAATCGGCCTACCGTTCAGTTTGACGTGTTAGGCGCTACTTCCACAAGTCTTTATTTTTTTCAATTATTTATTCTTCCACAATGAAAAAATAAGTTTACCGATTATGAAAAGTTATCGATAGTTATCTTAAGACTTCCATACAAAAAATTACAAAACAATTTTCTTCGTTTAGCTTAATGTAATTTTACAATGAAATGGATTAAGTTAAAATAACCAAAATGGTTTTAAAAACCATCCTTGGTTATTCTTATTCTCTCTTGGAAAAGTTAGTTTGTCAACTCCAAACGAATTGTGTATCGCCTTAATCACGAACAATGAAAAACTTCTCTGAATCTATTTTCTAACAAGATTAATAGGAATTAACTTGTATCGCGTATTCTACGTGTGGTTATAGCAAACTCGCTGAGTAACAGATTGGGAACGGCAGAAGGACGATTTGAATGAAATACTTCGCAGTCACGATCACCAGTAATTTAAGACGGTTACTGTCGACTGTTAAGGTGGATACTTGTGAAATGGTACCTTAATTATTTTGTTTCTTAAGTAATACAAATAACTTTGTTTCCATTGTTTAACTAGTCTGTATTAATTTGTTGTAATCTTAGTTTCTCGAACTTTCTTGTTGAATTTTCAAAAATAATCTTGGACAGATTTTTACTTGATTTCTGTTATTTTAACTACATATTCTTGTATTTTAAACAAAGATCTCAGAATAATAAAAAACTTCTCGAGACATTATTTTTAATAAATTTGCTCAGTTTCTGCATTAACAATAATCTTTTCTAACTATAAAGGTAAAAAGCATTTATGAAATTATATTATCTCACATTTTCGAGTATTTTTCGTATTCTGTCTTCAATTATTTATAACCCTGATTGATTTTTTCTTTTTGTAATTTGCTAATCCGTGGTCTAAATGTTTATTTATTTTCTTAGAAAACTTAAAATGGTTTAATGTTAGTCGATTTCCCGGAGTACCTGCAGGTACCAGCTGTTATGTTATAAATTAACAGGATGTGAACGCTTGGTCAGAACAAGAGAAAATATGTATTTTTATCTTATTCTTGCTCTTGAACTTTTAATTAAAATATATTTTACCCCCAAGAAAGATGTACGAAATAAAAAATTCTTCTTATAAAAGTTTCGAATCTTTTTATTTTAAATAGAAAAAAACCGTTAAAAGGTGTCGAGGCCCATGTTTAATGACTTTTTTAAGACGTTGATTATATTTCAATCAGGGTTACGGTGAAATTTATATCGGTCACATTTTGCTAAAATTTATCCGGCTGTTCTTGCGTTAGGATTATTGAACAATTATTATATTAAATCTGTGTTTATTATGTCGATATGAATTAAAATAATGATTAATAAATTATATATTTATAATAATTAACAAATTGATTTATATATATATATATATATATATATACGAATACATTTTACGGTTCTTTATTAAGAAATTATTTTAACGTAAAATAAATTTAAGTCTGAATATTTTATTTATCTAATATATAGTAGTAATAATATAAACTTGATTTATTAATTGCTTTGTAAAATAATCTAATATTTATTTTATATACTGTCAAAAAAAAAGAAAGAGTTGGTTTATATGTGTTTGTATGTCAGCTCCCAGGTAGTCATTATTGAAATTTATATGGATTTAACTCCCGACTGTATTAATGCGGTCAGATTTGCAAGGGTAAAGCGATCTAGTGAGCTCTAAAATTTCCCGAATGTTCTATTATAATTTTTGTTGTGCTGCATATTAAGTGTTTGCTTCTTATTACGGTTAGGTGTTTTGTTTGTATTAAAATTATACTATTCTGTTGTGTTGTTACAAATTTTTAAAATATTTTCTTTATAGATATTAATCTGTTTTTAATGTAAAAAACGTAGAAGTGAATATTAAATTGAATAATGTAATCGGATAAGTTACTATTTTTTCGTACATTTAATGTTCAGTTTACAGAATAACTCACAAACAGATTTATAAGTTTGTTTTTAATTAAATGAATACCTAAAGCCATTACATCATAAACCCGTTTTGTGCATTGTGTTTCAGTAGTGGAAAACTTTTTCCTAGTCTTCATGAATGGTAGTCAGTTCGGTTTTTCGGGTGCAAAGGAGTATTTTAAAGATGTACTGCATCATTTTGCTGGTTATTTTATACGTTTCTATTTGTAGAATTCAGTTTTCTTATTCCGTTAAGGAACTGATTTCCATTAGATTAAAACAAAGGTAAGAATTTTTAAACGCAGTTTATGATAAACCGTTTAATGCAAAACATGGTTACTTTGTATGTAGACTTAAAAATATTTATTTTTTCTCAATTTTTCAAATTTTTATTTTTTTTATTTTGTGTAGCGTGATATCCTACGCTGAATGAAAACTTTGCTTACAGAACATTGTTTTTAACAAAAGGAGTTCTTTAATTTGTTGCTTTACGTTATTTTATTTTTTGTTGTGTACGTTGCGATCTGTTCAACTAGTGAACAGTAAGCAACCCCTCTTCCAATGGCTGAATAAGATTAAGATGATGTGCATGTAAATAAGGTTTTGTACATTCTCAGTCCGACCATTCCAAGTAATAATTGATTTTTCTAAGAGTAATGATGTAGCTAATCATTCTGAATAGCGCTTGAAACACAATGAAAGTGTCACTCGTACGGCTGAATATTACTTGCATTTTGTGGGATTAGGCAACAGTGTATTCAGTTCAGTGAAAATGATAACAAGGTAAACTCTTAACTTTTCTTGGTAAACCCGGCATGGGACTTGTTAATCTTGGAAATGGGTATGCTATATTTTATTATAAAATTTTGATCTTGTACGATAGACGGCAAATATCAATTTTAGCTTACGGTAACCAACGTAGAGAAATCGCGATTTGAAACTGTTGCTTGATTTTAGTTATTAACTGATATTTTTATTAGATAATATAATATTAAATATTATAAATATATAATATTTAATTATAATATATATATATATATATATATAATATTATATTATATTAAATATTAGATATTATTTATTTATTTATTTATTTTGTTTTTTGTGCAACAGAACAGCTTTACAAAGCCTTCATATGTTGCACAGTATTACATGAAAATATATACAATAGTTACAATATCTATAAACAGTTATAAGTAACAATTTATATATAAGTTGAAAATACAATAATTAAATACATAAATATCAGTATACAATAATAAAACAAATTATAAATTTACAACATTGGAAATAATTTTTATTAAATATTTTTCATTTAAGGTAATTGTATTCAAATTTAATATTCTTATTTTCTATTTTTTTCGTGTCTTTGTAGAAATTTATATTAATAATCCTTTTTTTTGTATTTTGTGTATATATTTTATATATAAAAGATTTTTATGTACAAAATCTTTTGTAATATACAAAAAAATATTTATATTATCTGTACAAATATATTTATTTAATTTTTTTTTTAATAACTTTTTGTATCCGTTAGTATCGAATTATGGTAATTAAATTATTAGTAATCCATCACGTCTAGTGGTAAACTCTTCGTCGAAATCAGCTAATTTCGAAGTTGAGAGTTGTCAGGTTCAAATCCTAATAAAGGTAGTTGCTTTTATTCGGATTTGAATACTAGATCGTAGATACCGGTTTTCTTTGGTGGTTGGGTTTCAATTAACCACACATCTCAGGAATGGTGGTCGGCCTGAGTTTGTTCAAGACATTTACTAGTACAGTTGCATTACACTATTCGTTCTCAAAGTGGTCAATAACGCTTTCTTGAGAACGCTGGAACGAAAAATTGGGGGCGTTCAGGCGGTCTAGGAAGGTGATGGCTGATTAAAAAAAAACAAAAATGATGTTTTCTTGATATTTAAAACTAAAATTAAATACCTACTGCACTAATACAAAAAATCAAAGGGGCCTATATTTTATGATAAAAAATTATTACCCAGGATTATGGTCGATTGTTCAACGGTTTCTGATAGCATTCCCATCGTCCTATTTGTGTGAACGTGGATTTAGTGCTGTAACAACGTTGCTAATCAAAAAGAAAAACCGGCTGCCATGTTATCGAACGACTTACGGCTATTTTTAAGTAAATTCGAGCCTGATATTACAAACTACTCGTTAAAGCAAATCAGATTCATCCTTCATATTAATGTAAGTGTAATTTTTCAATTGAAAGCTTTGTTTTAATTATTATATCGTTGTACTGAATATGCTATCAATATTGGTGTTATATAAGTATGTAGATAAAAGTTTAATTTTTTTGAAAAAAGTACTTCCAAATATGATTAAATATACGTTTTAATTGCCTCACTTAAAAGCTTCAACTCAGGAATAAGATATGCCACGTTTAAAAATAATAAATGCAATTGTTGTTTTTAAAAGCGCATCTTTAAAAACAGCAACTGCAATTATTAGTTTTAACCGATGGTAAGTTTAAAAATTGTGGGGGCGCTAGAAAGTTTTTGATTCTCAAAAATTATGAGCGAAAAAGTTTGAGAATCAGTTTATTACACTGTTAAGTCGCTAATGACTTTAATTGTTGATGCGATTAAAAATAAAGTATTAAAAAAAAAATTATTAATTATAGAAGTTACAGCCTAATTTAAAGTAAAATACGCGTAGTTAAATAAAAAACATTTCTCTAGAATTGTTCGTCACCCACATATTTCTCCTTTTCTCTCGTTTTCTCTTTTTTTTCTGAATTGTATTTTCTTTTCTTTATTGGTAAATATTATTGCAGTATAAAATCAAAGTGTGACATAGATATCTTTTTTATAATGCCTGAATAAAAAATATTTAATAAATTTTCTTGGTCTGTTAGAACTACTTCTAGTTTCTGGTTTAGTACGCCTCACAAATACTACTTAGGCTTTGTAAAACATTTAACGGTAGGATTCAGGCTGATGATTTACATTCAATAACTCATTTTACATAATTTTTAAAAATGGAGTAGAATTATTTGTGAAATATTATTTAAAAAATTTTTGAAATTAAAATAATGAGGTAATAAAATTTCAATAGTATCATAATTTTAATGTTGTATCGCAACTAGCCGCCGGATAATTGTAGGTAATATTTTTCACGTGGAGTATATCCTTTATTATGGCTTTATGCCAAAACACAAATTTCCCGCTACGAAAGCTGTCATATTTGTATTAGTATAATACGTTGTTTCGCTTTATGCATTGTGTTTTATTTTTTATTTTTACTGTACAGGAAGAGAGATCGTATCAGGTTAAAATAGTTTTGTGTATATAGTCATAATAGCTGTACTCTGTTACTGTAATAGGCAGAAATGCTTTCATAATTCTGGCAATATTACAGTTGTACTGTACCCAGGTAAATATTATATTATACTTACAAACAGTACTTACACTCCAGCTTGATAAATGAAATATGACTATTCATGGAAAGTAGAATGGGGAAAATAGTATTTAGGAGTTAAAGCGGACGTTTTTTTTTTTACGGTTGCGTTTATTTTTATTTTTATTGCTGCATTTCTTTTTGTAATCTAAAATGAGCATATGCATTTGTTTTATGTTTTGCCATTGCGTTAATCCGACAAAAATAATTTCATACTCTTGTTATTTCGTTGGTTACTTTATTTGTAATTTTTTTTATTGTTTTTAATTTTATATTAAAAAAAAAACTTGAAAAAGATAAAACAACCACTCATCAAAAACTCGCCTAAAAAGTAAAAAATTATACTTTTTCAATTCTTCCTTAAATTGAAAAATTTTTTTTTTTTTTTGAAGTGGTTTACTATTATTATTTTTAAGGTTATTTTATTGAGGTTTGTTTTATATTTATTTAAAATATTGTAGCCTTTTAAAGAGGCGCGTTAAAAAAAAAACCAAAAGCCCAGCCGCATAAAAAAGTAAAAGAATGTAAAATATTTACATAAAGACACTAGGCCTACTACTGAGCGTGAGGTAAGGATTTATGGAATATATGAATATATTATATTCATATATACCTTAATTATACCTTTAATTTATACACGTATACTGATGTAAAATATAGTCAAAAGAGGTTTTTTAAGTTATTTTAAAATCTATACTGTTTCTTAAGGCATCTAATACAAATTTTACAACAGTAGAGTTCAGTTGATAATATTTGAATATCAGAATGAATCGAAATTTCTTGTAAATGCAAGTAATCAAATTATTGATCTAAAGGAATCCCAATGCTAAATAATGATAATTTAAAAACAAATGAAAAATATCTTAAGAATTTTCCATTTAAGTTATTTGGATGGCCTATTACGGAATTATCAGAAGAAATTCCTTTGTATATAAGCTTTTTTTTTGTTTTACCTCCGGGTCCGCAGTTAAGCATTACTGCAGAGGATGAGATGAATGATTTGTAGCGTGTGTGAAAAATGCTATGCCTGGCCGGGATTCGAACCCGGGACTCGCACCACGGAGGCCGGCTTTGTATATAAGTTAAGTGTCATAACTGTAACGGTTGTAGGCGACCTTGACGTACGAATAATATATCCTTAAGAATAACGAGCATCCTACGCCAGGGTTTTTCAAGAAGGGTACGAGAAGCGAAGCGGTTTCTTCATTTAGCCAAATGCGTACTTATAAGATTGCTTTCTCAGCATGCCAAGCCCATTGAAATGCTGTGTTATTAAACCTTGCAAACGGTACCTTCATTTTGTTCACGACAGAGATTGGCTTTATAATAATATCATTACCCTAAGCTAACATGATGAAAATCTGACTGATCCTCTTGCCTCAGATTTTATAAATCAGATTCAGAGTAATAACTCATGTAATAAATGTATTTTTCTGGCGTTTTTTTATTTTTATATATTAACGGCTGTTTCTAATTAATGTTTTAATGACATTTTAATAACATAACTGAATAGAATATTGTTTAATTTATTATACAGTGCGATTTCTTCAATGTGGTTTTTAAGTAATTTATATCTGCTCAAACTCCTTGTGTTTTGTTCGTAGTGGTACACTCTACTGATTTATTTCGTATAGGAAGATTTAATATGAATTAAAATGTTTTTAAATTAGTGTTTTTTTTTGTTTTTTGTTTTATTAAACGTTTTAGCTTATAAACTCTATAACTTTGTATTTTATTGTAAAATGAAATTTTGTGTAAATCATTTTACAGTAATAAAAAAATATTCATATAGAAGGAAGAAAAATAATTTATTAAATAGTAATACAGTAAAAGTTAATGAGATATTTGCGTGTTTTGCTGATTATTGTACAGTTGTACGACGATATTATCTTACTTGCTGGAAGTAACAGAAAAATAATATTAACTTATATTTAACTGTTATGAATATTTCACGTTTAAAAATGAAAAAAGGTACTATCTTATTAAGTTACACATTGTGTTGTTTTAATAAAATAGCATGTTATTTTACTTCTACTTGTTTCTACTGAAAATAAAATGGTTATTACCATATTTACACACGATACATTAATAACGGGTAATTTTCTGTATATAAATCAAACGCAGTAAACATAAAAATATTATGACTGCATAAATTGTAGCTTAAACGTTAAAGATAACTCTTATCTCTTTGAATCTATGGACAAGTATAAGCTAATTTATAAAAAACATAATTTCAATTTAGCATACTCACTCGTTGTATTGTATCAGTAAGGAGGATTAAGAGGCCTGGTATAACCTACAGAGTTGGTCTAATGGTGAAATCGCCATCGTAAATCAGTTGATTTCGAAGTCGAGAGTTCTAAGGTTCAAATCCTAGTAAAGGCAGTTACTTTTATACGGATTAGAATACTAGATCGTGGATACCGGTGCTCTTTGGTGGTTGGGTTTCAATTAACCACATATCTTAGGAATAGTTGGCCTGAGACTGTACAAGACTACACTTCATTTATATTCATACATTTCTTCCTCTGAGGTAATACCTTACGGTGGTTCCGGAGGGTAAACAGAAAAAAAAGAGAGGAGGCTTGATGTACTTTGTAACCATCTCAGCCTCAGGCTGTACAGCCGCTGGTAGGAACAGAATATCTGGATATTCTGTTCTACCCGATGCTATGATTCTATGCATAGGTTTATAGGAAAACTCATCCTCTGTAACAAATACAAAGGACGTAGTAACTGGACGATTAGTGGAACTTATTCTTTCTATGCAAATTATCCTTTCATTTACGTACCGTATACGCGCAGTATTCAATACAGAAGAATTAAAACTGAACGGTGAGAGTGTTATACGTAAGTTGTCAGCGTCTTGCCTTAGATACTGTCGCCGCCAGAATGTAGATACCCATGTTTTGATGCCGACAGTGAATTAATTGTGAACTGTGTAGCCAACACCGTGGCATTTCACTTTATTGTTTAAGTCCTGTATAAAAGTTTCTGTTGCAATAGGTTGCCTTTGGTTTTAAAGCGCAGCGATTTTAAAAAAATATGTGCGCTGTAGATTCGAGTAAATAGTATATGTTTCTTTACAAAGTACACAGTTGATTTCTATATAGATTATAAAAGGTTTATTACTCCTTTTTTAAAACGTAAATGTTTGCTAAAAAAAATTATTTCGATTTTTCTGTAAAAGGAATAATAGTGATCGTAAATTATTCAACGCATTTTAGTTGTTAATAAAAAATAACGAAGCAATGTACTTCATGCATGTTTTATTGTTGAACAGGTAATTTCAAACACTTTTGTTTATAACACTTATTAACTTTAAACAAATTATATATAAGCACCTTTTGTGGGGCGTAAAATGTCTATACGATATTCAATTTTACGCCATACATTACGAAAAATATCTGGTGTTATTCAATTAATTACATATT
Source organism: Lycorma delicatula (assembly GCF_047948215.1). NCBI lineage: Eukaryota > Metazoa > Arthropoda > Insecta > Hemiptera > Fulgoridae > Lycorma > Lycorma delicatula. The sequence goes on along the minus strand of NC_134457.1, from coordinate 136,490,912 downwards.
CGATTCTTCTTTTTAGCTTATTGGTGTTGATTAACTTCGTTGCGTACACCTTGTCTTTAACATACCTCTCAAAGAAAGAAATCTAGAGGTATAATGTCAGGAGATCGAGGTGGCTAGGGAATTGGTTCATCATGGCCAATCCAGTGGAGGAAATTTTTCAAGTAGATGTAACATGTAAACCCCTCTGTGGTGGTGCGCCATCTTGGTGGAAGTAAACGTTAGATTGCCGATATTCAGTTTGTGGTATTGCATACTCCTGTAATATTTCTAGCTAACTAGACCTAGTAACCGTTGGCTCGGTGAAGAAAAATGGTCCGATCATTTCATAAGCAGTCGATGCACACCAAACGTTAATTTTTGGGCTATCGCGTGGTGTTTATCGAACGGCATAAGGGTTCTCGTTACCCAAACCCGATAATTATGACGGTTAACATGACCGTAAACAAGGAAGGTAGCTTCTTCAGAGAAGATTAATTTTTTAAAAACGCATTATTTTCGTTCACTGTATTAATAACGTCCACGGAAAAATTGTAACGACGTGGTTTATAATCATCTTCAGTTGCATGCGTCGACTGAATTCTGTACGCATGAAGCTGTAGGCGCTTGTGTAGAACCTTCACAATTGTCGATTGCGGTAGTCCCAATTCTAAATTCGCATGACGAGTCAATTTACACGGATTTCTCTGAAAAGTTTCTCTTACTCGATCAATAACTTCCTCGAAGACGCGAGGTTTGCCAGCCCCTGTTTTTGTGTCCTACACTTCCCTTATTATTAAACTGGTGACACAAACGTTTAATAGAGCCTTTATTCGGAGGGATCATTGCCGTTCTCTGAACGAAAATATCTACGAACAGAAATAACATTCGTTTTCGTGAAACTAACTTTATGTACTTTCATTGCTTTATTCTTCACGCTAGCCATTGCTTAACTAATAATCCCTCCTGTCGTTACATCGCACCGGCGTGTTCATTCAAGATTATCAGCAACACTAGTACCTACACTAATGTTTGAAAGAAGTCAATGTACGCTTCATTGATTTGTTCATTAACCCCTAAAATGCACTAAATAATTTATATTCATCTGTTTAACAGATGAAGTTATTTTTATTTTTTATTAAAAAGTAATGGAGATGCACTTTTTTTATTGCTTTGGAAGTATTATTTTCTTAAATTTATTTTTAGTTTTTCCTCTTGTGTTCATTTATTTATTTCACGTTTGTTTTTATTTTTACTGTTTTTTTAGCCTACTGAAATTTCACAAACTTGTTTTATTCTTTTCTTGAATCATTACATTATAAATCGTGAAAGTTGTTTAATGCTCTGTCTGCATAAACTTTTTTTTTTACTATTTAAAACAACACCTGTGTTATAATTTCCAATGAATAACACAGAACATTAGGTCCTATACAAGAATTTTAGGTCCTAAATCTTGTCTAGTTTCTACAAAACTAGTTTTGTAGTAAAGTATTGAGCTGAAGTTATATTTATTACTATTTTACTCCGAACGAAAGAAAATAGATGTAGAAAAAATGTAAATTCGCAAGAAAAGTAGAAAAAGAAATTTAGTTGGAAAACAATTTTTCACCCTTTTTTATGTTATAGTGTAAACTTATTTTCATTTTTATATTTATACGAAAAGTTTTCATATTATTCCATGAATTTATATATCTACGTGACTAACGTATCATTATGTTAAAGAAAATATTGCTTCCATTCAAAACTGCATGTTTTGAATTCGTTTTACTTTATTGTCTTCGATAAACTGAAAGATTTATCATTTCCATCTTTATTATTGTGATAATTTTTTCTTTTTTATTTAATTTTTATTTAACGTATTAATACCAAAATATATCGTTATTAAACTTTATGTGTGATTGTAAGGATAATGTAAATTGCTTTAAACGGCTTTATAGCCGTTTGGCATTCAAGAGGATTGGTTCAAGTAATACCATATCAGTCTCCCTAAAAGAACCTGATAATTTGCCAGAAAAGTAATAGATATCTTTTAGTCTCCCGCAAAAAGTTACAGTATCGAATAGCTATTTTGTACTGCTGCAGAACTTAATTCTGATTTTACTAAACACATTTTTAATTTTAATCTATTAAACCTAAAAATCTTCATTTATACCATTCCTTTTAAGAATTATTGTGATTGTCATTGACAAATGAGCTGTTTAATAGCCCCGAAAAGTTCATCTGGTTGATTGCATATTTTCACGTACATTGAAAATAAATAGTTGTAAATTGTTTTTGAAGTAGAATTTTTGAGTTGGAACACTTCTCCTTTTGGTTTGAATTATTGAACTTTGAATTTAATGAATGAAGTTATTTTTTTAAGAGGTGAAATTTGAACTTAAGATATTTTTGTCCTTTAATCAAATTTACATTTTACAAACTAGCCAAGGAAAAAATACATTATTAATAAATTAAAATGTAAGTAATCCTAAACGGAATATTGTAATTGACGAACAGTTAAAATAATAATACTGAATGAAACACAATAGAAATAAACTTAGATAAGATAAACATTTGTAATAAAATTATATTTCTGTAAAGTTAAAAACCAAGGTATAAAATATATATTATCTTTTATACATTATCTTTTATATACTATCGTTTTTAAATTCTTCTGTTATTCTGAAATCTGTAATAAATATTATATAATTTAAATATTATCTACTAGTAATTAACGTCTGTCTTGTAAACACCCCCCTCACTCTCTCCCTGTGTGTGTGTGTGGGGGGGGGGAGACAGAGTGTGAGAGAAAATGAGAGATTGAGAGAGTTAAGTGGTATAGTTATATATTTTTATACTATAAATAAAATAACGTTCAATATAAATAAATTGTTTAAAACGATTTTTATTATTTTTTTTAAAGTAGTTATTCCATTGTGTTACTATTATAATTTTTTGGTATCATATAATATAATTTTGATATATAATTTTTGTGATTCATTACTACATGTTGTAAGCCCGACTTTAGTTTGGTAGTTTGATTTCTTCCGTCTCAGATCTACTGTTCCCATGATACTGCCGTTAATTTAAAATTTCTAACAGGTACACCGGAAATACTCACGATTACTACACGAAGTTACGCACGATTGAAGTTGATGCCGTAGTAATTAATTAGCTGGCGGCAACAATTTATAAAAATTAAACCCGATCAGCGACGAAGCTTCCCTCGATCAACCTATGTGTTGCGAATTACTGTCATTCATGTAATAATGCACTTGTATTATATAGTGATGTTGGATCGTGTAGTATATATAAAAATTCACATTCGTTAAACTAATAATGAGTATAATAACACAATATCATATTCTAAATGATAACAGATCTTTAACGATCAACCGTAAGGGTTCTCTATTATTATTCTACATTCCTTTGTAGGGTTGTTACCAATAGTTTAAAAGTAAGCAAATTTTGAATGTCATAATAATGATATACATATGTCGGAATCGGTTAGCATCGACTTAGTAGTAATAAGTTGTATTTAAAATCACAGTCGGTACGGGTTGTGTTAAAAAAGGTTTTTGTTGCATATAATTTTTCAATCGAATTATTAAGAAAACAAAACAAATAAAAGGCTTTCGTGAAGTGTAAAGATGCTATCTATATTATAAATTTTTACTGTTCTAAATAAGACGATGCAGTTACGTGATCTTCGTTTTTATTGACAGTGTAATATACCCTTCAGTAATATGACGAAGTTTTTTACCACAGTTATGTTTGTCGCTATATCCTTTGTTGTTTGCTCATTCCACTTAAAGTGATCTCTTTTTTTATACTTTACCATTATTTTTCGTTTACTTTTACTGTCCTTCTAATGCCCTTATAACACGACACCTCAACAATCTTTTGAAATTACGACGCGATCTTTTTTCTTCATTTATTATTGCGAAAAATTTTAAACGTCCATTTAACTTTTCTATGTTTAGAATATTTTTAATTTTTCTTTCGTTCTTTTATGCTATGCTAATTCTTTTTCCATTTCTCCTAAAGTTTTTTTAACGATTTAAATAATAAAAAAAATATAAGTCGTTTTGAAATTGAAAGTTAAAATACATCGGCAAAACAGTTTAGTAATTATTGTTCAATTGTTAATAAATCATTGATTTAATAATCAGAAATAAATAAGGTCACTCAAATTCCGATATTATTGGACCATTGAAAAAAAAGGTTCATCGGATGATCGGTGTCTTTACATAATGAGTAAAGTCAACGATGTTGGACAGACTTTGAGCGACCTTTGTTGTTACATTAATAGTTATTTCTTTTTCAAGTATAGCTACAATTGTAATTTTCTTTATTCTATTGCTTGAGATGATACAACTAACATTTACTAATGAATTAAGATCAGGGTTCCTACTGCTGTTGCCTAAATTGTCTAAATTAATGTCTATTGGTGTTCTTGTCCGAATTTTTTGATAACATTAATTTTTTATTTCTTATTGCAAGCAATGTGAATGGATATTTTATACTCTAATTTAGTTTTTATTTTATTTTGTTGAATTGAACAACTTATTCGAAAAAAATTGACAAAATTAATAATTTTGGTATTGCATGTTAATATAGAAAAAAAACCTTTAATTACTTCAGTCTAGAAATTTTAGTGTACTTGAATTATAATAGAAACGGGTACGGTACAAATAAACATAACATTTGTATAAACGATAATTAATTTATCTTTTGTGTTCTGTTCACCGTACAGTAAGAAGAAAATGTTCTCTCTAATAAAAGTAAAGTTAGTCATGGATCCATAAACTTATTATATGTATGATTAATAACCTTGTTGTTGTTTAAAAGGAGGTTTAACGAATATTTTTGTTGGCTTTAACTAGCGAGGCTTACGTCTGAATGAATAAAAACAAGCTGTTAAGTGTAGTTAAAATTTTTTTAATTTATTTTTAATGATCTGAAATAACGTATTGTTTAGTTGTAAAATTTACCGGAATAATTTTTTTTATTTTTTTGTTAACTGAATTAATTATTTTTAAAAATAATTTACGTTTTGTTTACTGTGTATTTCATTAGCTGTTATTCCAGTGGACCAACTGTTAAAAAATGTGCTTTGTGCTACTTTACAGAAATTATTAATGTAAGTGATCATTTATTAATGCGGATTGAAGTAACGTCAAAGAGCACACGCTTTTGTAAAAAATTACAGCAATAATTTAATTAAAATAAAATATCTTGTATTCATGTATTTCAGCTTCAAAGGATCGTTATTATTACAATAAATACGTTATGAAATATTTCGCATAAAAAAATGCTCACCAATTAAATCCACGGCTGAGTTTCATAAAATAAAATTCAAAGTATTAGGTATTATTAGTCATTTCTATAATTTTTTTCTGCCAGGCTTAACATACAGGAAGTAGTAGATGTTATTTTATTACCTATCTAGTAAATAATCGTGTGGTTTTAATTTTTTTTTAAATCAAACAGAAAGAGACCTAAAGATGTATGTTTGCTTAAATTTTAATGAAACTTAGGCCGATGTCTGGTAGAAAAACTTAATAACTGTAATAAATATTAATGTATATAACTTTATGGTTTCCCGTAAAAAAAAAGCTGATAAAGTTATTATACTTTCCTGGGGTTGGTTATTTATTTTTATGATGTGGAAAAATAATGATACATGAAAAAAGTTTAAAAAATCCAGGACGAGGAATATACTACGGATCTTTTAAACTAAAAAAAACAAACAAAAAATTGCAAAAAAATTACAATGTTTTTTTTTAAATTGTGAATCGATATCTTAAACTTTGATCGGCTCCCCCGCCACCAATATTGCCCCGTAAGTATTTGTTCGTTGGGTCGCTTGCACCACTACTACTACTCTGCCTAGGAAAATATAAAAAGAAATCTTGGTTAAAAAATATGCAATAAATAAAAAGTTAGCCTCTTTTAGATTTTTTGGGAGTGGGGGATTTTGTGGCAGATTAAACAAAAATGGTAAGATGTACACATGTACTGAGTTTAATGTAAAGTGGGGTTATGTTTAAAAACTTTTGAATAGATTTGACCCCAAAGAAACTATTTACCCTATTTACTCCCTGGAGATGTTGAGCCAAAATTTTGCCAATCAATTGCCCTATATACACGAGTTTTTGTGCCAAACATCAAAATCGGTTTATCCAGTCAAAAGTTATTAAGCTTCAAACACATCAACATACGTTCATATGTACAAACATTATCTCTCCCTCTTTTGTTGTTTTTAAGTCAAAACTTGTCATTTGTTAATATTTAAAAATAAAAAAATGAAATAAATATAATGACATTGGTTACCGGTAGGATACATCCTGGATGTTAATTCAGAATTAGCTAAATTGGATGAGCTAATGACTAATTTTACTCCTCAATTGGTGGATGAACAGGAAATTGAGAGTATAGATTGTACATTGAACGTTAGTAACTCCAAGGAGCCTGGACAACTTGAAATTAGTCCAGAGGTTTGTAATCCTCTACTTACATGTCAGTTGCCATAAGCAGATGGCCAATTACCTTCCATCTCAGGCTGATAGTAACAAAAATAAAATGTTATATTAAAATACAATAATGTTTATTTTAGCAATAATGCTAAATCTATCCTTAGATGAAAAATTGTTCACTGGTAATGCTTCCTTACCAGAGGGTATCATGGAGCTCGAGACTCAGTACAATTTTAGTAGATCATATTTGTGAGGAAATACTGAAATATAGTATCAGCAAATATAAGTAAGTCATTCAGAATTTCTAGAAATGAAATAAAAAAAATGTTTAGGAATAGTGTTAAGTATACCAAATATTCGAAAGTACTGGGGTAAAGATTTAGGTAATCAAGTCATTAAAGAAGAAAAAATTACAGAATATCTTAATTTTAATGATTTAAACATGTTTGCGCAAGTAGGACCCAATCTCAAAGAACCTTGAAAACTCGTCATTACATTTCACCTGAGCAAAATGCCCCTCAAGATAATTCCGCAAGACTAGGAAGTAGGGTTAAGGAAGTTATAGCTTTAACTTGTGGAGCAAGCCAGGAATCCATACCTCCAGACACCCACTGATGACTCTATGGGATTTTTCGATTGTGGAATGGCCACGCCTAAACCCAAACTGATGGTCCGGAATTATCCCCTTACTCTCCAACACTGGCCTAAGCCTATGCAGTAGTAGCTTCTCAAACAATTTAGATAAGACCGGTAATAGGTTAATTGGTCTGTAAGAAGAAACTTCCTGTGCAGGTTTCCCTGGTTTCAAAATCATCGTCACCTGCGACACCTTCCATTCCGCTGACAAGTAAGACGTCTGCAGAACAGCGTTAAACAGATTCCTGATGTACTCGATGCCTTTAAGGGGTAGCATGACAAGCATTTTGTGCGTCACTAAGTCAAAGAGTGGGGCCTTTCTTAATCGTCTTCCTTTGTTGACTAATTTTAGTATCTCCATTGCAGAGATCGGTTTAATCAGGAAGCTGATTGACATCGGACTCTCAAGGAAGTCGTTAACATCCACATCACCGGGGCTCTCTGCATCGTGGGGTCGGAACGTTACCTCTAGGTGTGAAGCAAACAGATCGGCCTTTTCTTTGTCAGTCCTCGCCCACGATCCAGTACGCCTCTATAGAGCGGGGAGCGTTTCTGATGATCGTTGCGGTCCCTTTGTAGCCTTCCATTAGGAACATCTGTCCCCATTCAGTTGAGAAAGATTTTTAGAAAAATAAAATGTTTTTTCATAAATTCTTTATTTATTATTAAAGAATAAAAAATATATATATATATTTTTAAATTATTTCACCCGATAAATATATAAATATACATATACAATGATATATATATTAATATATCAACATTTATTTCACCCGTTTTTACAACTTTTCCATTGAATTCGTAAAAAAATTTATCTTTGAAGAAGTATAAGAAGATGAAGAATTATGTGTTCCATTGTAGTAACGGAACACAACCTCAATCTTATTCGATATACCGGGCCAATGACTAGAGCTCAAACCGTTCCGTTCAGCACTGAAATGACATTCGTCGATCTCAACATCATAACCGCTGTTGTAAAACATATAAGTTTTCCGCTGTAAGTGCTAAAATGTGCACGAGCATCTCAGTAGAAGGAATTTTTAAAACCGATGTAGGTTTTGGGTACCTTATAAGATTTGCGTTGTGTTTTAAAACATGAACATGTGTTTATATCAATCAGCTTTGTTTGCTGCATATATTGCAGCATACATGTGATTACCATAACCACTTCATTGGTGGGTCTTGACAAACGGTTTTTGTTTTATTTTTTTAAATTTGTTGTTAAAAAATGTTAACCAATCCGTTTCTTTTAAAGAATACCGAATATCCAACCATATTTTTTTATGCATTTCGTACATTCTGTGACTTATCCCACCAAGTGTTTAAAATCATTACCATTTTAGTCGCAGAAATTCTTTTCTACATAATTCTTCGCAGATAGTGTTTTTTTTGTATGAATGATTTTACCTCGACGGCGACGACGAAGGTTGCGGGATCGTCGCCGTTGCCGTTGATGTCATAGAAAAAGTTTTCGACTTGTAGTCCGAATACACTTTAGATAGCTACAACATTTTCACGACCCATGTCTGTCATTCCAGAGTAAATAGGAAACATAACCGCTTTTATATCTGTGTAGAGTGCTCTAAAGAGAGGGTATGTCCAATTTCGTGAATGAAAAGGTCTGTGATTCCATTTCAACTTACAAACCGGGGCAGTATTTTTGGAATACGAGTAAATGCAACATATCGATGAGTTATAGATAATTTATTGTTATAATAAGCGTCTCGAAAGAAAAAGAGTTGTATTTTATCGGTTTGTTTCAATAATTAGTTTTATCTTAGAAAATAAAATACTCTGTCTTGACATCTACAATAAATTTAGTTTCTGCAGGCTCCTTCACACTCCTACATAGCGAAACAATTGTATTGACTATTTCTATTCCTGCATTATGTTCTACATTTTTGAGAACAGACTATTTTATATTTAACGCACGCCTGCAATTCTATCCGTTTTATGAAATATTCTTTCTTTCCAATCGTTTTTCTCCTTCTGTTATCAATTTGAAATTATGTTCTTATCATAATGCGCTGTTAAAACACATATATGGAGGAAATTCCTATTTTTTATCAAGAGCCGAAGTAGCAATTTTCTTAGATTGTTACCATGTCGAACCCGATTACTGGAAAAAGATCGAATGGCAGATACCACTTTTTGTACTTTTACTAATTTTGTAGGCTTTTATATTTAAAAACGAGTTAATTGTTTTTTTTTTGCATTTCAAATAATATTAGAGAGGAAGTTGCAGTTTTAATGGTAAGCTATTTTTACACGGATTTGAATACTAGATCGTGGATACCGGTGTTCTTTGGTGGTTGGGGTTCAATTAACCACATATCTCACGAATGGTCGACCTGAGACTGTACAAGACATCATTTTCATTCATACATATCCTCATTCATCTTCTGAAGTAATATCTTACGGTGGTTCTGGAAGCTAAACAGAAAAAAGAGTCATATTGGCATAAAGCCTTTACGGATCTAATGGTAATGGTCCGAAGTTTAGGGACTCCAAACCTCTACATATCATGAAATGTTTGTGTTTGGGAGTTGTGTTCTTTAATTTTTAACCGATTTAAAACTTGTTCAATTCGATTGAATTTATGATTAATGAATTGTAATTTATGCGAAATAATATTCATTTCAAAATACTCGTAATAACGCAGTAGGTTCAATGTAATAAAATCATTTTTTTACAAAGATAAATTTTCTGTCCTCAAAAATAGAATAAATGATTTTATAAACAATAAGATTTAAAGGTGGTTCCGAAAATTACATTGAATATTAGTTATAATTTACGATCAGAAATTACTGACTAATTCAAAGACAATGGTCTGTTTATCATGAGAAGATATTGTTCTATTGTCGACATATTCATACAAACAAGTTTAGTACACTATACACACTCGGTTTGTCAGCCGGCTTACCTAGCTACTACGTACAACGATTCTGTAATCTGTAAAACAATACTATGGTGACGTCTGTTGTGGGTTTATTGATCATCCTTGTTTACGCTGGGACTACAACACATCAGGTAATAGGCAAGATTATGTCCACGGTTAAATATGCTTAACTGTTTAGTTATTGTATTTTGATCGGTGTATAGGTTTTGCTGCTGTTAGCATAGATTCGCTCTTGGGATTTGCTAATTGGCTTTTGGTTATGATAGTATAATGTTACATCTTTGATTTGTGGTTCTGCATTTGAATAATTATGCGGAAAGTTTAATACTCTAGAGATTGATATTAAACGTAATTTTTACGCAGCTTTGATTCAGTTAATAAGGCCTGTATCAATAAAAATAAATAGCGGTGTACGAGCTTGAAAGTTCATCTGGTGGTTTATTACCTTACCTTTCATCTTCATCTGCTGTTATGTAAACATATTTCTGTCGCTATATACAAAACAGAGAATATTCCTTTATACTGAACATAGGATGTAAATCATCCTATGCTGTGCGTGTTAATTATTTAAAAAATGATACGTTTGAAATATACAATTAAAATGGTAAATTGATTTGGGAGACTGAAGAATGTCATTAGACAAAGTAGGATCTCGATGTTGATGAATTTTAAGCGATGATGTCTTTTATGCGCGATGTGTTTATTGCGTTGTAGGGTGGCGATATTGATAAAACATCGTGTTAACTCTTCTATACATGATGCTGTTGAATGGCTTATATTAGTTGAATGAAGGTCTTAACTTAATAAAAATGAGCACAGGAACGCCTGGTTTTAGACTGTAAAGGATTCATCATGATTTTTTAAAGGACGTATAATTTAATTTTACTTGTTCACGTGGTATCTCATGTAATTTATCTTCTTTTTACTTTTTTCTTCATGATTCTTTAAAGGATGTATAATTTAATTTTACTTGTTCACTTGGCGTCTCCTGTAATTTATCGCCCACAAAATATAATTATATTATTCGAATTCTATAATAAATTACGATAAATAACGTCCGCGTAAGATTTACATGTTGGTAGAGTTTAGGACTCTCGTCGTAGCGAGTTACACGTTTGTAAACTCGTGTGTAATAACACTGTGTTGTGTCCCTCTGTCCTTACATATAAAACTACGTTAATTTCACCCAAATAAATAATAATTTGTTTTGCTTAATAATTTTTTCTGAATTTAAACACGTTTTTCATGATTCTTTTTTGTGTTACTGTTTATCTATCAATTATTAGTTTTTTACTGATAAATATTCCCAATGATAGAATTGATTGTAGAAGAAAAGCTTTTTAGTTTCAGTTTTTTTTTTTTTAATAGAACTTCTTAGCCTCATGGAGTAGGCTAGTAGTTCTTAGAATCTAATAGAATTTTCTTAGCCTCATTTCTGCTTGTTTCAGCATCCATCTTCTCCTGTTTGTTTATATTTTTTTTTGCTAATAACGGCAATCCATTTTCAGTCATTCTTTGGAGACTATTATTCCATTTCACTCGTTATGATCTTACTCGTTCATTGAGAGAAAAATAATCTACAACTTCGTTCAAATATCTTCATTTCGTAAGTTATATGAGAAATTGCATTTTCGCTGCCCGAATGATACTTTGCCATCTTTCTTCCTTATACACACATTAAAATCGTTACAACTACTGATTTATAAAATTTAGCCTAGTCTTTTGTCTTGTTTTATTTTGTTATGTTCTACGAATCGTGCTACGTAGTAAATTTAATTTTTTAATTGTATTTTAATATCTACATCATCTTACGGATCAAATCCTAAATAAGTTAAAAGTGGCTGACACTAATATGCAGTCATTTATTGGAATTTTTGATCTCGTCGGATATGTCCTCCTAAATGCTATAACTTTAGTTTTGGATGCAGACAGCTTAAATTAAAGCACTTTTCATTTTCTATTCCAGCAGGAAATTACCCCCTGCAAATTGTTCTCACTAGTTTGCGTGCGTCAATATCATGTCCAGCATATTTTTTTTTCTGTTTAGCCTACGGTAACTACCGTTTAGATAATTCTTCAGAGTATGGATGAGGATGATATGTAATGAGTGTAAATGAAGTGTAGTCTTGTACATTCTCAGTTCGACCATTCCTGAGATGTGTGGTTAATTGAAACCCAACCACCAAAGAACACCGGTAACCACGATCTAGTACTCAAATCCATGTAAAAATATCTGGCTTTACTAGAACTTGAACGCTGCAACTCTCGACTTCCAAATCAGCTGATTTGGGAAGACGCGTTAACCACTAGACCAACCCGGTGGGTTTATGTCCAGCATATTTTTTTTTTGTTTTTGTTTTTTTGACTCTGCTCCCCTGGGCCGGTCCGACTGGTTGGTATTACGCCACCCAGGGGAGTGCCTGTTATACTCTAATGGGCCTCCCCACCTACCGGCTGTATGTCCGGCAAGGCAGGTCGGCCCACCGGTCAGGTCTTTTGAGTCTCATTTGCCCTTCTGTATCGTTACGCCATACCTTGTAAAGTCGTGACGCATCGATGTGTCTTTTACACTTGTATAGACCTATTCTCCCTCGGAGTCCCTAGTGGATCCTTGGAACTGACACACCTAAGCATGCCAGCCCTCACCACTGGGGCTATCCACCCTACCCTAATCTATTCACTCAGAAGCCCAGTTTCCTCTCGTCTTCGTTTTTTACTGTTAAGATATTCCTGATAGTTCCTTCAATTCTTTTCCAATTGTCCTCACTATGTAACATGTTACTCGTAATCTCCTCGTTGATAAATCTCATCGTTGATAAATTTGTGTCCCGTCTATTTTCAATTAATTTCAAGGTCAGGGATTAGCTGTTTTGTCCTGCTAGCAGGTCCTACCTCTCTCCACCTTTCTTTCCACCTAGTTATCAGCCTATGCTTAGCCTCCTGAGTTTCCAGTCCTTGCGATATCTCTACCCTGTAATGGGCCATTAAGTCGATTGGAGGTACTGCTGCCAAAACGCAAAGTGCCTCATAGGAGACTGTTCTGTAAGCGGAAACCACTCCCAGCAACAGCCTCCTATGCGTTCTCACAAGTCTATTTTTGTTTTTCTTGATTCGTAATGAAGTCCACCATACAGGCACTGCATACAATAAAGATGATACAACTGCCGATGCTGTCACCTTTCTTTTGGACACTCTAGGAGCCTTCTTTGTTGACATGATCATATTTAACCCTTTTATCATGTTGTCCGCTTTATTGCATATACTATTAATATGTTCAGAAAAGGCACAATTTCTCTGAAAGAGAATTCCCAGATATTTCAGGCAGCTTGTCTCCATTATTTCCTGTCCATTCACAACAATGTTCAGACGTTCTATAACTCTTCTACCAGTAAACGTGATGAACTTACATTTATTAATTGATAACATAAGTCCCTTTTCTTGCAACCATTCATGTATCTTTGCAAGCGCCATATTGGCCTTCTCCTGCACCTCCAATCCCGTCTTGCCCTGTACAAGGACTGCCAAATCATCCGCATAGGCTATTGTTTCCACATCAGGCGGATAGTCCAATTGTAGAACATCATCAATGGTGAGGACCCACAAAAGAGGACCTAAAATTGAACCTTGGGGAACTCCACTTTATATATTGAATATCAATTCTCCTTCTTGTGAATTCACTGTACAAGTCCTTTCTGAAAGGTATTTCGCCACCTGTCTCCTCAAGTACGGGCTGATGTTTTTTTGCCTGTAATGCCCTATGAATCTGACTCCCTTTTACTGTACCGAAAGCATTTCTAACATCTAAGGAGACAAGAAACGGAATTCTTCTAGTTCTCCATGTACCACTTTTTACCTCAAGGGCCCAATTTATTACCTTGTTGGCAGCTAATACGGTGGAGCGTCCCCTCCAAAAACCAAATTGATTTGGGCTAATCCCTTCACCTTCTTCAACTTCTCTAGTAATTCTGGCGGCCAACATTTTTTCAACCGCCTTTCCCAGATTGTTCAATAGACTAAGTGGTCTATACTTCACTTGACCTTGTTCATCATTACTTTTTGGGAGGAAGACCACTCTGGCCTCCCTCCAACATCTGGGAAAAGAATCCCTTTCAAGCCCATAACTGGCCAAGTCCGTCATTTCCCAAGGCAACTTCTTTATTAAGCCTTTCAGTATGGCTGCTGGTATGCCATCGATGCCAGGGCTCTTCTTATTACCTAGCTGTCCAATTGCACAAGCCAACTCGGCAGGCGTAAATCGTCTAGGTTCAAACTCTGGTAAAATAACTCCAATTTCTTCTTCACATGGAAAAAGTTCTTTAAACTGAACCTCTGCTTGACGTTTACTGAGTGTTGGTAGCTACACTTTTACTGGTATGTCCAGCATATTAGATTCCACTAAGTACAAGCCTTGGTCCGATCCAACTCATGAATTACATTTTTCTTTCCACTCTCGGTAAACTAAATCAATATATGTTTTTTAAATAACTTAGGTGACGGTCCCTGCCTCTCTCCCTTGTTTCTTTTGACATGGTTAAGCAGTTTTCCTGTAAAATATATTAGTACTTGATCTTTAAATAATCTCTTAATGACACCATTAAATGCAATGGAAAGCTTCTTATTTCTAATATATTCTAAAGTTTAGATAGATTTACATTGTCAAATGCTTTTTCAATGTAGAAGAAAGCTATTGTGACTCAAGATTAAATTAATTCCCTTCTTTTTCAGTTATTTGCTCTAAAGTGAATATTGATACCTGTTCTGTTCTTTCGGAAACCCGTTGTTTTTCCATTAATAGACTTTCAGCTGCAGGGTTTACCCGTTGATTCAAGATGCTTGTATTTATTTATATATATATATATATATATATATATATATAACTTGTAAGCTGAGTATAAAATGTTTATTCGTCTTTAATTTTGGCATTGCATCCTATCCCCTTTTTTAAATAAGAAGATAATTTTTTAGAGGTTTACCATTCAACTGGAATTTGACAAATCTTCCAACATATCATAAAAATGCTAGAAGTCCAAGATTTAATAAAACTCCACCGTATTTAATTAATTCTGAAATATTAAGCTGGCAGCAATATACCTGGCGTTACTTTTTGAAAAAAGAAGTTTAAAAGAAAAATCCTTTAACATTTTGAATTCTCTAACTTTATTCTTTCAACATATTTGCTTAAAGTTGTATTTACTCGTATTTAATTATTATTTTACTTTGTATTTTTTTATCTCAATGGAATTATTAATGCTGGACGACATAGAATAATTTGTAAGGGGGGTAATTTCCTGCTAGAATAAAAAACGAAATTTGTTACTTTGAAGCTTTCTGAATCTAAAATTAAAATTTTTGTATTGAAGGGAAATATATGAAGAAATCAAAAACTGTTAAATGATTGGATATTGAAGTATCAGCCACTTTAACTTATTTAGGATTTGATGTCTCGTATGAAGATGATTTAGATATTAAGAAAAAATCAACAAAATCTAATTTAATATATGGGACGATTCAAAGGACATTATAAAATATAAAAAAAACACAAGAGACTAGGTTAAATTTTATAAAACAGTGGCTATACCGATCTTGATGTATAGAATTGAAGCTCAGATGAGCTGTGGAAGAACGTCTCCGGTATTTTAAATTATATAAAAAATGTATACCAACTTTTATCTTGTAGTAAAATAGAAAATAATTGTTATACTTACTTTGTAACTTATTTTCTTAATTACTTAAATCCTTATCTTAGGAAAAGTTTTAAAACATGTTCACATCGATTTGCTAAATTAGTTCAGTGTGAATGTTCACACAAATTCAACCCTATGCTAAGGTTCGTGTTATCGTATAGGGTTCTTGTTGTAAGTTAAATGTAGTTATAAACGGTGAATAATAATATTGATAAATGAGAATAGGTTGAATAACCTTTTACTAACTGAACAAAAATAATCTACTTAAAAAATGAAAACCTTACCTCTGCAATAAAGATTCAAAACTTTACCCGTTATGATTAATTCTAGTTTGAAAATAAATAAAAACAATTAAATGAATACAACTTTAAGTAGATATGTTGATAGAGTAAAGATAGAAAATTCCTGATTTAAAACGTTACTTTTATACGGATTTGAATACTAGGTCGTGGTTACCGGTGTTTTTTTGTGATTGGATTTCAATTAACTACACATCTCAGAAATAGTAGACGTGAGTCTGTACAAGACTACACTTCATTTACATTCATACGTATCATCCTCTGAAGTAATACCTTACGGTGACAGGCTAAACAGAAAAAGAAAGACCGATGTAAAAGGTTTCTTTCAGATACTTTCTTTTCAGAATCTTTTTTCCAAAAAGTAATAGTTTTATTTTTAATTGGATATTTCCGTTTTTCTTATTATCATCTTTTTAAGCTAAAATTCATGTACGAGCAAAATATCAATCAGTCCTCAGCGAAATGTAGTACTTTCAATACCATCCTCTCCTCATATCCGATTTTTTCGAAAATTTAATAGAATCAGTCCCCAAATTCACAAGAAAATACTACATAACATTTCACGATTCTCAGCTTCGTTTGAACCATTTCTAAACGTATAAAATATATTACGCTAACATATCATATATGTACACAGGTTCATATATACAGGATTTTGTAATCAAGATAATTTTTGGATTCAGGGTTGTTTGAAATATTAAATAATCGGAGAGTGAGGACTTATTTTTAACTGAAATTGTTTTTCTTTGCTTTACACTATAACAGACGGAAAAGTAAAGATTATTATTTTTTTAATTACTTCCTTTTACGAAGTAAAGGAAGTATTGTGATCGCGAAACATTTCGGTTTTCATATTTCAACAGAAATATCCATTTTGACCATCCCTAAATCCATTTTGACTAGTTTCGGCGTGACGTCTGTGGATACGTATTTATGTATGCGTGTGCGTATGTATTTCGCACAACTCAAAAACGATTAGCCTTAGGATGTTGAAATTTTGGATTTAGGACTGTTGTAACATCTAGTTGTGCACCTCCCTTTTTGATTGCAATCGAAATTAAAATTAAAATTTTAATTAATGAAATATTTGGATCTTGAAGGGAAGGCCTTCTCTTAAAAGGGAGGTGCACAACTAGATGTTACAACACTCATAAATACGGTCCTACGGTTCGAATCGGACTTCATTTCCTTTCGTTTTTTTAAATTTAAATTTATTGATTGAATAAAATTATTAACCCGTGATTGTAAAAAAAGTTTTACAGTAAATAATAATTCAATGATAATAAAAAAAATGAAAAAAATTATTATGTACTTTAAAAATGTGTAAATGCAATTTGATAGGCATTACATATGTGTATATGTAATAAATTTGGTGAAACATCTGATTATTTAATATTAATTGAAAATTATAATTTAAAATCATATTATTTTTCGATTTTCTTAGCAAATTCTTATAAAAATTGTATATTTATTTAAAAAAAATTATTTTATTTAATTATTTGACAGAAAAATAAAATACATTTTTTATTTGTATTCAATTTAAAGTGATTGTTGAACATTTTTTTTACTTGTGCATAATATGCACAAGATTTCTGGTGTGTCGTATAAATAAAAGTTAATAATAATTAAACTATTCCATTTAGTGAACTCCTCTATACTGGTCACAAATATTAATTTTGACCTTACGGTGTAGATAATCAGCTTTTTTTTATTGGATTATTTGGTAAACAATTTATTTAAAAAGTAATCAAAGGAGTAATCAAGGGACTTTTACTCTAATCCAATATTTCAGGTAAGATTGTTGAATTAATAATTGTATAAATATTTGATGTTAATAAAAACTAATATTTTAGCAATTGTGTAACCGTCCACGTTCATTAAAGAATTGGAGGATTGTATCTCACTTTCAAATGAAATAAGTTTAAGTGAAGTGCAGCAGATATGTGTATATGCAATCAAATAGATTAATTAAATACAAGGAAGTCATGTAGTGTCCGCATCAGATGCTCTTTATCTTGTAATCCAAACAAAATTATTTTTTAAATATTTATAGTTTTAAAAATAAAAATATTCTTAATGCACTTTAAAATTCGATAATGATCTGTGAAGGTATGAAATAATTTAAAATTCGTTCTGCAAAGATAAATGAATAAAGAATGAAGTGGCATTTCCTTGAGTTATTCATTTTAATTATTTACGTTGTATGTAACTGTTGTGTTATTTATTTAAAATTAATTATAGTCAACATTTTTCTCTTTTTTGTATAAAAAACAGGAATAAATAAAATGTACGTGTTGTTTATTATTAATGAATGTTAGGTTGTCTCCGGTCTGAGGTTATGGTACTGTATTCGTTGTGTATATGGGTATTCACATTTGTGTTAGTGCCTGCTAAAAGTAAATCGATAAAGTTTCTGCTGTGTGGTGGGTTGGGTGGATATAAACTTTTCTGCTGGTCGGTACGTGCATCTGTACTAAAGTTGTGGAAATTCAGTGATGCGGTGCCATGCTTTACTTCATCTCTTCTGCGTTATGGGATTCCTAGCACCCTATTCGTATTAATCCTTATATAAAACGTATGACGTGGTAAGCCAGTGGGCTATGGAATTCATAAAACTTCATTGCTTTAAAAGTACACATCTGTATTTTGGCCACGTATTTGTATTGAACTTTGTGCCTCTACTATTTTTATTTTTATTGTTGTTTTTTATTTTATTTTTTTAATGAATTATTCCTTCTTTTCTTTTATTTCCCATAGTGATACGAATTGTAATTACGTTAAAATTGAAATAAGTAGCGAACAAAAATTATAAACGTAAATGTTTTTGTATAAGTATAAATGTTTAACTCAAGGCGTGGTTTTTTAGATTCTGATAAATGGTAATAAATGTTTCCTCATAAAAAGATAACTGAAATAGCATAGCCATTCCAAAGAGTAATAAGCTTCCCGTGCCAGGCTATTAGCGAAAGTGATCCATTTGTCACTTCCCTGAGACTAAAATCCTTTTGTACATTATTAGCATTCTAAAGTCACTAAAATACAGGATATTCGATCCTGCAAGCGACATTATGTTCATCTCACAGGGACTGGTATATGAACATTACTCTAAGAGAAATCGCCTGAGCCACATTAAAAACGCACAGAAAACGTAAAGCTATAAATTAATGTATAATATTTCCTATACATTTTTTTTCTTTTTTAGTCTCTGGAACCACCATTAAGTATTGTTTAGGATGAGATGAAATTACAATTTTTTAGCGTGTGAAAACGCCATGCCTGACCGGGACCTCCGGACGAAAGGTTGAGACGCTACTACTCGGCGCCACGAAGGCCGGCTTCCTATACATTTTGGGTGGGCCTAAAGTCAGTTTCTTCACTTGCTAATAAATACCTCTGTCCTTATATGCATAATTGTAGCGATTGAAAACAAAGTTTTTAATCGCCGGCCGTAGGAAGTTCAGACCATTTGGGATTGAAAAAAATACCATGTCTTTGATGAATTCTCAGAACAAAAAATGCAAGGCATCTATCTAATCATATGAATGTGTTGGCCATTAAGTTGTTTCTTGGCGTCCTATCCATATCTGAAAAAGTTGGTTAAGGTAATCTCAAACTGAAGAGCATAATGAGGTGTCCCGTCTTTCTGGTAAACGTAGGGTTGTTTAATAGCTTTGGAATTATCAACTTGTATCATTTCAAGATTTCAATTTCCTGGTATGCTTCTGTCAAAGAAATAAATTTCTATTTCTCGTTTTTTAAGTTATTCATTACAAACATGAATTCAGTTATACTATGATCCTTCTCTGTAATTATGGAGACAATTTTCCTTCAGACTACTTACTGTTTACTAGCTGATCTATTTGATGATGTATGAGTATCATCAGACTATGTCACTGAGCTAGAGAAATAAGGTTTGAATTTGGTCCATATTTAATAATAAAATCAGAATTTCTCTTCAAAATTATCTTCATCAAAATCATCCATTGATGAAAATTCTCTTCATGTAATGGAAGTAATTTTGACTGAGAACACTTAAACTTCAATTACTATTGTCTTTCATAAACTTATTCTGGATATTTCCAGTGTTTTTTGGTTGTTGTTTGAGGAATCTTTACTTGCTTTCTATAGTGCAACTAGTTCTAGGTCTACTTAACCTTGGAGAATCTCCAAAGTGTACAATATTTTCAAAATGTTTATTTTCAGCTTATGCAAATGTTGACAGTTTGGGAATTTCTCTTGTTTGGGAATGGTTTGGGAAATCTCTTGTGAATGACAGTAGCAATATGCTTCTTATTTTTCCATCAGTACTGAATTATAAGAATTTTTATAAAGCGTTTATCTTATTGTGTATTTTTTTAATTAACCTTCTGTCTTTCAGTCAACTTTTTTCTCTAAGAATTTTCATAATTTTCTCCCATCTGATTCTATCCAATGCTTTCCCTAAATCTATGAAATACTTCCTTCCTCATTCTCTCTCTAAATATTTATCTCAACCATCTTTAGTAGTCCAATGGCATCTCTGGTTCCTTTCCCTTTCTTGAAGCCAAACTGTTCCTCTCCTGGATTCTCTTCAATTATTCTTATCAACTACTGGTTTAAGACTCGTAACAATATTTTAGTGGTTTGTAATATTAAACATATTTGCTGGTACGAGTTTTCTTCAGAATAGGTATCAGTAATGTTTTTACAAAGTCTTCAGGGCATTCTCCCATACTTTATATCCTTTTTCACAGTTCAACTACTGTTTATTTTACTTGTTTATTTTATCCTCTTTAGCTACCTCTTATTCCTTTTCTATGTTTAGTTCCTTAGGTTTCTCTCTTGTCATATACAAATTCTCCATGTATTCCTTACATCTTTCTCTTATTTCTTTCTCCTCTTGTGGCATTTTACCATCCTTATTCTCAGTATCTCTCATTTTACCATTCCCTGTTTATTTATCCTGTGCATATCTCTTCACATTCCTATACATCACTGTACAGCGCTTTTTTCCTAGATCTTCAATATCATTGCATTCTTCCATCAACCACCTTTCCCTAGCTTTTTGTGTTTTCTTCCTTAACTCATTGTTTAATTTGTGAGAGATTGCATTTTCATTTCCTTCCTGCTTATTCTTGTACTGCCTTTGTTCTTCCATTTTCTTTAGCATTTTTGTTGTTACCCATGGTTTCTTGGTTCTGTTTTCCTCATAGTAGTCTTGCTCTTCCTCTGCAGTTTTTACTATATAATGATAATAATATATATATATGTGACTTAATATTATTGAATTTTAATCACTTATAAAACAATGAATTTGTTTATTTGCACTAATTTCTTCCCATATATGTTAATAATAATAAATTTTGTTTTTTAAATTGTTTATTTGCTGGAAACTCTTTTTATTTTTTAAAATTTTATTATTCGATTCTATATTTTATTATATTTTCAGGTAGTTTAACATTCTTTTTCCAGAAATCTTACAGCCATCTACATATTCAAAAAATGGCAAAATATATTTGATATTTTTTTATGCTGTATTAAATTTACGTCCTGATAGTTTTGTTGATATAAATGTAGTCTACAGTACATTTTTCTAAAATTTCAGAGTTTAGTAAATCAGCTGTTATACAAGAGAATACAGCAATGAATAAAAATTTTTATTTCGTAAAATATTATGGCTCAGAAGCAAATTTTTCCTCTAATGATGAATATATATTTTTAATTATGTAAACTGCAAAAATGAATTATATTTTTGTCACCTATAGACTAATAAAACAGTCATTAAAATCGTATGGAAACTTTACGCCATTGTATTATTAAAACACTTTCGTTATTTTTTACGAAATAAATTTTTGTCAAGTTTTTCTGAGTTTTTCTCGTATATAACTGTGTGATTTTTTGCTATTGCTAGTACCACATCTCACTAAATTCCATCCAGGATATGACAAGCCAAGATCCAGTATTGTTAAAATTTGTATCAACGGTTAAAGAAATGTGCTGTAATGGTAAGTCGTTATTGTTTTGAGTTGAGTAATACGGAATTGCCAATCTTGGGCAGTGAGCACTACTCTCTTAATTTGTCACAGATGTCCTGGGAAAATTAATGAACAAAAATTAATTATAAAAATAATTGCCAGTAATACTGTTAAATAGATTTTTAACTAGATAAAAACATAAATTATTTATGTTATTTGTTACAATTAAATTCAAACATTTATTAATTTGATGACGTAATAAAAATTATTTGTTGCTTTTTCAATTTAAAAAAAAGGAAAGACCGGTCATTTTAATTGAAATAAATATTACAATTGTTTTTATTTAGTATTTAACATTATTGACATTATTAAAGAGTAAGTCTGTTGAAGCGGAATTTTTTGTTAAATATATATACATGCTTTTATTTACTTTTTCGTATATACAACATAAATATGTTTACTTTAATAATCATTTTTAATAAAACAATCATATTTTAGTAAATATTTAGTCCCACTGTTGTAACAAACTGGGCGTGGTTACATTTATACATTGTAACAAATGACAACTTGTTTATTAAGGCAGATTAAACAATATGTATGATAACATTCTGCTCTCTAATACGTACATGTTTTCTATTCATTAAATTAGATTTAATTTATTATAATGTAATCGTTTGTACTTTTTTTTTTTTTTGTTGTTAATTATTGTTCTCTAATGATAACGAAATCGAATAATTTAGATAAGTTGATTCATGAAATGGAGTTTTGAAGGGTATGAATATTTTACCTAACTGTCAGAATTTTATTTATTTTTTTAAATTTACAGTTCTAGTTAATAGTTTATTTATGTATGAGATTAAGCTCTGGGGGAATCATTGGTGGAGAAAGAAAGGTGCTTGGTTTAGTAGAAAATCCCTCTTAAATCAGTAGCGGGGTTTGCAGTAGGAGAATATTGTTATTTTCTACTGTTTTTAAAAAAAATCAGTCCTACAGAATTTTTAGCATAAAATAAGTTTTTTCGAATCATTATGTAATTGTATGAACAATGGAAAAATATTGTGTTGCCATCTGGAATATTGGATCTAAGTTTATTATTACACCACACTGACTTGGAATGGAATGCAAAGTTGGAGTTTGTTTCTCCCTACAGATCGCAGAACCTGGACAGAGTCCCTTGCTGCTGGATGATTCTAATCTGGCGTGTTTTTAAAAGGTTTATTTTAAATGACGGGTCTAATTTTTCAAGTTTTGTTTTGTTTATTATTTAGTATTTTAAGGACGGATTTAATTGCATTCCAATCCGTTGTTAAACCAGCGTTATCAAACCCATTTTATGGGCCGACCGCGGAACGCTAGGCTTATGAAACCTGTCCTCCCGACGTAATTCCCCTTCAGACCGTCCATTGAAGTCCTTTCGGCGCTAACGCTTCATAGGCTAGCAGGAATACGCCACAACGGAGCACTAACTATCAGGAGGGAGCAATGCGACCCCTACTCCGGATGAGTCGCAATTGCTGGTTTATTTTAATTAACATGTAAGTGTTAAAGGAGAGGTTGGGTAGAAGTTCTTCATCCACTTCTGTTATGGCTGTCTTTCAGGACGCATCTCTGCTGGGCTCTGTTCCGGACTCCAGTCCATGATGTTGGGACGAGTAGAGGGTCTTCCTTCTTTTTCATCCTTCTCCCTCTTCTTCTTCCGATGACCTCTTCATTCTTCTATGGCCTGCACTTTCCGAGAATTGGTAGTAACCGAAGTTACATACCGTTAACCTTAATATTCCCGAGGCCCCGAAGGGCTGAACGGGGGAAAGTGCAGGTTTCTTCCAAGTCATGGAATGCGATTAGTAGATTGTGTATTAAAGAGATTAATTTTATCAAATTAAGATCTGATAAGAAGTTAATGGTAGGTTATTCTGTGTTAAATGAGGATGATTTTTTTTGAGATTTTGATAATTTCTTATCTCTTTTCTTACAGATCCGTACTGCGGTTGGTTTTTTATTTTTAGAAAGTATTCTAATTGTTCGACAAAAAACATTTCTTTGAATTTTTTAATTTGTAAAAAAACATAATTTCCAAAAAAAAATACTGAACAAAGTTGTAATACTTTCCTTGCATTGGTTAATTTTCTAATATAGTTGAAAAATAATGATTGTATTCGAAAATAAACAAAAAAAAAAAACGTTTTAAGAAATTAAAAAGATTCGATAATGAACTTTGATCGGCTCTCTCACACTCCTCCTCTAATATTTCCCTCAAAGTATTTTTTTTTTTTTTTTTTGGCCCCTGCACTATTATTATAGGAAGACATAAAAAGTTCGGTTTAAAGATGTGCAATGTATAAAAATATAGTTTTTTTCGATTTTTGGGACAAAATAATTTAAAAAATGGAAAGATAAGCGTGTGTGTACTGAGCTCAATATAAAATGGGATTATGTTTGCAAATTTTTCAGAAGATTTACGCAAAAAACTATCTACACCCCACCCCCTGGAGATATTGATCCCAAAATTTTAACTAAAAATTGTCCTTTATGTACGAATCTGTAAAAAATTTCATCAAAATCGGTTTATCCAGTCAAAGATTATTAAGCTTCCAACACGCCAAGGAACAAAAAGTGGGTTTTAATGTTCTTAATCCCACTTTTTTTTGGGGTCTCTGGGTCATGAAATGTACAAAAGTTGTTGAAAGTGGCCTCCATTACACGATTCACATACTCGAATTCGTCGTTGCATTCTCTTAAACACATTTTGTAACGTTTTTTGAAAAGTTGCTGCGATACATTGTTCAATTTCGCTCTGCAATTCGGGAATGATGTGAGGATGAGTTTTGTAAGCAGCATCTTAAGGTATTTTTACAATAAAAGCCAAGAGGAAATAAATCAGGAGACCGAGCGGGCCACAACCCCTACGAAATCACTTGCCCATGACAAATCTGATCCAAGAAAGTCATAGTGTTGACTATATGAGTCATAGCATTGTCCTACTGAAACCATGAGCACTCTAGCCGGTCTGCAGCTATAGTGCTTACAGATTGTTTCACCATCTTATGTAGCGCTCACTGTTCACTGTGCCATGAAAGAATGTCATGAAGATTCGCGTACGTGGCATTGCGCACCAAACATCCACTTTTTGCCCGGGCAGAGGAAACATGTGGGCAGCTGACCGTGGATTTTCCGTACACCAAATGCGTGAATTCCGTGCATTCACGTATCCATCAAGGTCACGCCTCGTCAAATCAGAACCAATCATCGACTTCTTCCCCATCTGGTGTTACAGATGACTTGAAACACTGACAGAAAGCTAAGCTACTCGTTTTCCAGTGTCTACTGGTAACAACTCCTGAAGAACACGAATTCTATACGGATGCATTTTTTAACACTTGTTCGTGTGGGCACTACCAACGGAGAGACCAGACTGGCTAGGTAGGTTTCGTACAGACTTCTTGGGACTAACAGAATATGCAGCTTGCACGTCGATCAACTTTTCTGGTGTTAGCATTTTCGGTCGATTACTTTTAGCTGCCTCTGCTACAATCCGTGTCTCTTGGAACTTGCTGTAGAGTCACTTGATGGAGAACTTGTATGGTGCATCCACACCATACTTTTCTATGAAGGCATTTTGAGTCTGGGCATAACTGGTACATCTAATGTATTGGGAGACAGTAATGAATATTCTCTGCTGCATTGTGTAACCGTTTTCCTCAGTTAAACCTGCAACAAAAGAAGGAAATTCTTCCATAATGCTGTGTCAGTTTTTGTACACCGTATTTTATTGTAATCGATAAAAGTCTTTTTGTTCAGTACGGATTTTATCTACGTAGAATTTAATGAATTTACGTAAAGTTTTAACGATTGTTTTAAAGTATATCCAGATACCTTATCTACCCTTTGAAACAAGGAATGAATAAGAATTATTTTATTTCTGTTTAATTTTATAGGTTTTTAATCGCAGTTTATTAAAATGTTTACTATAACTAAGAATGTAAAAATATATAATATACAGTACACTATAATTTTTATTTGTACGAAATAATTCAAATAGATTAATTTCTGTGAATAATACTGTTTAAAATCGCTTCAGATAATTTCTTGCGTGTATAAATTTTAAGTGTATTACGCGTTTACGAAAATTTTACTTAATGTTTATCGAGTCACTAAAATTACCTTCATTACAAATGTTGAAGTAAATAATTTTTCGTCGTGTAAATTAACTTGTACTGCAGCAAGAGAACTTTCCTAATTGTATATTTCTCAAATAAGATTACAGAAGTTAAATTGCATCGTTCATAGAGTAACCGAGGCTTCTTGAATGCGACAGAAGCTATGTCGGTAACTAGAGTAATTAAGTAACACTTGAGTACTTAAGCACTTGAAAAGTAAAAGAGATGAATACTTGAGAGTTTCTGTCGAGCACTACGTACTACGCTATATTCTTTTCATAAATGCATATTTCCAAATACGTTATCTTGACTTTGTAATAAGCATCATACAGTTAACGTGTTTTATCGTTAAATTTATTAATAATTTATGCAGTAATGGAATTTTAAGTGCTTTTAACTCTAAAATTCTATTAATTTATGCGAGAAGGAATAAAATTTTGCTCAGTACAGCAGAATCTTTTGATAATGATCATTCATATAGAGATGTAATACTTAATTATTATCTCTAAGCGATTGTATAAAACAAGTTGTACAAATATTTTCCGCGCCATTAATTAATTATTACATTTTTATCAATAGATTCAATTAAGATTCAATTAATTTTGGAATGTGTACCTGCACATACAGTTGTAATGATTAAGGTAGGCCGGTGGATGACTTAAGATGAGAAAATAAAAATTTGGAAGGGCTTTATAATTTTTTTTTGGGGAAGGCCTTTATTTTTGAATAGCGGTGTAAATTTCATACTGAAATTATCGATTTATGAACAGTTTTACAGTGAGGAAGGGCTGATTAATGCTGATGGATGAGATAAACATACTTTTTCGAATTATTTTATTTGATGTATAAAATATCAAATCTAATCTACATGAATTTTTGTCCATAAATTGGAAAAATCCATTAACCGTACTTTTCTAAAGAATTAAAGCAAACTGACTTGATTATTTTGATTTATGAATCTATCCTCTCATTAAAATGAAAAACAACCTAACTGATTTTAGAAAAATTTTCTGGATTTAACATTAAATATTTACAGTGAACCTTGTCCTCTCTTAGCGAAGACAAATTTTCTGGATAATTACTCGTTTGAAATAAATTTCATGAAAAAAAAACAAAAAAAAAAAAACAATTCAATAGGAGAAATATAAAGCCAAAAAAGATAAGTTTTTAAAATTGCTAAATTTTTGTATAGAAATTCCAAACGACAGAACTTGTTTGTAATTTGCTAATTCAATATGCATTTTAGCATAAATTTTGTAGAGAAAAATTGTTTATTTCGGCAGAAATGTTTTTTACGTGTTCTGAAATGAAGTATATATTTTAAACATTTTTTAACAAAAGAAAATTAAATACTTGAATTTTTTTTATAAAGATAGAATTGACCATAAACTGTTATTTAAATTCCGACTTTGCTGGAATGTTGGGAAGATATTTAAAAGCAAAAGAAACATCACGATAATTTTGAAATTGTACAAGTTAGTAGAATACCAATGTTATTTTATCGTACGAATATGTATGGATCTTTAAACCACGCAGACAGTTATATCAAATTGAAGATGTTAAAAAAATTTTTGATTTTCGCCCAGTATAGTTAGCTCTACCTTACGGGACTTTTAATGTTGCAGCTAGATAAAGGAAGAGTTTAGGATTCAAAAATTAGTGGTGAAGAAGATAAGTTGGAAGAATTGGAAACATAATTGTGGAATGAATAATGGAAAAAAGTAATAAAAACATACAGCAAGAGAAAAATGTCGAGTAAATAAATTAGTCAAGAGTTAATCTAATGACTAAATCCAGTACTATAAAAATTTCACAGACGGTAAACAGGTCAGGTAGATGAAATCGGATAATTTACTGGTCTGATAATGAATGAATTGGTGTTAAACATTTTTGGAGTGGAAATGTACTTACTAATATATTCTGTAGATAACGTACAATATTAGAATATTCACTAAAATACGAGGGTATTTGCGATTTAAGTCGTAATTCTTCGAAGTCTGGTATTTACCTGTTATTGAACCCAGTGCTTTGTCTGAATTTTGCACTGACCGTTGGTAAGAATAACCTTGATTATTCTAGACCAATCTTTTAAGGAAAATATTCATAAAGTTGTGGGAATTTTTTAATTCTCGCAGCTGAGCAAAATTTATTTTCATTTGTGAGAGCGTACAACATCTTTTCCAAGTCTGCTTATGATATTTTCTGGTTAGCTAATATTTTTTTAATTTATTAATATTATTTTAATTTACGGTGTCAACAACTGTTCTGTTTTAATTTCTTTATTCGTATTTTTGTTATTATTATTATAATTTTATGTCATTTTGATTTTTTTTTAACCCAATATAACTGACAACTTTCCTAAAATATTGTAAATTTCTTGTATTAAAGTAAGAAATATCAGTGAAATTTCGTACCGAAAATTATTTATTTTATAATCAGCATATTTTTTATGAAGCGTATCATTTAAAAAAAATAATAAATCTGATGAAATTAAAATTTTATCAGATTTCACACGTAGTGAAATTTGCGTATTGTACGAAATTTTATTTTAAGAATATGCAATCGTTAACTTCTTATAAATAAATAGTTGAATTGTTCATATTTCTATAGTTGTACTTATATCCACTTGCAAACTTACACTTCTTAAAGTTATAACTACATTTAATTCATTCTTTTTTTTTGTATTCCTAATGTGTATATTGTAATTTGTTCAAACTGTGAACCATAAGCCCAGTGAGATTAAGATGATGTATGATTTCTAATCATTAAGAGATGTAGTCCTGTGCAGACCCAGGCCTACCATTCCTGAGATTGTGTGGTTAATTGAATTCCAGCTACCAAATTTTACTGGTATCCATTGTATAATATTCAGACCCACTCTTTTTCTGTTTAGCCTCCGGAACCACCGTAAGGTATTACTTCAGAGATGAAGTGTAGTCTTGAACAGTCTCAGGTCGACCATTCCTGAGAAGTGTGGTTAATTGAAACCTAACCACCAAACAACTCCGGTGTCCACGATCTAGTATTCAAATCCGTATAAAAGTAACTTTTACTAGGATTTGAACCTTAGTACTCTCGACTTTGAAATCAGCTGATTTGTGATGTCTAGTTAACCACTAGACCAGCCCGGTGGGCTATAATGTTCAGATCCGTACAGAAGTAACCTTTACTAGGATTTAAACTTCAGAACCTTCGAAATCGAAAATC
The DNA here is from genome assembly GCF_047948215.1 of Lycorma delicatula. Lineage (NCBI taxonomy): Eukaryota > Metazoa > Arthropoda > Insecta > Hemiptera > Fulgoridae > Lycorma > Lycorma delicatula. The sequence goes on along the minus strand of NC_134457.1, from coordinate 136,461,642 downwards.
AACTATTAGAAGCTGATTTTACCATTAGACTAATACGGTGGGATATCTGATTTTTAAGAAAGTTTTTTTATTATACGCGGACTTAATTATTGCTGTTCTAATTATTAACAAAAGTTGCATAATATTTTGTTAAAAAGTATCCAGCAAGAAAATATTTTTCTGATGAATTTTAACAGAATGATTGACGTATTATACTTGAGGAAAAAAGTTGTAATACTCTGTTTTATTCAATTAATACGTCGCGTTTTAGTTATATTTAGATATAAAAATGAAGTAACAGGATTTAAAATATACTAAAATATCCTTGGTATGCAGTTTAAAATAATTATTGTGATTTTAACTTGGTACGAAGATGCTCAATATTGTAAAATTTATCGACACTTCAAACGGATATGTGGTGTTAAGTTTTTTTATTAATTTTTTTTAAAAGTAGCGGTGATGTCATTTTCCTGAACTGTAAACATTGAATGTATAAAGATGTATGTAGTTGATTATGCTATCGTAAATGAAAAGATGTACAATTTTTAAGGTCAGTATTTTAAAATTAAATCAATTGCTAGGTTTTGCTGCTTTTAGTGTACAACTAGAGAAAGAATGTTACTCATGTATATAAAAAAACTCATTTATTTGTTAAATAATTATAAAACAATTGTTTTTTTTTGGCTAATGAAAATCCTCCCTTCGGTAGGCTCTGCTAAAAATATTCTTGTGATCTGCTTGAGCAGCAGTTTTTTTAGACCGGTTTTGAATTTTATTTTGGTTTTCTTTACGATTCTTTTTTTTAATAATTTTCTGAAAATTTCTTTCAGTGCTTAAAATAAGTATTGGATTTTAATTTTTTTGCAAACAGTTTGTTTATTAAAATGATTTATTAGAAATTATTCTTCCACCGATAAAACTCTATAGCATATCAATAGTAGAGCGAGCTGTATAGCAAGTAGGGCTATCCTATTACAACCAGCAATCACGCTCATCCTCTTGCAATAAGATTATGAACTGTTGGATAATTTCTTGGTCGACGTTAGCATCCAAAGGTTTTTAAAAACAAGGATCCTATTATTCATCGCTTTGAAAACGCACACCATACGCCTAATTTTCGTGGGTGTAGGAAATTCAAAGAAAATGTGCGGGTTTTCAGTATTACAGGTTCGGTAGTTCTGATTATTAACAAACCCACCAAAATAGAATCACGCTTCATTTGTGAAAAGATCTAAAATGCCAATGTTACCTTTAATGAAATTCTTCAACCGTTGACAGTAGTGAACCCTTTTAGCATAATCAGCATTAGTTAGCCGACTGGAAATCTGTATTCGATACGAATAATATTTCAGCATTCTCCTCACTGCAATGTGGGCTGAACCTAGTGAAATTTTCTTTTCCGGGCTTAGCTCCGCAAACATTTATGGAGAAATCTTCTAACTGCCGCTTTAATTTCTTGTACGACCTGCATAGCTAAAACTGACTTTTGTCGGGTACGTTTCTGTTCTAACACCGAATCTGTTTCACGAAATTTTTTAACCGACGTCTGAATAACACTTTACACAGTTGCTTCCTTTTCAAATGATTTGGTTTCCCATTCCATTTTTCAGTGAGCTAAATATACTGTAGTATACCGTCATGTCAAGCTCGGTGAAATTATGGATATATTCCGTTCTAAAAAGTAACACTTTTCGCCAAAGGACCGGCTGTTTAGTGAACATCATTACTGTCAGAGAATGTCATTCTAGAGATAAGTACCTCTTTCTAACTCAGCTGTTTTAAATACATCAGAACCATAAGATGGATTGAATAAATATGCGAAAAACAAATTAAATGATCCCATATGAGACCAATGCATTACCATGAGGTACCATATGAGAAACAATGCATTGTGTATATTGTCTCTTCTTAACAAATATATAATCAAAAGCGTAATTTATGTACTATTATTTTAGTTAATAACAGCAAATAATTCGAACTAAATAAAGTCGTCCGAATAGCAGTAATTATCATCTTTATAACAGGAAGATTTTGTTTTAAATTAGTGGGAACTAAAACGATGCTCTTGCCGCTTTTAATATATGTATTTATTATTTTTTTTGTAGTTAATATTTTTTTTTTATTTTTAGGTAGATTTCATAAGAAAGCTACGTATTGTAATGGGAACCATGGTTTCCAGAAAATTTTGACATGTCTTTGCGTTTCACATATCCCAGACCTCAAAACCACCGTCATTTCAAAAGTTTATATTTACATTTATTTATTTCACTTTCTTGTGGACACGATAACTGCCGTAATTTTTCTCCAATCACTTTCAAATTGATACATAAAATATAACGTCCCAAAATCTCGGTCGAGTTCTTTAACGCCCAAAATCGAACCATGGGGGTGAAAATGGAGGTGCTTTTTCGAAAAACACAAAAAAAGAAAATATCGTTATAACTTTCTTATTATGTAAAATATCGAATTTATTTAAATTTCTTACTATTCTTTGAATGAAGGCCTAAAACCTATATAAGTAAAGTTTTTTGATATCGCACACCATTGGCCCAGGAGGTGGAAAAAATGGGGGTTCGAAGACAAAAAAAAATTCATATCTTCCTTAATAGGTACAGTATCGAATCGGTTTAAAGTTGTGTTAGTCCCCTAAACATTACCTAAAACTTTTATCTGAAACAATTTTTTATATGACCAACTCTTACGGCAAGGGATGTCCAAAATGTTGCTGGAATTGTAAGAAAATGTCGTATTCTAAACATGTGAAACGTTTTACACACGCAACCATTTTCGTATTGAGTAAATTTGAAATTTTTTTAACTTTAAGGTTGATATATTTTTTTATCCCCTACTTAGTATTGGTGAAATCTACTTCCGGCGTGCCGAAAGGGATTTTTTTTAAATTTTAATGGTAATTTGTTCGATTTTTTTTATAGAAATAAAGTAAAAATCGATTGCTTTAATATTATTTTTATTAATTGGGAAATCCATATTGCAATGACGTTATTTAGATTAACTTTTTCTTCTAAAATAAATATGAAAAATTTTTAAATACAGAGTAAAATTGTTCAAGTGCTTACGTATTAAATAAATTATTTTATAATACCTTCCATATATTTATTTTCGTATGAAAATAACGGAGGATGTGGCCTATTCTGGAGCAGAGTCATGTTATTCGAGATCACCAGTTCGGTTTCTGTAGTCGGCACTCCACTATTGAACAAACTGGTTAATGCAATCAGCAGGAGCTTAGTGTTTGCCAGTCTTCTTAGATGTTCAGGAGATCTTTGACAGGGTCTGATGTCTGGGCTTTTATACAAGTTGAAAACAAACCTTTCTCAAACGTATTACCTTGTTCTTCGTAGCTATCTGAATGGGCGTTTCTCCCAGATAAAATATAACCAAGCACTATCTGCGTTCCCCGACACTAATTCGGGGGTTTCGCAAGGCTCAGTTTTTGGATCTGTCTTATATATAATACAAAATGATTAATAAACAGATATTTATTGTTTTTAGTATTTATATATTTTTATTAGTACAGTTGTTCAGCGATTCTCAAACATTTTTTAATATAATATAAAGATATTTTATCATGCACTTCCTTTTCCTTAATTTAAATAAATTATTTATGTATTTTCTATCTATTTTACGTTGAGGCCTGAAGTAAAATCTGCATGTGTTGTGGTACGTGTAAATACATAACACACATACATATGACAACCTTCAACCGCTTGATGCAATCCACCGGGTGGACAAAAATGACATCACTTTTAAAATTAGCTACCACATGATAAGGACGTTAATCATTACTTACGCCTATTAATCTCAGATTATCACATTATTAGTTACTGTATTATCACATTATTACCGGTTACTGGATTACCACATTATTTTGTTACCGTATTTTCACCGCCTACCTTCTGTTTGAGAATGGAGTCACTGTCGTTTCTTTTGGTGATATCTCGGCTTTTCTGACTGTTGATGACAACCCAACTGGCCTCAGCTAATCTGAAATCCGAATTGAATCTAATCAGCAGATGGCTGGCTACATTGAAGATTAAAGTTTATCAAGCTAAGTCAAACCATGTGACATTCTCGGTGAGAGAAGTGAAAACTGTCCAGAGGCCCACCTTGATGGCATTTTAATCCCGCATTCTGAAAGTGTAAACTACCTGGATTGTCGTTTGAGTGGATGGTTTACGTGAGAGAGAAAAAAGGCAACTTAATATGAAGTTCAAGGAAATATAGTGGTTTCTGGGCAGCAGGTCTGAGTTATCTTTGTCCAATAAACTACTTTTATACTCAGCAATTTTGAAACCAATATGGACATAAGGCGTCCAGCTATAGGGCAGGGCAAGTAGGACAAATGTTGAAATCATACCTCGGTTTCAGACAAACTAGCGAAGTAGGCTGAAGCGCCGTGGTTTGCTAAAAACTGTGGAATCCATGAATATTTGGTTTACGGTATGTCAGGGAAGAAATAGAACGTTTCAGTTTGAAAAATGAATTTCAGCTAAACCACCTAGCTGTAATCCTTCTGGATAACGGTGAGAATGTTAGAAGACTTAAGCGGCTACACGTTCTGGACCTTAGTAACTCTTAGTGTATTTACACCTGCTGAGTGTTGTGCATTACTTAACAATCATACACGCTCTTCCTCTCTGCTTCTGTTTTTACATACATTTTTCTTTTTTTGGTTTCTAAGTGTTTCTTCAATCTGGCATTTTTGTGATTCTTGTTTTTTTTGTTATTATACTTCTGAAAGTACAGTTCTTCAAAACGACCTTGGGTATGTTCTACCTTCTATCCTCAGAGGTTCTATATACTGCTAGTATGTAATTTTTGTGCAATTTCAATTGGGATTCCTTTTTAATGTGAATATGTATGATATAATTCACCTAAGGATCCAAAAAAAAATGTAACCGATTGTAAATAAAATTTTGAAACACAATAAATTTAATAATTTTCTCTTTATTAATTTTATTGTTTTTACTGAACTTTTATTGCTAGTAATTTATTATATACTAAAAATCGAAAATGAATGATTTAAATATTGTTACGTAAATTAAATATTGTACAGCCTCATAATTGAAATTAATCTACTTTGTGAGAGGCGCCATTTTTATTAAATCATTCATAGTTAAAATCCATTCTATAGATATTTATATACAGCATAAAACCATAAAAATGTAACATCTCTGCTAGTAATATTTGAGAACGCAGCGTGTAATGTATAAATCTAAAAATATTTTTTACTGATTTTATACTTTTGTAGCACCCAACTGCTGTATGTAATTTTTTATCGTATGAAATAACCGTTAGTTTTGCATCAAAAGTTCGGAAAAAATATATTATGTATTCAAACGAGCAAACTTATATTTTTTGAAAAAAAAATGTTATCGTTTAGTTATTATTTTAAAACTTGATTTGCACAATTATTTTTGTAGGAAAATGTATTTAATTAGACAGATTATTAAATTGGATTTAATGTTATAATTTACTTTAAATTAATATTTTTATGACGTAACTTTAAAAAATCTAAATGCATGTTATCCTATATTTCTGTATACAAGGGTTTTAATTCTTGTATGCTGGTTAATTATGGAGTATTACAAAATATTGTTTCAAATGTCATTTCATTCTGTATGACATTTTGTCGTTTTGTAGTTTATTACTACCCACGACGTATCTCTGTCTATTTCATTTGCATTTTACTGGCCACGAAATTAGTTATCATACTGTCATTTTTTTTTTTCAAGACTACATTTTGATATATGTTGACAAAATTTACCTTGATACCTGTCACTGCACTCTAAATTTTGACGTCATCAGTTTTTACTTCTCGAAATAGTTATAAACTCGTGAATTATATCTCACCTCCAGATTTCATGGTAAGGCTGTATTAAAATGTATAACATACCTACTATGTACGTAACATTATATAATTATAATCTGTATATTATATACTACATGACGTAATGCATAGATATTAGTAAACCCTTTTTAACGAATGTTAGAGTGGCTAACAAGACTCAAATGTAGAACTCTGTTTTCTCTCAAGAATGCTATGTTTTCTGCCGGGTCTGGGTGGGTGTGTGTAGGCAAATGCAATTACGGCTACCGGTTTGCTAGACCTGACGTAGCTGAAATGTAAGCGTAAATGTACCGGTAAGCATGTAGTCTTAAACAGACTCAGGTCGACCACTCCTGAGACGTGTGGTTTATTGAAACCCAACCACAAAAGAACACCGATGTCCACAGTTTAGCATTCAAATCCATATAAAACTGCCTTTACATGAAATCGAATCTTAGAACTTTCGACTTCGAAAATCTGCTGACGTTGCAATGACGAGTTTAACCATTAGACTAATCTGCCGGGTTATGATCGAGTTATTCTGCCATAAACGAAGCAAAATACCTTATAATTAAAAATTTTAAAAAACCCACTACGAAAAAATCTTAAAAAAGTGAAATAATTAAATAAATCTATTTACCTTATAATCCTCTGTGATACTGTTTTTAAGCCAATAAAATTGAAGATTTTGATTAACCTTCGTGCGTGACTATAGTGATAACTAAAGCTTTTCTACGCAGTCTACGGGTCACGCATGACGGTCAATCAAAATCTTAAATTTGATTGTCTTCAAAACAATATCACAGAGGATTATAAGGTAAAAATACATTTATTTAATTAATTAAGGTTTTTTCGTTGCGGGTTTTTAAAAATGTTTAATTTTATTTTTTATTTATTACTTTTTAAAGATTAGTAGGGCTATGCCCATCAGTGAGACGTTTATAGGCTGATGATGAGATGAAAGTTTAGTATACTTGACCGGCGCAAATTATTTAATAATCCACACAATAATGTAGCCTTGCTGGAGTTAGAAAGACTTAGAACATTCAAAAGCCGTTTTGAAGAAACACATCTACTACAGCGCCCCCTGGCTGCTTATAACCGTATAACTAATCTTAAGAACCTGCTCTGAAGTGATAGTATGCAATGCATAAACCGCATCAAAATCAGTCCAACCGTTTTAGAGAAACACGTCTACTGCAGCGCCCTCTGGTGGTCTACGAGTATAACCGTAAAACTAATATAAGAACCTGCCCTGAGGTGGTACCTATGTAATGCAAAAAACCGCATCGGAATTGGCCCAGTAGTTTTTGAGGAAAACGGTAACAGGCAATATTCGTACATACAAACACGCACACAGCCTCTTACCCCAAACGCATATACCGTTTCCGTTCCGTCGTGGTTAAAAAACGATGTGATCGGAAACTAACTTAGAACTTTTCAAACGTTTAACTATTAAGAACATTTAAACCGAAGTATAATAGAAAATTAAACGTTTTAATAATTTTCCACTCGGCTAAAAAATGATGTTTGTTCTATAAAAGAAATGTTATCTTTCATGCTTGTAATAATCAATTTAATTAAATATATTGTGATTATTTCTTTTATTTGCTTTGTGTTATGTAATTTTTCTTCAAGTTTTAATAATTTTTAGTGAAAAAGTAAAATATTTTTCATATAAAATAACACCTGATGAAATTATGGATGGATTAAATTAAACATGATCTAAAACTGGATGTAACTATATTAAAATAATTTTGTTTCTTTTTTTCATCTTTACCACGTTTAAGTAATTTAAATATAGTATAATAAGCAATTTAAAAACAAAATTATATATAAATTAATAAAATACAATATACTATCGAATTCAGTCATAATTCTTACACTTTTAAAATATTTCAGTGCAGCGGATCCGTGTTAGATTATCCATATAAACCTGCAAATATACTATTCGAAAATCGAAGAGATACCAAATGCATAATTTTATTTTTTGGAAGTTAATAAACAAATTCGCAACATGAACATTTTGTAATTTTCCCGCACTCAAATTATTAAAAAATACCACAATTTTATAAAAATTATCTTTAAAGAGTTAGATCCTATGACCATTTGACGGAAAAGTGGAATTTTATACCACCCTAAAACCAGTTATTTACCTTTGATGAGTTTTAATTTATTTGTAGAACCGGGGATTATGGAAAATTACGTTATAATGAAATTATATGATTACGTTATTAATTAATTATATGATAAATGTTTTCAGGAATGCAATATTTTAATGTTCCGTAACTTCGTTAGAAATTATACAAAAGATAAATTTTTAAGTACGGTTAAATCAAAAACCTTTATGAACAATTATCAGAGGTTTAAAAAATAACTACTTTAAACACAATACTTTCGTTACTTTAAAAACCACAGGGCTGACCTAGTGGTGTGAATTCGTCCTCGAAAGTCAGCTGATTTCGAAATCAGGGATTGATCTTGTTGAACCCGTCATCGTAAAATCAGCTGACTTTCAACGACGAAGTCAAAAGTCGGCTACCAAATAATACCGGTATCCATATTCTACTAGCATTCAAATCCATATTAAGGCAAACTCCCTTTACAAACACTCGAACTATTTTGACAGTTTGTTTCAATCAGTTTCGTTTATAAGAATTAAAAAAAAGATATAATACATTAGGCCATAACTCGTTTCGAAAAAAAAAAGTAAAAATAAGTTTTAATTTGGCTCAGTTTTGGTTATAAGAAAATTGTTAACTGTTTCAAAACACAATTGAAGGGAAATAAGGGTTTTCTAGAGGATTAAGGAAATATACATATATATATTTATGTGAACAACGTCAAAAATCTATTAAACGAAAAATTTCAAATTGATAGTACCTCTTGCACAACGGTTTCCTTCACAACTGTTAACTTTTTTTTTGTTTTGATCTAACAACCAACATTAAAAATAAATTGGTATCGAATTCCAAGTTAGGTTTAACACACTAAATAAATAAATAAAAATGATTAAGTATTTTATTCTGATCGATACATAATACATTATAGAAATAAGTAAGGAGATGATTTGTTGCTCCATGGACAAAAAGCTTTTGAGAATTAAATAAAAATGTTTCTCGGAAATATTTTTCACCATATTGTACTGTTACAGTTTTTTCTTTCAATTAATTTTTAACAGCTTCATTTGCCTCCCTAAATCTTATATCCTTGACCTGTACAGAGAATTAAATCCAAGTACCTTTACTGTTTGACAGACGGTTGACCCTTTTGCGAAAGAGTTTATAAACTCTTTCGACTTACGTTAAACTTAAACGACTTACGTTAAACTTTAGTGACGTGAAAATATCAAAAACACTACAGTTCACTGGGTCAGCCGTCTGAGGTTTGAACCTGTAGGGATAATGTGGCTCTTATCGCTTAGTACGGAACGCAAAAGTGACGGGAGTATCACAAATTCTCCCTTCGAATCGCAGAGCCTGGACAGTGTCCCTTGCTGCTGTATGATTCTGTAATCGGGCGTGTTTAAGGGTATATTTTTTAATGACGGGTCTAAGTTTCAAGTTATGTTATATTTTATCGGCGGATTTGTGAATAGCGTTCCATATCCGTTTAGACCAGCGTTCTCAAACCCATTTCTGGGTCCGACTTATCGTTTAGGGCGAGGTGGAAGGTTGCAATTTCAAATCCGAGGCTGATCATGAGATTCGCGGGCTCTTGTATTTCAGTTTGACTTTGTCGTAATGTCCTTTGTCTTGCGTCTTTTAGAGGCCAGACCTGAGTATCACGGAGGTGATTTGTAGCAGGTGGTCTGGGGCCGTGTCAAGTCCTGTGGTCCGACGAAGTTGAACTGACACTGCTTACGTTTAGTTGAGAACTACCGCAAATGATCCCACGCAAAAGTAGGCGATTGCAGATTTGTAATCGAAGTAAATCCGATAATTGATATATAATAAGATCGTCGATGAACTAGGTCCATGTTTGGGATTCATCTGCATATTGTCTATCATCCGTAAGGGGAATTCGCAAATGTCTACATCCTGGCTCTATAACGCATTGAATTGAATTCGATCAACACATTGTTGAAGATCGAGATCATTCAGCAAGATAACAATCATTCATTGAGACTTACAGTGCGATAATTACAGTCGAATATAACGGGTTTTTCATCGAAGTTTGAACTAGTAGATGATAATTTTCATCCTGAAAAATTTATTTCAAGAAATTTGTGACCTTTCTGTTTTCTATTTCATTATTTATTAACTTCTATTCAAAAAAAAAAAAAAAAAAAAAAAATACTGATATTATGCAACTGTAAATAAATTTACTTTTTATTTACGATTTGTCTGCATGCTTTTAGATTTTTTTTATTAAATATTTACTTTTTAATTAATTACATAGAGTTAGCCGGATAAATATTTTTGCAGACATGCTACTAGAAATATTGCTCTGTTATTGTTACGATTACAGTTAGTTTTCTACCTGTTGTATTTAAGGTTTTAATTATTAAGTAAAAAAAAAGATTGTAATATTTTGATGGAAGAAATAATTTATTTCTCTTTTTTATTATTATTATTCATGATGTTTGTAATTTCTTTTTTATGCGTAGGGTGGTTAAAGTGGTTGTAGTAGTATGGGATTAAGGACGGAATGTAATGGTAGATGCGGCGGTATTCTGTTCGGTACCAGGCTAGCGTCCTCTGCTCTGTACATTATTAAAACACAGCCAGGGATCGATACCCAGCTTATCGCATTGCATACTAGAGTAAGAGAAAGAAAGAGTTAGCTTTCAAGAAAGAGAAAGAGAAAGAACTTGTACATATGAAAATGTGCATGACCTAAGAGTTGGGTATTTGTGTTAAATACTAAAGGATATTAATGTAATTAATTTGATGAATAATTTATGTAGTAAAATAGACTATGTTTAAGTGAAAAAAAGATTATTAAAAATCTAATTTTTAATATTACAAGATTTTAAAATTAAAAAGTTAATTAAAATGTTTTACGGTTTAATTAAATTGTATTACCTCAAGAATCATACTGCATTCCTCTTTTATAAAAAAACCACCATACGAACTCGGGTCAAAAGATTCATTAAAATTGACTTTTTAACTTTAATTTTGAAAAGCTGGATTGTTTATAAATAATTAATTTATGTACAGTATTCAGTCTTTCTGAATTATTTATATTTATTATGTTCAATTTTAAAACTAATGGTTTAGATGATATATCGGTTTATAAAAGAATGAAAAGATGAATAAAACTATATAAACCTTTTTTTTTTACGTATATAGTTTTAATTGTACATATTTTAAAGGACTGGAATAATTTTGATTTCACATAGTTACAATTTTTTACCTGAGGTTTGCTTGTCAATACCTGAAGGTTTTAGCGGATCTGACACGAGTTTAGAATCTCACGAAAGTGGCATTCCCAAGAATACCAAAACATTTCTTCACAAGCTTACTAGGGAAAGCAAGACGTGACTGGTTTCACGTTAATGTTTTTAGTAAGCCGAATATATTGCCGCAATTAGCGTGTCGAGTGCTTCAAAATACAGGCAAGCGATAGTAATTCAACATTACTGTCAGAGATATCAGCTCTGATTAGTTCCTTTTTTACCGCAGATGTTTTACGTTTGATACAATTATAGGAAAGACTAATTAATGTAATGCGACTATTTAATGCAAAATTTTCAAGTAAAACATTGTTTTATATAATCTACCTCACTCAATTTAGGAATCAACCATCCCTGTAAATCAAAAATATTGCGAATATTTTGTGATATTTCGTCGTTATTTTAATTCTAAATTCACCAGTTTTGCTTTTAAATGAACGGAAAATGTAACCACCTTAATCTAATGCATTGAATTGTGCAAAAGGTGTTGGGCAGCTGTTCTTAGACATGATTATTCACATCGATAGACCCGTGTAAATTTGACAGCAATAAACTAAATTAACGATCCTGTGATAAGCTGACTAAAACTTTAATATTTTAAAAGCTGTTATAATAGAGACCTGATGATAAGAGTGTTTAAATAGTGATTACTTATTTAATGATCAAGTCCTTAGAGATCTTTGGTTTTTTTTTGTTTTGTTTTACATGTGCAGCATGTTCGACATTGTGTACTGAAATAAATTTGAAAGGTACGCTCAGTCTTATCATCTACGTTGTGTTAATACAGGGAATTTGAATCTTATGTTTTGTTACCGCATTCCTTGAAAGTTTTTAAAAGAGTTAGTATATGAATATACGCGTATTTATCTAAAAACGTTTATTTACATATTCGTAAATAACGTTGCCAACTTTACAATTGCTAAATTCTTCTGAAAATTAAGTTCCTCGTATACTACCTAAAACCTAGTATAACCGCGACTGTTACGGCTTTTCACTGACGACACTGGTTGTCTATCGTATGCGTATGACGGTACTCGGATATTATTGCAGAATATGCTTGTTATAATTGGGATGTCTGCATGATTTTCACAAATCCTGTATTATTGTTATGTTAGGTATACATTCTTTGATGCTGAGCGATAGGCTTCAACTTCCTTTTTCCTCCAAAGAAAACCATGATTTATTAATACGTCTTCTCCCTTCATAAGATAAAGTTTCGTACAAATCTAATAAATAGACTACTAGCCCTGTTAGGGCTTTGCACAAAAGACCCGAAAATTGTTTATCGGAATGGTTATGTATTATAAAACCGTTACTTGTGGAAATATAATTTATAATAAAATTTTATTTTTACATTACTCTTGTATAGTTTTAATTAACTATTTTTGCTTTTAATTAAACCGGTGACGTGTTGCATAGCAAAGAAAAATTTACGGTATGGAAGATTAAGTCGAGGTTTGTTTATTTTTATACCTATAATGGGTTCAGAAGTACTGCAGTAATATCGAAAGTGAAACTAGCTTATTCGAATAGTTAAGTAATTTTTTTTTTGTCTGGAGAGCGTTGTAGCAACGACCCGGTTGTAAACAAGACGAGTTACTACGATATGTTTGTAGTAGTATTATTGCAGTAGCGGTTTGTGTCATACGTACAGACTGAATAAGAGATGCTATAAAGCTGGCAGTTACAGACTTGGAGATGAGCCCACTGGGGTGTCTCTCGGCTCTAGGCCTCGACGGTCGGTTAGACCGTGCCAACTTTTAAAATCAAATAAATAATTATACAGACTAGTTTAATACTGTCGTTATTTATTCACCTTAGTTGGCAACATTGGTATTATTCAGTTAGATTAAATAGTATCAAATATTAGGTATATCTTTGATTTGTTAATTTATAAAGTTTGTTATATCTAAATTATCTTTTTAGTTATATACGGTATAGGGATTTAGATTATTTAAAAACAATAATACTTAAAAATGTTACCTTTTGTTATTAGTTGCCTATTTTTATCGATACCTTTTTTACTATAGTATACTCAAAAAAGAAAATAATTAAAACGTTCATAGGTATATACTAAAATTATGAAATGTTGGTATTGAAGTTTTTCGAGATTATGTTTCAATTTTTTTTGCAATACACATTGATTAAAGTTACTTTTTAATTTTTAGGTACAAGGAAGTTTTTTTACTTCCGTGTACAAATTAAAGGAAGTATTATGATCGCGAGAAATTTTGGTTTTCAGATTTCAACGGAAATATCCATTCTGACCATTCCTGAATCCATTTTGTCTAGTTTCGGCGTGACGTTTTTGTGTACGTACATATCCAAATAATCCAAACAATTTTGGATTTTGGACTTTTTCTTAACTGCAGTAATAAGTCCTCATTGAGAGCTTTTGAAGATGTATCATATGTGGTACTTATTTTCACCGGTTCCAGAGTTATAGCCAAATAAAATTTTAATTAATGAAATATTTGGATCGTACAAGAAAAGGGCACATCGGTTCGAATCCGACTTAATTTCCTTTTTCTTAAACTTTTTTTTTTAAATTTAAATATATTGATTTATTTATAATTAGTAACCTCTGATTCTAAAAAACGTGTATATGTAATGTAATAGGCGTACAAGGAAGTCATGTGGTGTCCACAACATATTTTTTCTTTCAAGTTGGTTTTGAACTTTTAAACAAATTTAAAACGAAATATTATTTTTTTAAATGCTGTACACAGTATATTTAAAATTTTTGGGGGTTATATTTTTTCTTTAAGGATTTTTGTTTATATATTTATTGTGTTCGTTAGGTATTCTGTATCCTGCAGGTGAGATCAACTAAAAGTGAGCAAGGATACTCCAATAACACGCTTGGTAGTTTTGCAGTTACCACTTTCGAAACTATCTTCGCGAGTTGTTTATCTTGCCTTGAGTTATAATTGAATAGGAGAATTGGCTTCAGCATATATGGAGATGTGATAATGATAGATAGGTTAACCAAGTGATTAAACTAAGAGGAAAGAGAAGTGTGCTTATTTTTGGCAGAAAATTGCAGTAGCTTTCCGGGAAAAAATATTTTTTTTAAATCTTAGATTGTTACGCCATGTTGTATCCCTGATTACATAGTTTATGTTCTGGTAAAATAATAAAACATTGAATCAAACGATACATTCATTTTTATTTTTTGGTAAAGCAAACAGATCAGTAACATTCGAAGGTAGCCAGTTTATAAGGATGCCGAACTGTATGTAATTGCTACAACAGTGCCAATAACAGTACAACTGTGGTGGAATAACTATGATGCACCGATGTAATTTTAAAAATAAATATCAAACAATCCAAATAACAGTACCCGCAGTAAGATGATGTATCAAGACGGTATGAACATGCACGGTAAAGTCTAACGTAATAATCATAACCAACTAACCTTTTGATGGATCTTAAACTTAAGCAGACAGTAGTGAACACAATTTGAAAAATTACGTTGCGATAGCTTGATGATATTTGTTAGTGGTACAGGTTATGTTGTTTTATGATTAATTATTGTTGCCGATAATACTGGATTTTCATTAAATATTTGTTCTTAATTTATTATTAACATTTTTTTATATTGATAAATAAAAATTATACGATTTTCTTTTCTAAAAAAGGATATAAAATTTTTTGGATGAAAGCTATTTCATATTAATGTTTTAAATTTTCTAAATCATAGTTATAATGAAGCTAAGATCTCTGTGTGGAGAAAACATAAGTAAAAATATCCTTACATTTAATATCTCGAAATAATCTCTACTGGAGATTGCAATTAATGGCTGTAACTACAAGAAAAGTAAATAGTTAAGGCTACTCAATTTAAAATTGATTAGTTATACGCTGTTTTCATGTTGGTTTAAGCTAACTGATAAACTAGGGAGTTATAGGACGGGTTTTAGAGCACACCGATGTGTAGAGATTAATTTGTCTTATTTTGCGATTGTTGTGAGTAAATTATTTCTCTATCCATCTATTCCCCTTATTCCTGTTTCCCTAGAGTATTCTTTCTAGTTTCTACCCGACAATTGCTGGATCCTTATAAATTTATAAGAACCTGAAGAATTATAGCGTCCTTGATATTTGTAAACTTTGATGGGTTGGCTCAGTTTATAGATTTCCTTAGAAACTGTTTGCTTGACTGTAAAGAAAAACCAAATTTGAGCATACGTAACACCATAAATCTGTAGCTTTTTTTTTTGAGAGAGGTATAAGGTACAATCCGGTTTTGTCAACAAACGATGTTTGTTGCGAATATAATTAGTCAGAATCTATATGTACCTGCGTTCTTTTTTCGTGAAGTAAACGGGATATAACTTACACGTTTGAAAGGGCTAGATGCGTCATTAATTAAAACACAAAATAAATAGTGGCCAGAATACAGAACTGAGGAATGATATTATTTGATTACTATCGTAAGGTTAGTCTTCGACGTTGGCGTTCCATTTGAAAAGATAAATGAATAGCCGCTTGTTACTCTGTTAACAGTCTATAATGAAACGATCAAGTGATGGTTAGAGCGCTCAATCTCGCCTATCTTCCCTTTGATGTACTACAAACAGATTTTTAATGATACTAATAAAATTTATTTAATCACTTTTAACGGTTTTTTTATGTATTTAATTTCTGTCTATAGGAACTTATCACTTTGGAGGTTTTCCCACGTTAATCATTTAAAATACTAGTAGTTATAATAATTACTGATTTATTATTACTACTGTAATATATATATATATATATATTTTAACGCCCAGCAAAAACTACTGAAGATAAATGGATAAAATTTGTATGCACGTTCTTCTTACGGTGTAAGTATAACTAAAAAGGAATTTTGAAATTCGGAGTTTAAAGGTTTAAAATGGAGTCCCAATGAAATTTATTATTTTTTTAAGTTTTCGATAACAAATGAAGATCTCAGCTTGGTTGATGCGGTTATCTAAAAATCGATATCTAGATTTTTCGACCTTCAATCGAGTGAAGAAAGGTAAATAAAGGTCTTAAATAATGATGCAAATTTTTCCCATTTCCGATTTTACTAAACGAGATATTCACTCTCAAGATTTGGGCTTATAAATACTCTCCAGATAAATATCCAAAAATAATTTGAGTTTTTTAATTTCAACTTTTTTAAGGGATGCGACGGATTACGGCAAGGTGGCTCAACCAATACAGCCACTGTCATTATTACTGTATGTGCGACGCGACTGACTGCCCCTGCTCCTTCGGTTACTTGCTAAAAAAAAAAAAGCCTTATAGCGCGGGCGAAGCCGTGACGGTTATACTAGTGCTTATATGTAGGTATAACTTTTTTTTTTGAGAGAAATTGTTAAATAAATCTCCAAATTTTTCTTATCTTTCAGGCAGTTTATTTGTTGACCCTGTTTTGCTTGTTATGAAATATATATGATTGAGCAAATCATACGATTTAAAGATGTTTATTATTTAATCATTCAACAGTTTAAATTAAATAAAAGATGCCTTAATCTCATCAATATTATATATTCTTCAAAGTTAGTTATTTTTATTATTACAAACACTTCGAATGATGATCTAATTTGTAAAGTGTATAAAAAGAATTCAAATTTTTGTCGGTTATGTATTTATAATTAGCTTTTGTATTTAAGTGCATTTCTGTTTAGTTTATTTAAGTATCGGTTTATATAGATAATATTAATGAAGGAGAGAAAAAAATGACCTAATTTTTAAAATTATTTTGGGACTAAAATAAATGCGAGTGCTAAAACATTCTGCATTCATGTCTTTGTTTTTGTTTTGGAAATGGTACAATAATAGCTGTTTAATTTATATCGACTAAAAGTTTTAAAATATTTTTTGCCTGCACTTTTTTTTTAAGGTAAGATTATACATTAAGTATTATATTATAATAATGATCATGTATTATGATCTAGCACTGTCACAATTTTAAAATCTTGTTTTAAACAATTTTATAGATATTTATAATATTAAATTCTTTTGTTTTAACGTATTGGATTATTGTAATTGTAGCGCACACTGGCTTCGAGTCTTTTTTATTATAAGAAAAAGGTCAACAGTTTATAAGATAACGCTTTTTTTTAACGTACATGTACTCGTATGTATATATATATATCAAATATAATATAATGTATTGCTATATCTACGATTCTAAAATCTGTGATTTTAATAATTTACCTTTATCTTTATTAAGTTCATAAAACCCTTATTCATCGAAATAAGTTTATTAACCTTTTTTGGTTATAAGTTATACGTAACAAATGTGTGTTATCAGTATTTTTATAAATATTGTAATGTTAGCCTTTGAAATATAACATGTGTGATAACATTTCTGATTAATGGCAGTGTACCCCGATTATTTCTTTGTGATTTATGACTAATTTAATTCTAATTACTCCTGTATTTTTCAGAGTTGAACATTGACTACGAAGAAAAGGATGGGCTTTTCCAAATTATTTTCAGACCATATATACGTAATACGTTCTGCAACTTACTCGATCATTGACACAGTGTGAGAGTAGCGTAACGAATGGTACACTGTTGCTAGTAACGACTGCGCATGCGCGACAGTTTGTCAGTATTGCACCCAATCGAATGAAATATTTTTTATAGATTACTATAAACAGTATCTATGAGCAAGGGAGGTTACCTTCTAGCGTTCAGCTCTGAAAAAATATGGGAGGAAGAAACGAAACTTTTGAGCGTCCGCATTGCACGTAAAATATTTAGTTCATTTTTAACATTCGTATAAGATTTCCCTTTTTTGTGGGTGACGTATCTACTTATCTACAGGTACGCCTTTCGTCTGACGGATGTATGAGCACTAATAAGACACAAATAATGATTTTTTTTTTCAGAGCGATATTGATTTTCATTATTCATCCAGCTTATGTGGTGCACGTAATGATGTTACTAATAAGACTTATCGGCAGCAAATTGGGAGAATCGTCTCCCAACATGAAACAGTCGACTTTACCGCTTGCCCGACAGTATGTAAAGCATGATCACTGATTTCATCGGTTGATTGAGTTAAAGCTTCCAAAAATGTACGTCGTTTTGGAGAGTATTTCATGTCGAAATCAAGTCAATTGATTTTGATTACGGTAACCTGACAGAAAATATGCTTGTAGATCACCTGATGTAAAAATTCAATATTGAATGTTCTTATATACTGGCTATTTCAATTATAAATCGAGAATATTTTATTTTATGGGAAGGGTCACACGTAAAGCTTTGTCTCATTGTGTTTAGCGATTTAGAGATGAATAAATAAATCGGATAAATAAAGGAGATTCGTGAATTGTTTCCAATTTATTTTTTTATATTTTTAATAAGCAGAAGCGATATAAAATGCCGAATAGCACAAGCTAAACGAGCCTTCAGTAAGAAATATAATTTGTTTACATCAAAAATTAATTTAAATGTCAGGAAAAGATTTTTGAAAGTGTATGTTTGGAGTGTCGCTTTATATGGAAGTGAAACTTGGACAATCGGAGTATCTGAGAAGAAAAGATTAGAAGCTTTTGAAATGTGGTGCTATAGGAGAATGTTAAAAATCAGATGGGTGGATAAAGTGACAAATGAAGAGGTATTGCGGCAAATAGATGAAGAAAGAAGCATTTGGAAAAATATAGTTAAAAGAAGAGACAGACTTATAGGCCACATACTAAGGCATCCTGGAATAGTCGCTTTAATATTGGAAGGACAGGTAGAAGGGAAAAATTGTGTAGGCAGGCCACCTTTGGAGTATGTAAAACAAATTGTTAGGGATGTAGGGTGTAGAGGGTATACTGAAATGAAACGACTAGCACTAGATAGGGAACCTTGGAGAGCTGCATCAAACCAGTCAAATGACTGAAGACAAAAAAAAAAAAAAAAATATATTTTTAATGTACATTTTAGGTGTTCATGAATCCGTATTATGTATTGAATGTATAAAGCTTTCTGATTACATATATATGTAATTTTTAAAAAAAATATTTGAGTGGAACTTTTAAACACCTTTTATTCTTTGGTTTGAATAATATTGGATACACCATTCTCTTACCTTATTCATGAAAATCGGAGAATTTTATTTTTTTAGAAGAATTTAAAAAAATAAATTTCCGATTTTCATGAATAAGGTAAGAGAAAATTCTTCTAAAAAGCAGTACAAAACTATCCAACTGAATAAAAACCTTGTCTTACAAACTGATTGGTTGAAGGAATTGTGTTTTTACTGTAATAAACCTTATTCTGTTTTTCTAGTTTTAATTTTTTATTTATTGAACATTTTAGGAAATACATTAAATTACGCGTATAAAGTATTCAGTTTTTATCCGAAACCGTACTTCAGTGTTTTCTAATTTCGTTTAAAAAGTTAGTGTTCAAATGTATTTATTTTTTATGCGTAATTTTTCATAATTCGTAAAGGTTTTTTTTCAAGTAAATTGTAAGTAACTACAATAGCGTAAAAAATTAGAAGGTTTAATGTGGTATTATACAATTTTTTTCCATAATTTGTTCGTAATATACAACTCATAAAGAAAACGTTTTTCTTTCGTACTGAATGAAATTTTTAAGTTCTATAGCAGTCGAGTAATTAAGAATAATTGTTTAACTTAGTTGCTAGTTTAAAAAAATTTAAATTACTTAAATCAATATCCAAATAACATTCAAAACAAGCCTTATTAGTTAGTCGTTTTATCCTTAAACAATTTTTTTCACTTTAATTCATTGCTAATTTATAACTTTTCTTTCGAATAAAATATATGTTAGACCAAGAAAAAAAAAATTATATTATAATTCATAAATTATACGTTTTAGTCTAATTTTTTACTAATATAGGGTTTAATTCCGGACAAATTGCAAGTTTTCCAAATCAGCCAGCTCTGAGGCAGTATTGTTAGGCCGTAGAAAGTAGCTTTTTTTTCATGTTACAGTCTAATCAAACACTGGTCTACAAAACTCCTCTCTTCCATCATTAATTAAAATCGTTAATAACGACGATAACAAGGGCAGTGTATCTATTTAATACCTACTACACTTTTAGTAGATCTGAACTAAGATCTTGCAGTAATAGCCGTCGCATAAAAAGGGATGGTAATTGTTCACTGTTCAGGATTTTTGGTTCTGATTGGGATCCAAAATCTTTGGTTAGATTGTAATTCCATAAGGGGGTGTCTTTTTATTCTTTAATAACTGTCTACTGGTTTAAAGGACTATCAAAATTAAATGTTTTTGTAAGTTTTTTTGTATACTGTATTTTAAAAACCAAAAACATATTACCAACTTATAACTTAAATAAGTTAGTTTTACCAAATTATTCGTATTCAAGTATTTGGAAAAAAAAGTTAGTGAACAATATAGAATACATGATAATAGCGCATGTAATTGTTAATAAAAATGAAGTATCACTGTTTTAAGTAAGAATGTTTAATGCGTTACTTAATAAAATTGCAAATTTGAGGATTATAACTTTAAATGTTTAATAATGATGATAATAAAATTGACTAGCTCTATCTCTTGAGTTACGATTTTGTTTTTAAACGTATAACCCTAAATAACTGTGAGTTCATGAATTTATTAACTATAAAACTTTTTAGATACTACAATCTTTTAACTTGACATTTCGTAATTGGAAGTTTTGTTTGTACTTATCGGAAGTTTACATACTACTTCACTACTTCGTCTTTCCTTTTTAAGTTTTATCAAGTTCGTTTTGAAAATTTTTTGCAAGTAGAAAGTTAAGATAATTCATGACGGTAAACAGCTAGACGACTGTTTGTACTTACTTTTCCTGTTATTAAAAAAATTATATAACACTGAGAAAATGTTGGTTATCCATCAATATTGATTCCCCATTCGAATATTTATATATGCAATTTTGCTTAAGGCCCCTTGGATTCAAAAATCGATTTTACTTAAATATACTAGGTTGATACATATGAAGAATAAACATTTCAAAGCAAAAATATCTAAACCGAAGGGAGATAAAGAAAAAGAAAAAAAAACAAATTTAAATTTTAAGAGGCGGTTTTTAAAATTTGAAAATCGAAATTGGTTTTTTCGCGATATCCCCCACTAATTAACGAATTTTATAAAAAATAAATATGATTATAAATAGTTATATTATTTGTTATTAAAAGTAAATAAATAAATTATTCTTAAATTTTATATTTAATGTAGGTCCGAACTCTAGGAAAGATTTTTATTTATTTTTTTAAATTAACCCTTAATTTGGTATTTCTTCAAAAAGTTGAAGCTTATATATATAATTTATAGAATTTTTTTCTTTTTAATTTTAGTGTGTTATTGAAATCGTTTACTTCAATTAATTCATTTGGTCTTGGATTAAGGTAAAAAATACATAAAACATATAGGTCGAACTGAATTTGTAATCATTTTATTGTTAGATAATACACACTTACATTCGTAAAATATTTTACTTACTATTATTAGGTGAAAAATAACTTATATTTAATTGTCTTGTTAATTGTTATACTGTTGAAAAGAGCTTGGAATATTTAACAAAGAACACATTTTAGCAAGTGTATTGTTGTGTGTATTCATTACACACAGTATTGATTTATTATTTATAATCTGGAAATATCTAGCGATGGTTTTCTAGAACGCTATAAATTTTATTCTTTCCAAGTATTTCTTTGCGTTAATGTGTTGATGCAATTGTGGGTGTTTTTGTCTATTTACATCTCACTTTATAACAACAATGTTGAAACAACAATGTTAATGATGTGCTTCTCAGTATAATTCACCGATGTAAGTGCAGCTTATTATAAATTAAATTTGCGTAAATAATTCTTTCTAATTGATTTTTCAATTCTTTTGAGAAAGAGAGAATGCTGTATTTTTTATTATTAAAAAAATATAAACATTAAAATCTAGTTTTTTTTTTAAAAGAAAAAGATCGATGAAATTTTGTTTAGATTTTGTTATTTTCTTTCTTCACGTAAACGAATCACGCTGGCTCTTAACTCTGTTTTATCCCCTTTTCAAAATAAAATAAGATTGAAAAATAATGAACAAGACAGTAATCTAAACAGTAAAATGTTGGAATTTGATTTGTGAAAGTTGAGTTCCGAAATATAATCTGGTTTGTAACAAAATTTATTTACGTTTTATGTTTGTGCCGTAACGATTGTAGACGAACTGATTTGTTACAAACACTCCAGAAAATAGCGTAGCAATTAACAAATATTCGGCTTATTAGGGAAAGCGACATTTTCCTTTGTTTTCTTTAGAGTTGAATATATTGTTAGATATCACTACGGCAAGCTCACTGAAATGTTTTTATTCAGCCTTACAAGGGACGTTTCCGTTTTATTTTAATTCCATTGATCGTTTTTTTCCTGACTGCTCAACATTATTTATTTTTATTTATTTGCTCATTTTTATTTTTTAGAACCAGTTCTGTTGGTCCCGTAGGCATTAAATTAAGCATCTGGAGAAAATGTCTTCTGGATGAAAGTAAGAGAAAGAATTCAATAAAACAACGATAAATAACTACTAATGAACGGGAATTTAATGTTCGGAAAGCAAGAATTTTGTTTTCAAACTAAAGTTTCACATACTTTGAACATTAACTAATAACTAGGTAGAAAATGAAGAAAATTAAATTAGATTTATTATAACGACGTACAGTCTGACGATATTCAAAGAACTTAAGCGCTAAAATTCATGAAAAGGTTTTTGAAAATATACAGTTCAAATCTCGGTGAAATTTTTCTTACTCTATAGAATTAATAGAGATTAATTCTATAGAGTACTCTATAGTATAAGTACTCTATAAGTTGCTAATTAGCAACTTAACTTTTATTTCTATAGAATTAGTTTGAATCAGCTACTTATTTTATTCGCTTATGTGAGTGAATGAATTTAGTACATCACTACGCATTCAACATTTTGAATTTACGTTTTCTGTTGTCGACCTTAAATTAAGAAAAACTGAAGAACGAATCAACTAATCTTCATAAAATTCATACGAGCAAAATTTCAGATACACTATTATAGCGTGTTTAAATTTTGATAAATTAGTTGTTCGGTTCCACGTCGAGCCGTCCGTCCGGTGCTGCGATCTAGTGGGTGCTAGCGCTCACCGGAGAGTTCCGCTCGTACTAGCATACGGCGCTCGAATCTGATCCAAGGCGGCCACTTCATAGCTAAAAACAAAGGATCATGTTTAACTCATCTTCTCTTATGGATATTTCTAATTATTTATACAAGGTGTAGTTGTTAAATAACGAGACCAATGCTATAAAATATATTAAATTTACACATATTTATTTATTATCCCCTCAATATACACCCTTCCTCTATCCGTACAACGCTCCATGCGAATCGAAATAGTGCTGGAAGTCTTTTAATAAAAATTTAATAAAACTGGAAACTTTTAATAAAAATTCTGTTTTATTTTAACAAATATACATTCCAGAAGTGTGATTTTATTTTACAAGTGTGATTTTATTTTTATTTTATTTTACAATATTTATAAATATTAAAAAAGTAAGTCATAAATTATAGTTATGCAGAAGAGATATTTATTTAAATGATAATTGCGCCGATTTTCAAATTACTGCTGTAATAAATAAAACATTTTTTTTAGTAATAACTATTATTACTATTACACTTTTGTTTCTACACTTGTTTTTGTTCAAGATCTTCACTATTTCCAAGTTAAAAAATTGTTTATCCTTTTTGGCACAATTCCAAGATTTAACTTTTGTCACTCGAGTTTATTCTTATCAACTTTCTTCGTCGGTTCTTGAAAACTCTTGCGCTAGAATTTAGATTTATCTTCCTGCAGTAAGAAAGTAAGTCCGCTGTAACGATCAGAGTTCTTTAGTAAAAGAAGAAAAACGGTGTGAGATTTTATTAGAACTAAAAATCGTATCCTTTTGGAGGATGAAAATTGGATCCTACTAGTTGATACACGAGTAAAGTCTTTCTTGTGTTGGCCGAACGCCAACGATTCGAATAGTTTGCCCTTTCCATATCCCTTTTTGTGTATACGTATGCACACGTATGCATACGTATGCACGTGCGCGAGTATACGTATGATGGCGTTCCCACTTACGTACGCACACGTACATGCATGTTTTTGTGGTGGTGTTTGTACGCGTATATAAGGCGCATACAATCATCAGAAGTATCATGGGAAATCAATTCTACAAAAATCTCCCATTCAATGGAAATAATTTAGAGCTAATGTTGCTATAACGCCAGTATGCTGTTCATTCAACGAAAGGATTGCAAATACATGTTTTTCTCGTTTTGTGTAACCTAGATAAATTTGTAAATATTGAACAAGTTTTGCATTTATAGTTTCTTTAGTAAATTTTAGTCAGTAGTAAATTGGAAATTACATATTAATTATAACTTAACCGTTTAATAAAATTTATATTTGTATTATACAGAAACTAATAATTTTCTTTATGATGAACGAGATTCATCATTAAAAATACATCGAAGTGTATTTATCGTAATCTAATGATCGAAGTTATAGTAAAATTACTTGTATGATTCCGTAATATTTTGGAAGTTTCGTTTTTATTGTGCAGCTTTGTTAACTGCTTGTTCGTCCTTTAGTTTACATATAACTTGTTTATCTCTAGGTTGCTTGGCCAGTTTGTTCATTAGAACCCGACATAATCTAGCAGTAGTATCACATCCTGGCGTTGAACTGTCGAATGAAAGCGCTAATCCGCTGGGACACTGCAACTCAATGAAATGTAGGCTATAAAAATTGCGTTGGGTAACTGTATAAAACTTCAGAAAAAAACACTTAACTGGCTTTACAATATTATATTTTTTGGATTGAACTATATTTTAACGGCATATATATTTAATAATCTTATTGCTTACAAAAGGTTTTTGATAAGTTTAAAAAATAAAAATAGAATTGTAATTCTTACTGAACCTCCAATTTGATTTCTTCCTCCGCTACTTTGGTTTAGCAACTCTTTTACCATTGTTACTACAAATGTTTCAACGATCAAATACTTTTCGGCTGTATAGAATTCGAACTTTTTCGATCTGTAGAATTCGGTTTCATACAGTTCGCTTTTGTTATGTTCCTATCAGGAGAAATAGAGCTCTTCAGTAGCCTTATTAAGCAGGACTTACGATTCAAAATTACATAAAGTTGAATTGACGGACTTAAAACAAGAACGGGTTTCAATTTTCTTTTATGAGACGTTGATTATATTAAATAATTAACTTAATTATTCTGCTGATTATAAGACTTCTGAGACTTGTAGTAAGTGGAACCTTTCGACAGGCCACCGTATTAAGTTACTTGTGAACTGTATCACATGACGTGTAACCACTAGAGGCCACTAGAGTTTAACAAGCAGAGGTCCGCAGCACAAATGTAAAGACAACATAAGCAGTTATATTATTTGAAAATTCATGTTTTTATTTATAAGTACAATTATCTACGTTAATTAATAAAAACTTTATATATTCAAAATCCTTTTTGCAGAAATTGATCTTATTCCTTTTAATTACATAATATACCTTTATACGTTTTTTTCTATATACTTCATGTAAAAATTTAATACTATCCTAAATACAAACGTTATTGATATTAAATTAGTGTATTAAAAATAAGTTAATACTGATGGTTAAAAAATTATATTTTTTTTAACTAGACTTATTTATTACTAGCTGACCCGGCGAACTTCGTACCGCCTAAGAGTCAATGAATGTCGTGTTAACTTTAACTAAACTTAATTTAGTATTTACTAACATAAGTAGCTGACCCGTCAGACGTCAGGAATAAAAACTAAAAAAAATATTTATTTCCGAAGCATAATGTTTTATTGTAATGTACAACAATATTCAATTTATTTTAGACCATTATGTATTTTTAGTCGTTTTATCGAGAAAAGTCTGAGAATTCAAGTTTTGGGTTGAATGCTATTTATTGAAGTGCTTTTGGATACACAATGTTTTTTGTTTTTCTTTCTGGTACGTACACAAATAAATTAGGTTTTCAGACGCTGAGCAGGTCACATACAGCTGTCCATGTGAGAAGCATGGATTTTCCAAATTCAGTCCCCACACTTGTAGCGATTGTCCTTGTGCTTTGTTGATGGTCATTGCAAAGGCGAGTCGCACCGGAAACTGCAAACGTTTGAATTCGAATGGCGTATCTGCTGGAATCATTGGGATGCGCGGCAACAGTAAACCTTCGCCTTTAAATTTTCCGTTTAAAATTGTAGCTTCGATTATGTTGTTAATTAGCTTTTTCACCGAAAGCCTGGCACCATTGCAGAGTTGTGGTGGATCGATATTTCGTAGAAGTATGATAGGCACACCAATTTTCAGTGTTAGAAGGTGCTGTGGCATACCTGGTAAATCAAGTGAATTTAAAAATTCTGTTGGATGATGACAACTTCCTCTTGATTCATTACAGAATCGATGGACTCCTGGGATTTTGTTTTGAATGTTGAAATTGATTGTATTGACATCGTTGTTTTTCGCTGCTAATATAGCCCGTGCACTCAGCCATTGAAGATTTCTGTAATTTTGTGCTATATTTGGGAAAACTCGTCGGTGGTTGCTGTGATTTTACAGAAATTTGTTGGCAATGTGATGCATTGTGTCCAAATATCCAACAATTGTTTTGCGAAACGATCAGTGGATACATCATTTTGTAGTTGTACACGCATATTGGTCTTCAAGTTCAATTTATGTACGTGTTGCCACATAAACGTATTTTTAAAAATCTCATTTTATCATAATCTAAGCATAGTAATTGTAGGAATTATTCGGAAAAGTTCGGGAAATTTTGGAAAACCCCGAAACACGTGCTTCTTAATTTTTAACGGGATACCTATTCACCAAATTGCACTACTATATCTGTATTGGTCCCCGAGATACGAAGGCTCCATACTCCTAACTTACACCATTTTTAGTTTATTTTAGGATTTATTCGGAAAAGTTCCAAATTTCGGAAAACCCGGTACTAACTCAAGAAACCTTCCCTGGCATGCGTCCAACCATTCTCCAAAGTTTCTTCGCTATCGGATGAACGGTTTAGGAAGGCATAAGAGACACAGACAAACATTCATTTTATATATATAGATAATTATTACGAGCCTTTTTATTATTATTTTCCGGAACCAATCCAGTTACCCTAAAAAACAGCATTAGAAGTCAGACTGCTAAATTTCTACACAGTGGATAAATCAGCATGAATTTTCGTGGATCGCGGTTTTAAACAAAGTTTCAAATTTGTATTACATGAATAAAACGCTGTATTCAAATCTACGCATCAGTCAAAAATAATACGTAACTAAATTGAAAAAAATCATATTAAACATGATGTTGATTTCTGGAAAAATACAGGAGTCATGATTCTGTAAAATTATATTTTTATAGATTAAAAAAAAAATTAACCGATTATCGCAACAATTATTTAACCAATTAAAACAAAGTAATATAAAAAGTGCATTACGTCTAATTTGCTATTTGTTAGGTATCATAATCATAATGTTGTAAACAACTCTATACGGGACAGAATTTATTTGTACAGCACAACCATTCTCTGGAATAACTTGCAAACTCACACCAGAAATTATGGGTTTCTCATGGCTTTCCACGCTAAACCGAATATACAGCTGCACATCTGAATAATCAGTCCTCTGAATTGCAGTTGATATTCAGCCTAACAAAACTCATTTTGTACACCATGGAGTCTGAGTAAATAATGATTATTATAATTTAAAATAAAACTACTCTTTCACTTATATTACTTATCGGTTTTCACGCAGGCTCGGGAGACCTACATGACTGACTGGGAAGTAAATTCCCATACTACTCAGTAGATCTAATGATTATTAAATTTATTTTTATTTACTGAATTAATAAGGGTATGCTTGCACTACTCTGATAATTGGCTTGTAATTAAAAAATTAATTATTTAAATTGATCAAATCAAGGACAAAATTAATAACGAGGAATTAATTTAACTCCACCTCTATTATAGAATTGTTTTGTTTGTTTTTTTCACTGAATTAAACTTTTATATAAAGGCATGTAAATTGAAAATGGTGATAGGTTGAGAGCGTAGGTAAATTCTCCACTTATTTAAAAATAAAATTATGATAAACTTTTTCTTTTGTTTTTTTTTTTAAGTTGGTTTGAATGAATTTTTTATGAATAGCTAAAAGTTGTATTCATTAAAATTTAGATTCAGGGTTTGCTACAGGCGAATAACGTTGTTTTAAATAATAATAGTAATAAAAAGAAAAAATATACTGGTGTATTTTTAGTGAAAAAGAGAGAGGGTTGTCTGTGCTAGATTGAGAATGGTAGATTTCCATTGGTGCAAAGCATTATTTTTCTACCCTAAAGAGGGTTGTTGACGCAAGGACGATATTAACGTGTTGAGGGATAAATTGCAAAGTTTAATCTGGATAGAGGAAGGGAACTAAAGAAAATTCCTAAAATTAAAAATCTTAAAAATTAAAATTAAATTTGTGAGATATATACTTGCTTTTTTTTATTCAATTATTTATATTTTTTTTAAAGAGTATCTTCTGCTTAGTTCTACGCGTATTTATTACTATTCTTTCTTAAGTATAATATATATTCCTATTTTAATTTATTGGTTTTAAGCAGATTAAAAAAAAAGACCTCAGATTAAAATTTATGACCTCAGTAACAAGTCTTTGATCTTTGACCTTGACTACAAAGTTATAGCAAACTTTTTATTACTTTGGTGAACTAGAATGGGCGTTAAGGAATTTATTCTTCAATTCCTGTTTTAAGTAAAACAATTTTAATTCAATAAAAGAGAAACTCCTTAATTTAATGGAAATGTCTGAATAATTTAATATGCTACGTTTCTTTATTTCTTTAGTTTTTGACGGGGGTCAAAGGGGCTGTTAACCCGATTCCGATATTTTTTTATAATATTTTGAGTTTTCAAAAAAAAGGTTTTGTTTGGTTTGAGGACATTTGATCTACAAATAACAAAAAAAAAAAAAAATTTTATTTAATTGTTACTTTATCCAAAAAATATGTTACATTAAATTTATTTAACTATAAACCGACTTTCGAACTGTAGGAGCAGAAAGATGTTTTACAGCTCTCATTTTAGGTAGATTTCATAAGAAAGCTACCTATTGTAATGGGTACCATGATTTGACTTCCGGAAAATTTCGACATTTCTTCGCGTTTCATATCCCCCAGACCCCAAAACCACCATCAGTGACAACTGCCGTAATTTTGCTCCAATCACTTTCAAATTGATACATAAAATATAACGACTCAAAATCTTGGTCGAGTTCGTTAATGGGCAAAATCGGACAATGGGGGTGAAAATGGGGGGCGTTTTCGAAAAAAAATATCGCTATAACTTTCTTATTTAGTAAAATATCGAATTTGTTTAAAGTTCCTTTTATTCTTTGGGTAACGGCCTAAAACTCATCTACGTAAAGTCTTTTGATATCACCAACTATTGGCCCAGGGGTGTGGAAAAAATGGGGTTTTCAAGACAAAAAAATCACACGTCCCTTGATAGGCTCATTACGGTTTAAAGTGGTCGTTAGTCCTCTAAACATTACCTAAACTTTTGTCCGAAACAATTTCCCTTACGACAGGGTAAATGTTACTGGAATTGTAAGAAGATGGGGCCGTATGCTAAACACATGAATCTTTTTTTCACATGCATCCATTGTCGTATTGAGTAAATTTG
This sequence comes from Lycorma delicatula, assembly GCF_047948215.1. Lineage (NCBI taxonomy): Eukaryota > Metazoa > Arthropoda > Insecta > Hemiptera > Fulgoridae > Lycorma > Lycorma delicatula. Next base: position 136,431,696 of record NC_134457.1, on the reverse strand, counting down.
AAGTTTTTCTTAACTTTAAGGTGGAAATCATTTTTATCCTCTACTTAGCACCGGTGAAATCTACCTCCTCCTTCCGGCGTGCCGAAAGGGATTTTTTTCTATTTATTTTAAAGTCTGTACAGACCGACTGAGAAGAAAATTAGCTGATATTTTGAATAACACTACCATTATATTATTAGACTACCATACACTATTTGGCAACACTATCATTATTTCGGAAATAAGATCCGTATTTTTTCTTTTACTTTTTGACTGATAATATTGAGCAGCAGATTTCAGCTGTTAAAAATACTGAAATGTGTGGTGTAAAGCAAGTTTTGTTACGTAACAGTGTTACAGAGAGCGGATCTTAGGAATATTAGGTTAAGTCAGGAGCAGTGAATAGTTACTCATAGCCCATTAGAAGAGGCTAACAACGATGAACAGCATTTTTCAAATGTGTTTATACAAATAAAATTATATCCTGAAACGTTTTTGTTAGAAAATAACTATTGTATTTATTTTGATCATCTAATAAGATGCAAGCGCTAGAACGTATGGTAATAGTTCTGCAGATAAGGAGGCTACTTACTGAAATTGTAAGAGTTTTATAATAAAATTGGCTGGTCGATTGAGAAAAGATGTACTGTGTACCTCTAACGATTAAACTATTTTTGATAAGTTATACCATTTACTGGATTTGTAAATCCGATCATGTCATTTATTCAAATTGCTTTACTTATTAGAATTACATTAAGAACTAATATTGTTAAGGAAATTCCAAGCTGTATCTAACATTGTTCTGTTATGTTCATACTCATCGATATGTTCATGAGTATGTTCATACTTATACATGTACGACCTACATATCTACTTATCTTAAAATGCCAAAAATATCTGGGACAGACGTCATTAATCAGAAATAAAATAATTTACGGATTAAAAATGCATCCTGAATCCATATAGGACAGGCGTGGCCAACAGTTTTTGCCTCCGAGCGGAATTGGAAAGAAAAGTTTTTCATGAACCGAACGAAATATGAAAATTAATAAATGTTAAATACAAAAACGATTCATTTTAGTAAACAAAATTTTATATTTCTTGGCAAGTATTTTAAAAATTTTCCATTATTCAATTGCTTATAAAAAAAAGCTAATATTGAAAAATTTTTCGCAGATTTTCAAATTGTGACGATTACGGTCAACTCCTTTCCGTTAGTCATGACGCTTTATCGAGTCGTCTACATGATTCTTAGGGGCTGATATAGTTTTAGTTGTCGATTACGCCTCTATCAGGATGTCTCCGATGAACACGCCTCGGTGGATATTTCCATCATTGATTTATTCTGAGTTTTTTCGGCTTTGCTAAGGTTTCTTCGGACATTTCTAATTTTCGTTGTTACAAACTGGTAACTGCATCACATAGTAACATTCTTTAACTATGATTATACTGTTACTATCGCTTTCCTTAAATGTTCACTGTATTCCAAGTTACTTTCTGTACAATTAATTATTTTTACTAAAGACTGCTGTATTCTAACCTTGGAGTCTCTGCACTATAAGTTGATTAATTATGTTCTCTAAACGGAGTTTTACTAGCCAATTTTTTTGCCAATTAACACCCAAATGCCTTGTTACCCAGGTTCCTAAAAAAAATTCTATCATTTTTCAGACACCCTCGGCACACCGTATGATACCTTAGGAAGCCTTTTAGAATGCAGTTTAGCAATGATCACTTTACAAGACAGCCAATATTTCTATATTTATATAAAATAACATTTTTATTATAAATCCATGTAAGCGAACAATATTAAAGGAACGGAATTATAGAAATAAAAGAAAATACAAAACTGTAAAAACTTTTAAATAAAATGTTGATCAAAGTGTAGTGTGTAACTGTTACTGTTAACAATAAAAACCAATATAACTTTTTTAAATTAAAATAGTTGGCAAGTTACAGCTGAAATTTCCTAACTTTGCACAGGACATAAAATTTAACTCTGATAAATTTGAAAATAATTATTATTACGCTTACGGGTTTATTTATTTTCTTATTAAGAGAGTAAATATGAAATCTAGAATGATTTATTATATCGTTAAAAGGTTATAAAATTGAGCACAAACTCTTAAGTAAATATATTTTGTTTTAAGTTATTAACGTTATAAGACGCAGTTAAAAACATCTCAAATTTCATTATCTGTGGTTATTTGAAGAAAAATAACTTATGAACTTACCCCTAGTTCCCTGATAAAGGTTAAGAATTAATTTCATTCGGATGATTCATATTGAAAAAATTAAAAAGTTTCGAATCAGTAGGTTAAAATCAGTAGGTTAACTTATAGGAAGTTTCATTTTTAGGGGTTGGGAGTTCGGATTGGATTTGTTAGCTCTCGCTGTGATAAAACTTCATTTGTAGAGAACAATTAAAGAAAATTCCAATCAGTGAGTTGATTCTGCTAAGAAAATATATTTAAGGAATTGATAGTAAAGGAGGGTTTAAAAAAGTTCAAAACGATTTTCAATGCTATTATTTTCTCTGAATATTTTAACTAATTATTATACTTACGAGTAAAATCTTTTATTTTCTTTAATATGTAGGGTGTTCTAGAAAATGTTCTACACCTTTTACTCGATATGGGTTTCTTATTTACCAAACAATTTAGCATAGATATCGGTCCCATTATAAAAATAAGTCCTTTGACGTCCTTTATTTCTTTATGATCCTTAGTTATCTGCCGTCATTTTCATTTACTTTGTCCGTATTCTATGTGTGTATTTCCCTGTACAAAATACGTAATATTAATCAGTTCATATATTACGATACTATTCAATCCAAAATTTAACCTTTAAAGTTGATTTGTGAACTACAGATAAGTAATAAAAAAAAGTTGTAAAATCCAGCACATTATTATATTTAATGGTTTATAATTGCAGTAATTTTTTTTTTAAATTTAGATATCTAGATGTAATAGGAATTTAAAAGCTTTTCATCTAATAAATTAGATGATTATTTCGATTGTTATACTATCCAATCATTAAAACACTTGGGGAATAAAGTATAAAAAAAAAAAATAAGCAAATAATTTTTTTTTTAAAATTGACAAGTAAACGGCCTTTCATTCTGGGGTCCCTTGTTCGAATCCCAGTCAGACGTGACTTTTCATACTCTACGAAATTCCACGTACAAGTTTCTTCTATTCAACAATTCTTCTGGTGGTGAATTTATCAAACCTCCAAAAAACCAGTCTTTGAATCACTATTATAAAACAAGTATTTTTAGCAATATTTGAAGAAGAATAAAAATAGAGGTAAAAAATATACAAACAGCTGTTCTTTTTAGGCAGTCCAAGTAGAAGCGTAAATTTAGTTTAAAAACATCTAAATAATTTAATCTTTTAATCTAGATTAACCATGACTTATGTAATATATGTCTTTTATATAAGTTTGTTAGATAACACTTATCTTAAATATAAAGATAGCTTAGACCTTGAACCGACCAAAAAGATATACAGTTTCATAAATAACATTTTAAGAGAGAATTACCGTTTAATGTTTTTTGGATTGGAAATTTTAATTAAGATTATTAATACAAATTTAAAATTAAAAAACTTGTTTCCTATCTTTGTTTAATAATAATGTTTTTTTCTTAACAAGCGAGATAAGTTTCCCAACTATTCATTTATGTTATGTACATTTATAAACTATGGTTTCCAATAGTTTAGTTTTGTAACCAGTTTACAGATGATACTGGTCAACATCAAATTTCTCTATTATATATTTATAATGAGCCAAACGCTTATTTATTCTAATTTCAATCTCTTTTTTTGTTTGACTACCTACATGAAATTTTTGAAGGTTTATAATAAAATTTTAATTTTTTCACGTTTAAGGTTGTTTCGGTTATTTGTGGAATGCGAATCAGTACGAAAATAAGAATAATAAAATTTGTATTCAATAAGTTAGGTTCTGTGATTAATCCAGCTCCTTTTTATTTTGATAATTAAGTTTTATCTGTAGGATTTATAATGAAAATTATTCTCTGAATTCATGTAACGTGCATAATATGAACAATCTTATTCAACTGATTTACTCGGCTGCAGTTTTATTTGAATAATATTTCATAAATAATTTTGCTCAGAAATTATTATTTCATATCGTATTTTTGTGGTTATAAAGTTAAGTTTATTGTACGAGTTATTAAAAATAGGCCGTGTTTTCTATATGCTTGTCTCTCCATTATAAACAAAATAAAAGTCTATTGTTTTACTGCTGAGGTCCTTGAAAAAGCTCCATTAGTTAATCCATTTCGTATCCCAGTTCCGAATTCCAGTTCAATGAAAGCTTAAACGCAGGATTAGTTATCGAAACGGTAATTAACATTCATTAAATCCATATTGAGATCATAGCTATATGAAGTAAATAAATTCAATAAGCTGAAAAAGACAAAATAAATAAATTTTTCCTTCTTAAGGTAGGTTTACAGTACCTATATTATGTAACAGTATCTAATATTCTGGCTACATGTAGACGAAAACAATAATACTGAGCGCGGCCTTCACTATAAGATCGGAAAGGTTACCGTGATTTAGTATTACCGTGAAAAAATATATATTGACTGTTTAACAATGGAAATTCGCTATGTTGATAGTTTTAAAAACCTTTTAAGAATCGCTAGTTCTAATTTTGAATTGTTAATGAAAATGACTGGACCGAAAATATCGAAATAATATTAAAAAAAAATAAGTGCAGTGGAAATTATTTTTATATTTCTCATCTGATTAATTTCTTGCTAATTTTCATTCGTTCACACCAGTGTACCAAGAATGGCGTTGAATTTCATTGTGTTTGATTAATAGCATAACTACTATAATCCAATCCACTTTTATTTTAAATCTTCTGTACCAGGTCCATTTATAAGTTTCTTAGCTTCTCTTTGAAATTTGCTTATCAGACATCGCATCTTTTCAACTTTAACTAATTGTTCCCATTCCTCTACTGATTTCATTCCTGAGTTTTGTTTTTTTATTTCTGACTATATTCCGAACAGGATTTCTCTAAACAATTCTATTAATTTTACCACGTCACCTTCGTTCCATTTCCTTTCATTAGATTCAGTATCTTTAACATTCACAGATTCCATCACAATTTAACTAAAAAATGTATTTGTATAAACAATACGGGTAAATAATTTTCATGAAAACGCCGGCGTTTAATGACAGCTAGAACATTAATGATTGTGATTAGCGGTGATAATTTTAATAGAAATGTTTTGAGATATTCTCTAATATTGCTATTAGCAAATGTTTGCAATATCTTTGAACTTTACAAACAACTTGTGGATAACAAATTTTTGTTATAAACAAGAAAAATATTCTAATATTTTGTAATAACATGAGTCTATTTTAGACCATGCACTGTTAATCGTGGCATAACACTTAGTAACAAGTTACGCTACGAAGGTCGTTCTACAATTAAAGAGACTAATTACAACGGCGTAAAACTATTTAATAGAATAAATTGAACTGACTGATGTTCAAGCTGGCACTTCTGAAAGTATCAGCTATTCGAAAAGAATTTTCATTGTAAACCTCTGTTTTTTTCAAAATGTCAGCTCCGCTTAAGGCATCTACCGCAGTAGAATAAGATGCTATGATAAACTTTCTATTTTTTGAAGATATAAAACCGGCCAAAATTCACTCCCGTATGTTAAAATAGTATGGTAAAAAGTGTACTACTAAAACTGGAAGTTTCGACTGACGCTCTGCAAATTACTGAAATTTGTAGTGCGACTATCGGAACTGACCGTTTAATTATCACAATAAGCTGAATTACTGTCAATCATGTGCAAAAGGGTTCCGAGTCAATTGATAAAATCACGGAAATACTAATTCGCATTTGCACGGAACTTAAACAACGATATTTATAAGGTAATACCTTTTTAGTTTGCATAGCTAACAATCATTTGGAGTAATCATCTTGAGCTGTAATTCAAACGTCAGAGTATGGAATGGAAAAATTCAATTTACTTTCTAGAAAAATTCAAAACCTACGCGTCGACCGGTAAAGCGATGCTAACAGTGTTTTGGTATTATAAAGGCACAATTTATTGCTATTTGGAAGAAAAACGTACGATCAACAGTGAGTACTATTGTGACTGTTGCTATAAAATAAAGTTGAAACTTGCAATAAGGAGGAAATTCCCTGATTCTCTTTCAAAAGGTAATTCTTCTGTATGATACCGGCCGCCGCCCCCATAAAAGCTTCAAAAAGTCTGATCGGAAAAGCTATTAAAAAGTCTGGTCGGAAGGTTTTTTGGGCGACTATCGTACGTCATTCAATTTTAAGATTGCCACCTACCATCCTCAATCGAATCTAATTGAAGATCTGATCACTAATGAAATGTCGTGATGGAGTGCATCTTCGGGTTAAAGAAGTTTGAAAGCATGACGCCTTTAAAATTGGAAATTGATATGTGAACTAGTTAAAATGATGAGAAAATATTTGTCATTAACAGAGATAAGTAGTGAAGACAGTTTTATTGATAATACCTAATAAATGTTGATGCCAGCAAAGATATTCTATGGACGACGAGCAAATTAATCAAGATTTGCTAGGAGTTAACAATGGATTATTTACATTGGCTAACAAACAGATAATAGGATACAATTATCAATATTGTGTCGGTGTCAAATTCGTTTTGATGGCAACAATAATGCAGCAAGTCTTCACTGTTAATTTCTATACAAACCCAAATAAGTTTTAGAAGCACTTCTTTGCGCTTTGCTAGTACTTTCTTGTCCAATACTAGGCTTCTGACATTTTGGTAAAATCTAGAATTCATAATTTTTTCATCTTTTCTTTTTTTAATTTGTCATCTTCTATAAGTAATGTGTCCAGATGATATAAATTCCCCCATCTGTACCTATTATTACCAATATTCGTTATATAAAGAACAAGCAGCGTTAAATAAATTGTCTGCGGACAAGAGGTGTGAAGAACTGATTAGTTCCTTTCTTCTTTAGAAGAATAGAAAATATTTTTAACAGTTACGATGATTTAAAAGATGATGCTTACAGATACAAATATTTCATTTTATTATTAATATTAAATACTGCGTAGAACTTAAACTATTAGGTAATTGATGTATACTTATCTGTTTTTCCTTTTGTAGAGCTGAAATTAAAATTACTGTAAAGGAATGGAAGAAATCCATAATTTAATAAATTAATGCAAATAACTTTTATAATTGATCATAATCGTTTAATAACTAATAATAACCCATAACTGTATTTTTTAAAATTCATATTAATATTTATATTAAAGCGTATACCATGAAGATTTTTTTATTATTTTTTTGAGGCAGGGCCCGCCCACCCTACCTCACACAAACCCATTCCATCGCAGACTGAACTTTTAAACAAATTATACGTTACTAAGGTACTGCATTAACAATGTAAGATTTATCAATTGTTTATTTATTTTATAACTAAATTTCGCTAGGCTTTTTTTAACAATTAAACAATCTGTATTTTAAAAAAAGACATAATTCAGAAGATACTTAATTTAAAAAATTTTAGGAACTTTATGGTTACAGATAATCGCATTTTAAAAATAGTTCGTCTTTTAAGAAAGGGGCTTTTTGATTGATATGATTGATTATTACTCAAATAAAACTTAAGCATCAAAATTTCCAAATTTCGAATAAAAGATTTTGATTTTTGGGGCTTCCTTATTCTGTGGGGAAAATTTATGAAAAAATATGTATAAAGAAGTGATCCCTAACAAAAAAAAAAAAAATTATTGAAAAATGTATTATGACTTTTTTGAAAGTAATGAAAAAGATTTCGTCTCATTTTAGGTCTGGAATATAATTTAGGTTCCAAAGCTACTTTAATTCTAATAGCCCTTCAAGTGATGAAGAAAAATACAAAAAAAAACTTTTTGATAAAAATTGAAAGAGTTTGACTCAAAAACCAAACAACAGAATATATACGTTTTTTTGTTTTTTAGAGGTGGGCAATAAACCTAAAAAAGAAATTTCTAAAATTATTCACGTATGGGTAAAGCTTAACAAATTTTCAAATTTTTCTTTAAACCTCTTCAATAGGCTAAAATAAGAAAAAAAAATTTAAAAACCTTTTCTGCATTTTAGGTCCCGGGTTTATAATTTTAAAAAATTGAAACTTTCAAAAAATTTTCGAAAAATATTTTAACCGAAGGGAGATAGAAAAAAATAAAAAAACATACATTTCAATTTTAAGAGGTGGGATTGATTTTAGTACCAAAAATCGTCAATAGATTCTCTGACAGAATCTTTCATTGTCTTTTTATGTAGTGACAGAGACAGTTAGGATACTGCTGTTCTTTGGTGGTTGGGTTTCAATTAACCACACATCTCAGGAATGGTTGAACTGAGATTGTACAAGACTACACTTCATTTACACTCATAAATATCATTCTCATTCATTCTCTGAAGTAATACCTGAATGGTAATTCCCGGAGGCTAAACAGGAAAAAGAAAGACTAAAATTAATGATATCAGCGTTTTAACTGAGGAATTAAACGGATAATTAATTTTCTAGGAAGTCATTAAATTCACAATAATAACCATCCATTGCAATATTTTCCTTGCAATAGATCATATTTTGTCATGTGTTATTAGATTTTACAATGTACAGTACGGAATTAGCCGACTGTATTTCATTTCAAAATTGTTGCAGTTATTTGTTAAAAATGGAACAGTTATTTGGTAAGGGGTATTACTAAGAGCGAGTTTTGCGTTGGAACATGTTTTTGCGTTGGATAGTAGTCGTCGCCACTCCAAGCTTGCCGTTACTTGGCGGCGACTATACGTATACTAGATTATTTTCTTTATAAATCAATTTATAAATGCTCGCTCTTTCAACGGTTTTGTTTTATTTTTAGCGTTTTTGAAGACAGAGGCCAATTTCGTAGACGTTCTATCGTGAACGTTAAAGTTTTAATTTTTTTACCTTATAACAAGTAAAAAGTGGAAGGAGATAATTGTAGCGCGCAAGACAGGGAGATGTAACCTAAAAACTGTGCTCATTTTTTTTCTTTTTTGGAAGGGGGAATATTATTTTTCTTTTCATTTAAATAAAATGATAACCTAAGTTTATTTTACTGTTAGATATGTAAATTTTGTTTTTCAATTTAGTTGAACGAATAGAGTAAGATAAAAATTATGTTATTTTTGTTGCCTGCCACCGTAACTACCTTATTATTATTAATTTCTTTTTTGTTTGTTAAATACTTTAAAATTATACCACTAAGTATTATTACAGTGCTGTATAATGCAGTAATGGCGCTGATAACCCTAATTTTATGTGTCACGGAATAATTATCTATATCTGTGAATGTATGATTGTATTTTGCTGCAGTTTAAATAACTTATAATTTATTTTATATTATTATATGAATTTTTAAACTGTTTCGTTGTTAAAATTCTGAACATAAAAGTCACATAACACTAAAAATTTCATAATTATTTTTATTGCGTTCCATTCTGCACATACTGCTGTATTTTATTACTACTTTTATACTGAATATTTTATTGACAATTTTCATTTAATTTTGTTAAATGAAAAACACATCACAGAAGTTTGCCCTAGGACAGCTTATGAAGGGAATCCTGAAGATTTCCTGATGGCGACTCCAGAATCAGTAGCATATATTAATTTAATAAATATTTGTTTGTAATTTTTGACTGTAATTGGTGTTGTGTTTTGGTGCCATACGCTAAATAAATAAATTTAATTTTGTGTAATATTCTATTAAGTTTTATTTTCTTTTGTTTTAGCTTTTTGTTTATTAAAGTATTTCACTATTACTTTAAAATTTGACAGAATATATTACATTACCCAGTAAATTATTATCCCGATCATTTGTTTAAACCGTCGGGATTATATAGTCACCCATTATGCGCTTCGTTACTACATAAAGCCTATGCTGCCATTGGTTAGGTGTATGAAGCCAAAAGTTTTGTTGGGTGAACAAAAGTTTGCTTATGGTTCAACAAAAGAATTTGAATTTTAGCTCTGTGCTTGAATTTAGCTGTGTGCTTGATTATATGTAACGATTATACTGATATACAAAATAAAACTTTTCTAATGCTTATCTTAGTGTGATTTTACCTTTCTGTACATCTTTTTGTTGCGTATATTACAGATCTGTAAGTAAAATTTTTTATACTTTAATTTTAATAGAAATGTCAAATTAAAGTCTATAAAAGTTAATGTTACAAATGTTATGGGATGTCTTATACTTACGAGTACATTAACGCTTCTTACTAGATGCCCTCCTTTCGTTAAAGGAAATTAATCCTACTTTCATTAAAATTCGACATTAATCAGCCAATATATTAAACTCCGTTTGCCATTGTAACGGTTTTCCAACATTGAAATATCTTTGTAGAAACGTTCATCATGTTCGTCACTTACTGCCCCAAAGTTTTTCGGGAAAAAATGCATATGTGAATGCAAGAAAAGGAAATGGACTTTTAGTGAGATATTAAATCCCAAGATCTGTATGAGTTTATCAGTTTATCTAGAATATCCTGATAATTTTGTAATTTATAGACTCCCAAAAAATTTTGGCAAGTTTTTTAAACGCTGACCAAGCAATGTGTTCTACATCGGTCAACATAGAGTTAAACATTTCATCTCCGACCAGTTCCCTCATTTGTGGGTCGATAAAAATAAAAATCCCTTCTTTAATTTTTGCTTCTTACTTTTGGGAATTTCTGCCTTATTAACAAGACTCTTTGACTGTCCTTCTTCATAACTTTATTTTTTTTTAATCCCATTTTGATGTGAAAAGGTAGTAAATTTGTTTTTTTTTTGTTTTAACTACGTCTCGAATAAAAAATGTTTCACCGGAAATTAAGTTCTTCCACTGTTTCACTACATAGAACTCTGATCGCTAACTAGGCTGCCTCATTCACAAATAAATCAACAGTAATTTGTGTACCCTAACTGCATACCTAAAAGAGCTGTTACTCTTAAATCTTCAAAAAGAGGTTCCGACTATGCTTTTTATAATTTACTTTTTCAATAACAATCTTTAAAGCATGATACATTAATTTCATATAACAGATCGGTTCAGAAGGATATTTACTAATATTATGAAGCAGAACTCTTTTCAAACTGTACTTTGAGGTTCTCGCCAAACTGTAGGGATACCTTTCGTGTGCCTTTTTGTCAATTTTTTAAATCGACCGCACAGTTACATATTATACGAGGAGCTCATATTATACTAGTATGAGGAGCCCATGTCACGTCCTAAACACCGATTTTACAGTCAAAATAACAATTTATAAGCTCTCCTAATTAAATGAGTAATGTTTTTCTTATGTGATTTTATAGTTAGCTCATTACATTCGTAGCAAAAACTGTCCGAATCATTCGCACAGTTAGGAGGCATTAAGAGACTTTACTGTTCACTCACTTAATGCAGTTATCATACTGACTGAAGAGATTATACTATTAACAACAGTAGGCTAATAAAGCCAACAAGCTTTGTGTGGTTTTGATCATATAGACATGATGAATCTTGTTTATGTACGCTTCAATAGACAGCTTCGATGTCATGATATGTGATGTTTGTTTTCAGGGTTAACAACCGATTAAGAGTTAAACATATTTACTTAGCACATAAATTACAAAGTAATCATATAACGTAAAACATTTACGTGTGTATCACGCATCATTTAGTGTCAACGATTCTCAAAATCTAAATTTTGAAATCTTTCAAAACCGTAGGGCGATGGAAAAATTTCAACTTAAGATTCGTTTTTAGCATTAAAATACAGATTGGTTATATGTATCACATGTTATCGATGTTGTCAGTCCCTTCTTTTACTTTGTGTTGTAAGCATAGTATATATATATATTCATATATAAAATAGTAAAGTTAAATCTGTAGTTTTAGAATATCAATAGTTTTTTGGCATATTAGAAATAAACCTGTTACTAATTTTATTTAATCTTTTAGAGGTTCTATGAAAATATAAAATAGGGTTATCCCCTTAATCTGCTACGGTAATGTAATTACCTGCTTTGTTCTATTCTATTTTCAGGATAGAGACAAATGTAATAAAATAGTCCTCTACCTTCATATATTGAGCTAATTTCATAATTAATGAAAATTAATTAGAAAAACTTTTTTTTGGGGTAACACATTTACACATAATCACAACGAACATTATACACGCGTGCGACGTAAACAAATACATCACAAAAAATATACGTAAAACATTAGATTTCCTTTCTAATAATAATTTTAATAGTCAAAAAAATTTAAGAAAAGTAAAGTTTATTTCCTTACAACATATGGTGATATGGATGTGGATTCCCAGGAGCCTCAGGAGAGCCCTCTATTCGGCCGGGTAGGGTGGTTGAGGCTACAGAGACGTACTGTATTATTACCGATACGGCGTCACAGACTCCGGATGGGGGTCTGGAACGGCCCGCGATTTGACCAAATGATGAGCTCCGGCGAGCGATTGATAGCGGAGTTGCAGATGCAGATCTTAAATGGCTGGTTCTGAGGGGCTGGACTGAGGACGTCTTGCGGTCTTCATCCTTCGTGGAGGGCACTGCTGAGCTAGAGGAGGGTGTCAGATCTGCTTGGATCATCGATATCGCAGCTTGGGTCGAACACTCGCAACACACGCCGTTGTTTCGGAAGACTCCATGGATTCGGGACCTGTCTCGTGCGGGTAAACTGAAGGCGAGCCAGGTCCTTGTTGTGCAGTCAATTGCTCGAGATCTGTCTGGAGAGGATAGTGAGTATCAGATTGATCTTGGTTGGACTGATTATGCTATAGTTCTTGACTCGGCGGCGGAATCGTAGAGTGGCCTCCATCATTTGCAGATCCGTTCCTCAAGTAATGAAGGACGGACAAAATAGGCTGGTCTGTTTTTGTGGCTCACCTGGGCAGATTGTACAGATTTTACAGCGTTCCGTTGAATATCTGTGTAGGCGGATAGGAAAACTACATTTTGTACATCTAATACTTGCGTCATCAGCGTCGATGCTAAAGGGTAAGAAGCGACCGGCTGGTCCGCCGACCACCACAGTGGTGGTTAAGGCGGAGGGGAAGACCTATTCTACCCAACTCCGCTCTGTGAAGGGTGCAGTGTCGCCGGTTGAAGCCTATGTCCTCTCCGCACGAAAGGCCCAGGCGGAGGACCTACATCTCCAGGTGTGAGCCGACGGTGACGCTGCCGAACAGCTGAGTAGGGACATCACTGAGAAGGTAGACGGCGCCACTACAGTGCTGGCGGGAAAAGGTAGTCAGAGGGTCCACGTCCTTATTAAGGATGTGGACGTGCTCACAACGCAGGACGAGTTTCTATGGGAACTTCGTCGAATCATAGGGGAGTCGGTGACAGTAGACGTTCTGTCCAAGCAGCCGGCTATGGTGCGACGCAGGTTGTCACCTTGGTAGTGCCGCCCATCCTTGCGGACAAACTGCTGTCTGATGGGCGTGTTCGTACTGGGTGGGTGGCCTGTAGAGTGATGAGGCGCACCTTTGATGATCTCTGTTTTCGATGCTTGAGTCCAGGCCATAGGGCCAGGTTGTGTAACGGTCCAGATAGGAGCAGCCGCTGCTTCACCTGTGGTGAGGCCGGCCATCTGCGGAAGGGGTGTAGGCTGGAGGTTCGGTGTCCTTCCTGCAGATTGCTTGGATATGCGCCCGGGGGTTGAGGATGTAAGGCTGCTTCACCCGCGCCATGAATGCATGCTAGTGCGCTGTGATGTCGTGGTGTCTGTGGGGGTTGGCCCCATGTTGGGAGGGGTGGGAGGCTCCCGGCGTCCCACCATCAATGATGGGGTGGGGACTCCCTTACAATTCCATTGGGAAGAATATTAGACCGTAGTTCCGGTGGGGTGATCCCTTTGGGGTCCCCTCATTAGAGGCATGGCATGTAATAAAAGACCGAATCCCGGCTACCTGGGTGGGACCTTGTGCCCTACCGAGGTAGGTTGAGGCAATGTCACTCCTCGAAGCTGAATTTATGCTTAGTTGCGGGTTCAGCATCAGGAACATGAAGATGATAAAAAAATTAATTGTAAATTTGGTTTTGTTTTGCTGCTTATACATTTATGTTATTATTGTGTTATCTTGACGCGTTTACAGTTAAATTTGATTATACTTTGCGTGTTAAAAATGATTAAATCAAGTAAATTACCTATTTCAGCTGAATATTGTAATTTATTCTTAATCTAAGGCATTAATTTCATTTCTCATAATACGCTTACCATCTCATATTTACTAATTTTGATTATGTCTTTATAAACTATATATTTTTTCCCTTTATTTTTAAATTAATGTTCCAAAATGTATAAGGATTATATAGGAAATTGAGTGAGTAATTAATTTTAATAATTCAATAATATATTTATTTATAATAATTATTTATAGTTATATGTAATGTTTTTATTCAGGGTATGTGTATTTGAAATTAAACAATCTAAACGTGACGTACGTATATATTATTTAAAAGAAATGCTGTTTTGTCAATAGGACAATGAACTCATTGTTTTAAATTGAAACTCTAGTATCTAGAAAGGATAATTTACGAATATTTCACTTTAGAAAATGAGTTGGAAAAGCTTTCCCGTGACAATCCTTTCATTACACTTTGTTGTTTTCCTCTCTTTTCCTTCCGTTATGAACTACAGTAGCAATCGATCGTTAGTTTTGTATATATTTAACCTTAAAACAACGCTCTCTTAAAAAACACTTTTTTATTTTGATATCGGTGTAAAGAAAACAGGAGCCTATTTGTTTCAAACGTTTGTTCTTTATTTAGATTGATAAATTCACATCAAGTATTTTAATCTTATCCGACCAGTGTTTTTTCAAACTAATTGAAAAACGCGGGCCTATTGTTATACGTGTAATTAATTTAAAATCAGTATAATTATTGTCTGCGATTTAGTTATTAGTCTACTTAAAGCGGTTTATAATCTTAATGTGTACTCGTAAATAGTGGATAAATCGGTTGGCTAATGTATCTGTCCGTCCATTCGCACAATTCGTAAAAGTTTCATCATATAAATCTTTATCATCATGTAAATCTTTCAAGATAGCATTGTTACATCAATATATCGGCTACCTCTGAAGATAAGCCGAATTAGTAAATAATTAACCATGTTTAACCTTCGATGGAGAATTTCGTTGATTGTAAATTGATTTTAAATTTTATTTTAGAAGTTATTTACGTCCTACTTTTAAAAACTATATAATTTCTAATTTTACATTGTGTCTTGAGTTATGTATTTTTCTTGTTGAACCAAATTAAAGCGTTTACTTTCCTGTATGGAAGGTTAATAGTTCGAAGTGAAGCCACTACTTTTAACTGTTATTTTATTTTTTAACTCTTATCAGCTTAATCCGGCTACAATTTTATTTTGGGTTTTAATTAATATTTCCTCACTTATATAAAGCTGTATGTATAATAAATAGATGATGGACTTATATTTTAAACGGGGGATGGAATCGCTTGAGAGCCCCGTTGCAATAAAATCTTATAAGATATTTGGAGATTCACTAATATTATACGAAATGAAAATCGATAAATTTATTTTTTTTGATTTGACCGAATTTGTCTGAAATATCTTTGTTAATCAAAAGATTCATTACTTTATCTGTTATTTGATTATTCATCTAATGATTGCTTAAAAAGTGGATTTTCATTTTTGGTTGGTGATATATCATTTTTTTTTTAAATATTTATTTTATGTAAATTAAATAATGTAAACATTAACTTTTAATGTAAAAATTTATTTATTTAACGTCCTCATTAATAATTTTTGTTTGAATACTTTAATAAATTCTGTTTAGAGTGAATCGGAATATAACTACAAGGTTTTTTTTTTTTTGTCTTCAGTCATTTGACTGGTTTGATGCAGCTCTCCAAGATTCCCTATCTAGTGCTAGTCGTTTCATTTCAGTATACCCTCTACATCCTACATCCCCAACAATTTGTTTTACATACTCCAAACGTGGCCTGCCTACACAATTTTTCCCTTCTACCTGTCCTTCCAATATTAAAGCGACTATTCCAGGATGCCTTAGTATGTGGCCTATAAGTCTGTCTCTTCTTTTAACTATATTCTTCCAAATGCTTCTTTCTTCATCTATTTGCCGCAATACCTCTTCATTTGTCACTTTATCCACCCATCTGATTTTTAACATTCTCCTATAGCACCACATTTCGAAAGCTTCTAATCTTTTCTTCTCAGATACTCCGATTGTCCAAGTTTCACTTCCATATAAAGCGACACTCCAAACATACACTTTCAAAAATCTTTTCCTGAGATTTAAATTAATTTTTGATGTAAACAAATTATATTTCTTACTGAAGGCTCGTTTAGCTTGTGCTATTCGGCATTTTATATCGCTCCTGCTTCGTCCATCTTTAGTAATTTTACTTCCCAAATAACAAAATTCTTCTACCTCCATAATCTTTTCTCCTCCTATTTTCACATTCAGTGGTCCATCTTTCTTATTTCTACTACATTTCATTACTTTTGTTTAACTACAAGGTAATAAATTTAATTCCTTCCTTAGTTCTGATATCCTTTGGAGTGGTTTACTGTGCGTCAGTTTAGGAACGTAAGTTAAGGTCGTATTTAATAAAATGTTAAAATAATGTTTATGATTTCAGTAATTATTGTTTTTAGATTTAATTATATTAAACATTTTTCCATGCAAATAAATTATTGATAGTTAATTTTCACTTCCGCAGCAGTGTTATTGAATTTTAGTAGTAGTAGTACTAACAACACGAATAATAATCAAAATAACGATATATTTACGACAAGTGGATTAATAATAAATAAGTTCTGCTCGTTAAACGAATGAAAATGGATTTTCATTTCTGTATTACTATTATTATTTTAGTAACAAATTAATTTATGTACATTATCGTGATGTAATTCTATTGGTTTTGATATTAAGGGTACGTTTATTGATCGTTGTATTGTTATGCTGAATGCTTAGAGAAGTAGTGGTAACGATTGTTCGCTGCTGGAGTATTAAACCTGTTGCAAGTTTTTTCCTCGGCTTTAATCCTGCACAAAATAACTTATTGGTGTTCTGCATTATTACTTTATTTATGAATAATTACTATTAACTAAATGATTGTGCTTTACCTGTATACATTCTTGATATTATTTATTTTTATATTTTGAAACCGTTTTCACCTTAATAAATATGATTCGTTCTTCATTTATTTTTATTTTTATTAAATTAGTTTATCTTCTGTTGGCTTAATTACGAATAAACATGCCAGTAATATGACTAAGTTTGGTCAAAATCGGTCCAGTAGTTCCTGAACTATAAGATGTAAGACACCGTATAAACATTCATATACGAACATCCGGAAATTTTCCATCCGGTTTTTTTTGGGTTCCTTAGGTGTCAAAACGCAAAGATCTAGTAAACCGCATATGCCCAAATTGGACCGATTACAATACTTTCTCTTCTACAGCTGTAGCTCTGCTGTAGCGCTAGACGCGAAAGTAAAAATATAATTAAAATCTAAAAGTAGATGAGAATCACGATTGCTAAATAATCATCATCAGTAGTGGGCATGAAGAAATTGGTATTAAAAAAATAAACTCAATACTTAATACAAATAAAGAAATATAATCATAGTGGCTGAATAATAATCAATAAATAAATAAACTTACGAAACAGTTAAAAAGAAGATTTCTCTACCTGCGAGATCAAAAAAAATCTTATCGAAAAAATTGTATTAAAATTTAAAAAGTATCATTTAGGAAATTTCAATCAAATGTTCAATGCAATAATAATAATTGTATTGCGTAATATAATCGCATTTTATATTTATTTTGACCCGGGTTCGAATCCCGGTCAGGTCATGGCATTTTTCATACGCTAAAAAATTCCATTTCCATATCCCACGCACAAGCTTCAAGCTTACGTGACGATATCATAAAAAAATTTTAATAAAAATTATTTTTATTTAAAAAAAAATTAATTTTCTTTATTGTTGGTTATTTTTTTGAAGTAACATATGTTGTTAGAAAGTAACTGTGTGTATATATATAAAATTCATAAAAAACGAAATGAGGGTGTATGTAAATATTTTGAGACGTAGACCGAATTTCGATTTTAAAACTTTCAATGGAATTATTTATTTGAAATTGCATATTATGCTATAACGGAGTAGATTTGTTACACAGCATGACTGCGGATCATTGATGTCACAACTCGTGAACGCCGTTTTCTGATAAAATCTAAATTTTTAATGTTGGTATGAAATGTTCTTTAGTAATAAAATATTAATTTTTTTTTATAGATCTTCAAGCTTTTTTCGTAGCCGAAGTGCCGTTTATTTCGATTAATTAAGTTTATGAAATTTAAGAGAAATCGGTGAGGTATATCAAGTATAAAAACGTTACTATTCTGATTCTCCAAACACAATTTTTATGATTACTGATTTCAGTTTTTATTCTAATATTAGTTGAAATAGTCTTTTTTTTCAATTCATTTTGAGTAATCTCATCCTAAAATTTAAAAAATTACACTAGTGTAGATTTAAATAAATAGAGCTGAATTTTTATGTTTAGGATATGTTACCGAAAAGTTTTACAATATTTTTTATTTCCGCTAAGATTATCATAACTGGAGTGTTATTTCTGGCTTTCCGGGCATTTCCATTGTTAACACTCGTAGCTTAGGCGTTTCGAGTATCTCCATTCTTAAAACTAATAGATTTAGCACTCAAAACTAACTAAAAACTACTTTTAACACTCTTGAATGCTAAAAGTAGCATTCAAGAGTGCTACTCTTGAATGCTACTTCTAAGTATACCTACCTCTAAGTATAGAGGTACTCTGAAACACCTCAATTACGAATGTTAGAATGACATCGTTAGGAAAGCAGAAAATAACATTTAAATCAACGCATATTATTTAGGACATTAATTTTTACTTTTATGCCTCGTTGAGGAATCATAATAATGTATTTCTTAGATTAAATTGTAAAAAGAAATTGAAAGAAAATTAATAATTCTATTAATTCCGTCTAATCGCTAATATTATTTTACCAAAATAAATATTTACGACGTTATATATAAATTTTTATTATTTTAAAAGTTGATTTATTCTGTGTTGGTATAAAATACCACCTACATTCCAGTTCGTATTTCATATTGATATAAATATTTCGTAAATTATTTTTAAAAATAACTGAATTTTAAGAATAACGAGTTGAAAATACTTATTGTTGGTATGAGTTAAAGACCGAACTGGTTGTGAAAATTAAAAGGTTTTAAGAGATTATTCAACTTTTATATTTTTGAATAACTTAAATAGTTAATTAATTATAGGAAAATAACTACCAGAAGTGATGTTACATATCATCTGATTACTATGAATCATTCGAAGGAAATGTTATTAAGTTTTATCAGCTCATGTTGGATGGAAAGAGCTATGTATGTTTATGGATAGATATATTACGAAGTATATCAGATTTGTAAGAGATTATATTTGAAATATAATCCGCATCTACTTCGCTCAGTAAAATAAAAAAATGGTGTAGTCATTTCGATAAGCTGTATATGAAATTGTGAATAGCTATTAAACATACCCATTATTACGAGCTGGCCGAAATGAAATTTATAGATATAAATGTGATTAAAAGTTTCACACCAGAGCGGGAAATTTATACCAGTAGTAACTCGTGCAGAAAAATAATTATCTGGCTCCTTGTCTCAACTTACACCATATTATACACCATTAGATTTATTATATTAGACACCATATATGGTGTTTAACAAACATCTATTATCGCGTGGTTGTTACTATATTTTCTTCTTTCTAGCAGTTACTTAAATTATTTTTTTAAATATTTTTCCTTTCTCTTCCTATTACTTTTTATTGTTCTACACATTTTCTTATTCAGATTATCTATTAACGAACATGGATGCTTATAACCTGCTTCATATTAGCTTATACATTTATTAATTACTGAATTTAATCTGTATTACTTTTGTTATATGCAATAATCAGTAATTAATTATTGATTTATTTTATGGAAAAAGTACTTACTAAAATGTCGATTTTAGTAAGCGTGTCCTCATTAAAAACACTTGATTTTTGGAATAATAATTCTACTTAATGAACCTTTTTTTTTTATAACTGTTGTGATTCCAATCGAAAGAAATTTTGAATTCAATAAATGAACAGAGATTTTGATTTATCAAATTATATCATTAATATAAAATAATTTCATATTGCTTTACAATGTTGGGTAGTTTAGATTTCTACTGAGTATGAAAGATACTGAATTATTATTTTTTAGTCGTTTTTAATTTATTTAATAAAGGAAATCGAACTGAACATGAATAAATAAAACAACCTTGTAAACAACCAATATAAAAATAAGTGTAAACTTGTAAATTTTTTCTTAAATTAAGTTTTGGTATTTTTATATAAGTTGGGTTTAAATACTGTAAAAATTTTTATTAAATTTCAGTGCCCTGTTAAAACTGCATTAAGTATTAGCATAATATGGAATTTTTGTTTTTATTTAATGATAAATTATCTTTATTGATAAACATAAATTTCAACAATAGTTGTGGTTTTTATGATTGTATTTGTTTATTCATTTTTTTCTTTATATTTTTGAATTTATTAGTTGTGGCCTTACTGACCGATAAATATCAGTTTTCAATTTAGAAAACACGATTAAGATAGCCTGTGTTAGTGATTGATGTGATGTTAATATCGCAGTGTAAAGAAGGAATAGGTGACATGAAAAACGGAAATTATATTATCAGTTACTGACTTAACGGAAGTTACGTATCAGTTTATTTTTCAATTTATTTTGTAATATTACTGATTAATGGAAAAAGATGATTAAGTAAAATTTAATCTCCACGATTGACTTAACGTGCAAGTTACGGTTTCTATTAGCAGGTGGAGGTTATTTGAGATAAATGATCTAGTTATACAGCTGATTGAAACTTGGCTGATTTTGATCTGGTTCACATCAAGCAGAAAACAATTAATTTATTTTATCGAACTAACATATTCGTAGAGATAAAATCGACTCTATTTTCATGTTATATCACATATATATCTGTACATATTTTTTATGTTTATTGTAAGCGGATTTTCTTACTATTTTTTAGAATAAATCTAATTTGATTCAATGTGGAAGTATCTTTTTTACTGAAAACTTTCCCAGCAGAAAATGAATTTTTCTTTTACCAGATTTTAAAAGATACACTTCACCGCTGAGGATAAAACAATCGTAGAAACTATCTACCACTGTTGTATTGTACTTTTTTTTTAGTGCAGAACAATATTTAATTGTGCGTTTCTCTGTGCACGCATGATCATTTTAACTAGTTCCAAGATATAACAAAATTATATGTACTCATATTATATAATATTTCTAGTCGTGTAATTCAGAATTTTATTTTTGCAGGTGAGTGTAACTGTTGCAGATGAATCATATTTCTCGTTACGTAAGTTTTAAATTAGTTAATTACTAATCTTTTTAACTGATTTTTACATCTACAATACGTATTATTAGATGTCACAATACAAAATTGTTTTTATGTATAAATAAAATTTTTTTATTATCTTGAGAAATTTGATTTTTACAAAAAATTACAAAATGAAATTATAACCATGATAACAAAAGTGAATATTACTTTTTTTAAAATAAGGATAGTCCTCGCTTAGAAAACAAATTTGTGTTAGTACACTTCATTAGGTGATCAAAAAAATAATGAACGTTAACGTAAAATAGAACTCCAATAATGCATAATGCCGTATGAAAATTTGTTAAAAAATAAATCAAAAATTAAAGAAATATTAATTAAAATAATAGAACGAGATACTCTTAACACCTGATAGCCCAGAACTATTCTCGTCATATTAAATTTTTGCCGATGAGTTTGAAAATTAATAACTAATTTCATACAATAAGAATACATACTAACTTTTAAAAAAAAACTAATAATCATAACAAAACCGAATTCTGGAAATCTACGCTAAAAAGTAAACATATTACTTTTTTAATTTTTCTGTAAATTTTTGATCTGTAGAACTGGCGTCAAATTAAAAACAAACAATTTTACTTTTTTTGGCGTCGACTTCAAAAAGTCGAATACAAGAACGAATTAAATAATATTACTTTTTAGTGCATGTTTTTTTTTTTTTTTGTTTGAAATTGATTTTTCTATTCTTTATAACGATTTAACTCTTACATTATTTTTATTTAAAATTTTGGTAGGCTACAAAAAATAACTGCTCGTAAGCATCAAGATCGTCTACAAAAAAAATTCAAAGGAAAAATACTTATTGATAAAAAACCGAATGAGGCATAAAAATATGAGGATAGAGAGTGAGTTAACGCTGTCTGTAATGTTAGGAATATGAATTACTTTTTAATGTATTGATGTTAATATATAACGTAATGAACAACATAAAGAGACTGTTACGGAGCATGAGTTAAGGCTTTCTGGAATGCAGTAATACAGATGTGTACGTTTTCCATTATTTTTGTTGAATTTTTACGCGTAAATACTTTGAATATCAGAGTAACATCAGACTATAAGTCTGATGTTACTATCATAAGTCATACTATCATGATAAAATATGATAGTATTTGGGGATATGATAAAATATCCCCAAAGTGTCTTGTGTAAAAAATGTAATTTTTCTTTTAAATGTATTCCACCTAAGTTACCTAGAAAAACTTGCAAGATTATCAAGGAAACTTTGTATACAAAAAACCAAAAGATTTATGAAAATCAAACAAATTTTCGTTTATGTCTGATGTGATTTACAACATATTCGTCGGTCGAATAGTAGTATGTAAGTAACAATTTTATTTTAATGTAATTAATATGTTGTCCGACATCTGTTAGTAACTAATTAAGAGTATGATTAGGTGTACAGCTGCAAAATTCCTAGCAAATATTTTCCTCGTAACAGAGAAACATTCGGAACCGATTGTAAAGGATTAAAGAAAATAGGAAATTAAAATGATTATAAAATATAGTTCTGATAATCATATGCATTTTTAATCCATGATAAGTTTATGGTTACAAGAAGATATACCATTGAAATCAGTGTATGATTGCGATGGCTGTTAGTACATACTAAGAACTTTACATGAATAAATAAATGATTGATATTAATGGTTATTTAATAATGCTGTATGAACTCATTAAATATGAAAATATTTATGGTTAATTTTGCTTTGTTAATATTTTGGCATTTAAAAAAAGATATTTAATATGGGGTTATGTAGAATTTCAAACGTAGAATTTTTATTTTTCTAACGTGTTGCAATCTGTTCAACTAGTGAACAATAACAAAACCCCCCTGTGACCCAGTTAGATATGAATGAATGAATGAATGAATGACATCTAAATGAATGGTCTTGTACAGACTCAGGCCAGCTGTATCTGCCGGCAGGAGTGGTAGCGTCTCGGCCTTTCATCCGGAGGTCCCGGGTTCGAATTCCGGTCAGACATGACATTATCACGCGCTAAAAATTATTCATATCATCTCTGAAGCAACGCCCCATTAATGATTTTTGATTATCAATGTGATAAGTTTGTAATTTACATTCTATGGTAAATAAATCTTCCTCCGTCTGTTCTCCGTCCAATGCTAGGACGTCATGAAAATCTGTTTCGAGGTTTACTGAATAGTATCATATTTGGCTTGTAGTCTAATAGGTTACATAATTGTATTTTTAAAGAATGAATATCATGATGCAGTGGATCAGTCTTAACGAATGTACTAATCCTTGCTATGGAAGCCTTTATAGACTCTTTGAATTATTAACTTTTCTTTATTCATAGTAATAATGTAAATTATTGATCATAAAATTAAATATAGAAGAAAATGAAATAAGGTAAATGCATCAATTGTTGCGAATCGTTATCCATTGTACAGTAAATCTGTATGTCCGTGGATTCTTTATGATAATAATGATATTAGATTGAATATTAATTAAATCCTTTGTATATGAAAGTAGAAAATTAAATATATCCATGGTCTGGAGGATCAAAAAGATGTTAAGATGTTTTATTAACTTTGGTGTCTCTGATTCATTTTACAATATTTAAATGAAACACTCATAGATAACATGTTTTATATATATATTATATTTCATATCAAAAATGAAATTATGAATGAAACTATGTGTAGGTCCTACTGTATTGTACATGCTACTAAATTTACTGAACAATAGAATTAATGAATAAATATAAATTATAAATAAAGGTATCAGCTGTTGATAGACTAATTTAATTACATGTTTTTTTTGCATTTATAAGAAAAAAACTGAGAAGAAGAGACGAGACAGCATGGTAAATTGTAAATTTGAAAAACACATAAGATTGACCAAGAATGTAAATGTAGAGTAGGAGGAGATAGATTAGGAGACAAATATTAGTATTAATGATAAAATAAAAAGTAACGACTAAGGTGTTTAACGTTTAGATAGTGAGAGAGAAAGTTTGCAGTTAGTGGGCGACGTGAGTGGTGATGGATATCATATGTTGACGGCTTGGCGATGGAAACTTATCCTCCACCGTACCTCTTTATAACTCCCGTCTAAGAAATAAATCTACCTCGTTTTGAAATGGAATATTTTATGAAACTTCATACATCCAGCGTTTGGTCATAAGTAACAAACACACAGAAATAAAAAAAAGTTGAATTAAAAATGGACCTTACTTCACAGCTTAATTGAGATTATATTATAATTTGAATTACATTAAAGATATCTAGCATAATCACAATAGATTTATTTTAAATCCAGTGTAAAGTTAACCCCTTTATTTTAATTCGTTTTGAAATCTTCATTTACACGCCGGGTTTATTATATAATTAATACAGGGTAATTAATTTAAATTACGTTGCCAGTTTTTATATATTCTTCATTGTCAGTAGTGCTGCGTTTATTTCAAATATAACTTAAAGCATTTCTTTGCAATATAATGACCCTTTCTTTAATTAATAAATTTTAGCACGTAGGAAAACTTCATAATTTAATTTTGATGAAATATTTGCATTATGTGATAATAAAAAGGGAATTTTATCGGTTAAACTTATATCTATTGAATGTGGAAATAACTTTTGAAGGAAGTTCTCTCATATAATTATAATAATACTATGAATTCAATGCCCTTAAAGTTAAACTATTCGGTGAATTTATCTAAATATCGATTTTCAGTTGTATAAATTTATATCTATCTTTAAAACTATTTCCTTCCAAACATTCTTTTCTACTAACCTTGTCGTGAATGCAAAGCAAAAATCTATATTAACAACTAACCGGCTTCGCACGGATTCTGCTCAGTGAACCACTAGCACTTGTTTGTATGCCATTTAAATTGATTTAAGATCCAATTTTTAATCAGTTTTATGTTTACAAACTTATTAAAATTAGGTGATAAACAGAATTTCATTCAGCCTTGAAATCAATCGGCAGTTGAAATTACGCCTTTTCTCACTTCCCTTACTTTATCAATCCCGGCTATTCCTGTCTGTAACGCTGTATACTGTTGATTATAAATAACTATTAGGATTTGTTACCGTTTAAGTATTTTGCTTTACGAAAGTTTGATCTCTGCAAAGAAGTTAGTTTTTTCGTAATGTGTACGTTGCACTTTGTTCAACTAGTGAACAATAAGCAATCCCCTCCCAGACTCAATGAGATAAGGATGATATATAAATGAGGTTTGTCTTCTACGACTCAGGCCGACCATTCCTGAAACGTGTGATTAATTGAACCTCTACCACCAAACAACAACCCACCGGGTTGGTCTAGTGGTAACGCGTCTTCGCAAATCAGCTGATTTCGAAGTCGAGAGTTCCAACCTTCAAATCCTAGTAAAGGCAGTTACTTTTAAACGGATTTGAATACTAAATCGTGGTTATCGGTGTTCTTTGGTGGTTGGGTTTCAATTAACCACATCTCAGAAATGGTCGAACTGAGACTGTACAAGACACTTGACTTACACTCATACATATCATCCTCATACATATCATCATCCTCTGAAGTAATATCTGACGGTGATTAAGCACTAAATAACACCGGTATCCACTATCTAGTAATCAAATTCAAGGATTTGAACCTCAGAATCTTCGACTTCGAAAATCAGGTGGTAAACAACTGTTTTTCGACGAGGAGTTGACCAGTTCGATGGGCGAAAGAAATAAACGAATAAAATTTTGTATGAAGAGACCGATACAAATTTCATATTTTTAAGTCGTGTAATTAAAAGAAATTTTAAAATAGATGAACATTTCTAGATGAAGATTTATTTAACTAAAAGATCTGTACTCGTAATTTTTAATGTAATAAACATCAACAATTTATGTTGAATCATTTTTTTTTTGTTATAGGTTGTTTAAAAGGAATTTTTTCTTGCATTCTCATTTAATGTGTAAAACTAATTTTGGTTTTTGTGTTAGATTTCAAGAAATATTAAAAACCTTATATAGAACGAAGTTTGTATATACATTTTTTAAACAAATTGATACAAAGCAATTTCTAAATTTATTTATTTACATAATGTTCATTATTCTGTTATATTAAATTTTATTTTTAATTAGTGCTATAAAACAATCACGTTTTCCATTTTAGTAATAGTTATGCAGACTTTCTATTGAAACTTAAGAAGCTCCGCTAATGTTAAACGTATTTTTTTATTTGTAAACGATCATTTTTTAAAAGAATTATATTATTATAAATATATTATATTTTACTGTATAAATATATTATTATATGTATTTAATCATCGAATTTAATAATTTTAAAGTAGGTAATGTAAAGTTTATTAATCGGAATATACGAGTAAAATATTTTAACTGTCGGAAAAGTAAAATTGAGATTAATTGCTTTTGTACTGGATTATAAAAGTAAATTATAGTTTAAAATTAGTAAATAAATATTATTTCCTCCAAATAAGAATTATATATAAGAAGCTTTTGTATTTATATCATTCAGCATTTCCACGATAACATTATAAAGTACAGGATGTTTGTTTTAAAACGCAACCCAATTTGAAGAAAAATAATGTGCTGTATTTAATACGATTAAATAGCTGATTATTTGTGCAAAACAATATTGAGATCAAATTTTTATATAACAAATGTTGAAAGTGTCCACCATTTTTATCAATGCAAGCCTTTACTTACCCTCTTTTTCATATTCCGTGCAACCTTTCGAAGTGTACCTCATCCAATTTCTCATAATTCTTGATTTATCTTTCAGTTTTTCAATGGTGTGTGGATTATTTTTGAATACGCAACCTTTTAGCTATCCACAGAGATAAAAATTTGCAGAAGAAAGATCAGGTGGCCTAGGTGGTCTTGCTGCTCTTGCTGTGTGGCATGTGGCCCCATCTTTTTAAAACCACGAATCTCTCATTCAATCCTAAATTTGCAATAAATTGCGTTACAATTTCTCGGTAGAGGTCTGCATTAAGGGTTTACAAAGAATATGGGGCCAATTCTTCGTCTGGAAATTGTACACCACACATCAGTTCTCTGTGGGTGTAGAGGTCGAGAATGGATGATGTGACGATTGTTGAAGGTCCAGTAGCGATCATTCCGACTACTAACGTAATCACTCAAATGAAACCTAGCTTCATCTGTAAAAAAAAAAAAAAAATACATTATCCAATACTTTAAAGCTCTCCCAAACAAACTGATTAAATCATTGACAGTGGTGGAGCCTAGCAGCGTAATCAGCTTCTTTCTTTTTCCTGTTTAGCCTCCGGTATGAGCCTCCAGAGGATGAATGAGGATGATATAGCGTAATCAACTGAGTGTAATTCATGTGATAAATGAATTCGATATGTATTTAAATTAAGTAGCCGGTTAGCTGTAAAGCACTGATTCGCAAACTTTTTCGCCCACCTCCTATATTGAAAATCATAATTTTTCCTACGTCCCCAAAATTTTTAAACTTACCATCTCTTAAACATAATTGCAATTGTTGTTTTAAAGATGCCCTCATAAAAACTGCGATTGCCATTATTGTTTTTAATTTTTTTGTAGTAGTTATTTAAATTTGGTTTGAAATATCAGGAAAACATAATTTTTGACTTTTTTTAATTAGCCATCACCTTCCTAGACCGCCTGAATGCCCTCAATTTGTTGTGGGCCTTCTACTGCCCCCCCCTGAAGGCCTTTAGCGCCCACAAGGAGGCGTTATCGCTCGCTTTGAAAACGAATGCTTTAAAGACACTAAACAGAGATATTACTTTTTGTTGCGCAAGTTTTTGTAATGATTTTTAGACGAGTTTAAAAGGTTTACCCTAAAATCTTTCATTGTTTCGTCATAAGTACTGAAGTTTCCGGCGTCTCTGATTGCAAACAGAACTAGCCCATATTGCAAACAGAACCAGTCTATATTTCTTTTTCAAACGATAATTGAATACTTATTTGGTACATTCTTACCCGGGAACTGCAATTGAAAAGCGTCTTGGCGTATAAAAAAAGATTTAGGTTTAAAAGTTAAATAGTTTTCCCCAATAAAAATCCTTTCTTGTGTGTTCAAAACTGTTTCTTCGCAATAAAAAACAAAAATAACTGTTTACAAAAATGAAATAGAAAAGTATATCGGCTGATTATATTACAACAATAGGTAGTGCTGCCAACCTCGAAGTTATTGTATTAACTTCTATAAAAAGTATTTTGCTTGGATTGCGTTTTAAAACAAATACCCAATATAACCTGATATTCTCTAATCGTTTTTAAATAAGGTCATAAATCTTACCGTTTTATATAGTTCGAATAAATACAACGAATCAAAATACTAGAGGTACACGGGACACAACCCGTGACCAAACATTGGTAAATATAATTCATAATAACCTCTCTTACCTTCCTGTCGAATAATTTTCCACCTTGGTTTAATACCTCGGTCGGGTTAAAATTATTCTAAGTATTATTTTATTCGCCGGTTCATTGAAATAAATAAAACTCTTTGTTCTGATTATATTTCAAATAATTTTTGTTATAATATTCAAACTTACGCTTGATATACGTAACGTTGTTATAAATTAATTACACATGACTGTTAAATACATGTTGAGTTTCTGATGGCTTATACTAGACCGATTAACAATAGAGCATTAGAAAAATTCATTTAATAAGAGTACTGATCTCTATATAACTCTATAGGAGATCCCTTGTACTGGAATTGGTAAAATTTGAAGCATTAACTAGCGCTACTAAATGAGTGGTAGAACCTGTAGAACTAAATAAAATGAAGCGGCGCATGCGCAGAAGTAAGTGTAAAAGTAGAAATAAAACCACGTTTTAAATTTAAACCGATGCAGCAGAAGTGTTCTGATTTTGTATTTTGAATAAAATTACCTATTTTTATTGCATTAAAAAACAACTGATTGTGATTGTGAATACTAGTAAATTGGAAATAAATTTGTGAGTAAAAATCATGCGGAAGTGTGTGTTTTGTAAAATAGAAGATACGAAATTGAACAATGTATCTTTCTTTAAGTAACTACAACGTAAGATTTGAGGTTATAACAATGTAAGAATTGTAAAACTTGCGTAATTATTCTGAATTCATAATAAGTTGTTTTTCATAAATAATAAAAAATATATTATATATATATATATATATATAAACTATGCTGAAAACTTGAAGGTTATTTTTTGAAATAGGTTCAAAATACGTTGCGAGAAATTGGTTTGAAAAATTGAACATCTTTTATTATATTTTGGTTGTTCAAATTGGCTTAGAAAACTGTTCATATATTAGCTTCAATTTTTTTTAATTACTTAAAAAGAATTCTGAAATTTTCTACAACTGTCCGTAAATTTTTGCTTGTGTTGCGTAAATGACCGGTTTTATATCGCGCATAAATGGTTTTATTTAGTTTCCAGCAACTCATTCTGCGGCGCTGGAGTACGCTTCAATATTGAACACGTAATTGTATTTTACGCCATAAGGATCCCTTATCCAGTTATATAGAGATCAGTGAATGAGAGTAACAAAAAAAGTGAGAATTTGACAGGGATGCCAACCTGAGCTAACAAGTAACAAGAAAAGTGAGAATTTAGCGGGTATGCCAACCTTCATTTAAAAATTAAATAACCTCATTTAAATAAGCCTGCGTCTTTACATTACTGCCCGCCAAAAATTATATGATGATTTTTTTTAGATTTTTTTTGTTTAAAATGTAAATAAAATTATTACAGACAATAACATGATTAGAAATTACAAATAAGTTACATATATGAATATAATTAAATTATTAATTTTTATAATTAGTAGAAATGGTATTTATATTTGTGATATAATATTAATAGTACTCCATATAAATGTATAATAAATTAATTATAGTAAAATATAGATGTGAAATCATAAATTGCTACACATATGTAAATTAGGATATAAATATTAAATAATATTTATGAGCATGTTAACAGTCATTATACGAGTATAATCAAATGAAATTACAAGAACATATATGAAAATATTTAAATCGATCATTTGAGATTGGTAATAGGCATTAATTTATGTTCAGGTTTTCTATTTGTGTTAAAATTGTATCTTATTCCTCAAAATTAAGGATCGTTTATCCAGTTACACGACACAAGAAATTTAATGCTTTTGATTGCGCTTTCCCATAAACCACCAAAATGGGGTGAAGAGGGAGGAATAAGTGACCAGGTTATACCTTGTTTAGTTGAAAATGCTTGAACATCCGATATTAGTTTTTCTGAATTTAATATTTGATACAGATTAAAAAAGTATATTTTTGGCGGAACGGAAGTTGGAACTGTTATCACAAAAGACTTGAGTGGGAATACCCCTACGTGATAAATATCTTTTAAATGCTGCAGTAAACGACTGAGAAACCATATCAGAAACTAATTCTAAATGGATAGCTTTAGTAGTGAGACATATGAAAAGTGCTATATTAGATTTACTTAGTCTTAGACCTGCCCGCCATGACGAATCATAATTGGACTTTTGTGTATACTTATTAGCAATACTAATCGGTAGTTTTTCGGAAGACAAATGGAATTCATGATTTGTAACAGATCTTCTATTGGTCTGAGTTAGATTAGTTCTGTCATGATTTTCTTTATTAGTATTTTGTATTTGTTTTGCTTTTAATTTTGTGTTTTCATTTTTTAAGTCTGGCTTCAAAGTTGTCATCGGTTTATCTATTTTAATATTACCGAACTGTTCCAGCATCTTTTATTCTTTCTGACCTTGGACATGAAATTGACTTCTCATATCTTTTACAATACATTTCTTTGATCTATCGCGTCCTTTTATATGAGTTGCCGAATCATTGTTTGATTTAACGGTTTCTGTTATTTTTGTTGATTCATTATGCTTACTAATATAATTCATGTCTAATTTTAAATGTCTTATTACAACACTTATAAATGTATTTTTAACTGAACGTATTGTAAGTGTACGTCATTTTTGAACTAGGATTTTAAATTTATAAATAAAATGGTTCACAGAGCTTCTGTTAGGACAGTAACGGTTACTTAATTATTTTCCAGAAAGAAATTTCTTTGTACAAAATTTGCAAAAATAGGTATATCTAGCACGACATACTGTAATGTGGCGTTTTTCCTTTTAATATTGTATTTGCTTACTGTTTCTTCTTAAATGGTTGTATTACTTTGGAATTTTTCCAATTATAACTATTTAAAATGATAAAGTTATTCACAAACTGATAAAATATTTATTAAAATGATAAAATTTATCTATTTTGTAGATTTATTCCATAGTTATATTGTTCAATTTTGATAATTTTGGACGACTTTGTTTATAAAATGATGTAATGTCAAATTTTGGTTTAAAGTTGGTTATAATTTGGCATTAGAACTGTTTAATCACATATATTTAAACCAGATACGGAAATTACTGGCATAGTATGTGAATTTTCGGTGATACTAACAAATAAAAATTTATCTTTTAGTATTTTATTTATGAATTTTTTTATTTATGTGTAAAACAAAAGTGTTTACATATTAATTAATGTTGTATAAATTTTAAAGTCCTCTTATTTCTATAAAAAAAAAGCTATATAAGATATTTTATATATATATATTTAAATCTTATTTCGTACACTTGTTTTTTTATTTATCCTAAATTTGTGGTATTAAATATGATGCCACAAAATTTACTTATTCATATGAAAGGAAACAAATTTAAATTACTAAAATTATATTTAATTTAATATTATAAAACCTATTAATTTAAGTGTTTATTAATTAAATTATAAATTTAACCTTGTCTAAAACTCGCAATAAAATTTAGAATAGGTTAATATGAACGTTTAAAAAATAATTAATTAGATGATTTTTTTTTGGCAAATAAATGTAATAAAATATTTAATTATTGTTTTGAGCTTAAACCTAACTTGCTTTAATTAATCAGTGAACCGGAAGTTAGACTGTAATATAATCACAGTCGGAAACACAGTTGAAAAAAGAGCAGCTTTTTCAACATTTCATTTTTTTTCAGATATAATTTTAATTTTTCCCTCCAGATAGATGTTTGTTTTAAAATTTTACTTTCTCTTTATAATTAACTATTTAAAATGTACCTTCTTCTAAAAGTGATTTGATTTACACCCATGTTTTTGTGTTAATTTGCAATCATATTAATGGCTACCAACTCGTTCAGAATATCTTTTTATTAGGAGTGCTAATTCCTGATTATTGTTGAACAATAGTGTTCTAATTACTATTAAGAAGTAGTAATTGAACTGGGTACGTAATCTGCGTTGTAATTTTAATATAGGTTTGACTAATAATAAACTAAATAACAGTATCTTCGTGGGCGGAGTGGTAACATCTCGGCCTTTGATGCGGAGGTCCTGGGTTCGAATCCCGGTTAGGCATGGCATTTTTCGTACGCTGAAAATTTTATTTACCGTTCATCTAATAACTGTAAGGCGGCGTAAGCCTGTTGTAACTATGTAAAATAAACGAATAAATTATATTATTTCTACAACAATAAAATATAATGTTAAACCATTTTCAAGAAAAAATTAGAATTCTTAAAAATATTTGCTAGCAGGAATCCTTCCAAGTGTCAGCTTAACAAAATTAAATAAAATACAAAGTATACTTTTCTTGTAATATATACTGCGATATTTTACGGACTATTTTTAATACGTATAGAGGAAATTATTTACGTATAGAGGATTTTTATTTGTAAAAAATATGCCCACCTGGATTTTGTATTTCTCAAAGTTTTGAGAGCCCTGGAATCAACAATACTAAACTCTCAATTTCAAATTTACGTATACATAAGTGTGTATGTGTGTGTGCGCGCGCGTTTATGTGGACATATATATATATATATATATATATATATATATATATTTAAATTTATTTTTAGCAATTGCCTTATTTTGAAAAGATTTAACGTAAAACTTATTAAATAAATTTAGGTTTGAGCGTGAGTGTAAATGTGATTGATTTACTAATTTTTTTAAAATTATCCGATGAGTAATGGAAAAATTGAGAAGTTACTTCATCTTGGAAGTAACGGACTTAAAAGTTGTAAAACTTTAGTCGTGGTTTTTTTAATAGTATAAACAATATTACTATTCTTTCTTTTTCTCTTTAGCCTTCTGAACCACCGTAAGGCATTTCTTCAGAATATGGTTGAGGATGATATGTATGATTGTAAATGACGTGTAGTCTTGTTCAGTCCGACCATTCCTGAGATGTGTGGTTAATTGAAACCCAGACACCAAAGAACACCGGTATCTACGATCTAGTATTCTAGTATCCGTATAAAAGTAGCTGCTACCTTTACTAGGATTTGAACCTTAGAACTGTCGACTTCGAAATCAGCTGGTTTGCGCGATGACGCGTTTACCACTAGACCAATCCGGCGGGTTATAAATAATATTAGTATTGGAAGTACCAATTGAAATAGTCCTTATAAAAATAAAATAGATGTTATTCATCCAAAAATCTCATTCTGAAATTTTTCTATAACTTTTGACAATCAACCAAGACATTCTTTTTTCTGTTAAGGTCAGAAATAATGTTGTTTGGAGTTTTTTTATTTATATTTTACTGTATCATACAATAAAGAACATCAGAACACAATTTTATTTTTACAAACATTCTGTAACATTTTACTGGTTTTAACATATTAATCTAAAAATTTTTTACATTTATTTTTTGTTAGTTAAAGAAATATGTAACATAAAAAGATTAAATTTTGAGATCCGTGAAAATTTTTGGTTTTATGAATTTATCTTGGTAGTTGTTTATTTCATTCTCACACTGTGCGTGCGCGTGGTAATAATTTATTAATCGTGATGTGGGCGCTTAATTTATTACCTAGTTCTTAAGACTTTTTAGCAGAAATATTGTTATTTATTTTAATTTTAATTAACGCGTTATAAAATAAATTGTTTTGATGCTTCCATCTTTTTCGGTTTATGAACATATTAAGTTACTATTATTATTTTATACTCTATCTAGTTATTTGTATATTAATAAAATTATTTATTAAATCAATTATACGTAACTAAATAAAAATTACAAAATTAATAAAATAATATTGATTTTAAAAATTTCACAACTTTCATATTACATTCCATTCATGGGCAGGAAATTTCCCGATATTAGATGAACTTAAAAATTTACTTTCTTTTCAATAATAGCTTTGAAAAATACCTTTAACCGTACAGTTAGTAATTTTTTATGTGTAAAAAAATAATTTTACTTAACTTATGTCAGCTAGTTTATGTTAATGATTTCATGACCTTTTCTTTATGTAAAATATGTACTGTTTTAGGTATAATTGTAGATATAATTCTAGATACATGGTTATAATTTCATTTTATAATAAAATTTATAACCATGTAAAAATTTTAGCTGTGGATAGTTATTTTATAGGAATATTAGGTAAAATCTTTGCGAACGGATTTATTACAAAATATATTTAAAGTACTTATTGAAAAACATAACGAAATATATACCATATAATGATAAGTTGACATATATTCGCTAAAATAAGAAGCAAAGTTTACTGATGAGAAAAACTTTATATTTGATATATTACAAAAAAAAAATAAATAAATAAAAATTTACATTTATAAATGTAAATAATATTATAAATTTGAATATTAGGAAAACTAATTAATGTGGATTTTAGATTTATATATCTATATATAGATAGTGTATTTTTCATTACAGTAAGGTGAATAAAGATTATGTTATAAGGAAGAACGTTAGGTAATTTGATGGAACGAGTAACAATCTAATTAGATGGGAGAGCGAGTTATAAGGGTTAAGAAAGTTTGCTTAGAAGCTGTATCCCTTGAGACTGCCCGGATATTGTGTCCCTTTGTTAAACTTTCCTTCTTTTTCTTTGTATTTTCAGCCATGTAACTATACTTTGTAAGTTGACGCGTGCACGCACATTCGTGTATGTACGCAAATCCTTTTTATAAAGATGCAATTTAAATCGTACTATTATTTAATCTTACCTCTGCTGTTTTGTTCGGGTCAATATGACCCGAAACAGTTTTTATTCTTCTGTCATTTCTTTTCTTCTGAAGATTTTAGTTAGGTTTTTAAGACTTTATTACTAATAATAATAATAATTTAATAATTATTAAATAATAACAATTTTTAATAATAATTATTAAATTTAATTATAATAATAATTTTTAACAATAATTTAATAATAATTTTCATTATTGCCTACTGTTTAGTTTTCTTTACTATATATTGTTCGGGTCAATATGACATGATGCGTATTTTATATTATATTACGTAGCTTTACCCTTGTGCATGAAGTGGGTTGCAGATATGTGTTTTATGTGTATAGTATAACATCCCTACTTGCTTGGAATTTGGACATGTCTGAACTTGCATGTACATCATTATCATCAATTATGAAACTCTATTCAAATGAAACAAATGATTCATAAAAAAAAAGAATATATGCATTTTGTAACTGAATATCTTTATAAATTTTACATGACTCTAGTGATTATACTTTTCTCAACATGAATTTTTGTCATGACTGGACATGTCACTTGCACACATAACAGGCACGGTACTATAAATACAGTTGCAAACAGTTAAGTCTATTTAATCTGATTTCAGTGTTTTATTTAGTACAATATAAGTATGGAAATCAAATAGACGAGAACGAAGTTCAAGAAAGCATAGCATTTCTGGCAATGAAGAAATGTCAGAGATTGAAAATCGTACAAGTGTCGAGATAGATAATGATGATTCCGATTAGAGTAGCGGAGCAAGGTAAAGAAATTCTCCAGCAAGCACAAGTTCACTTTTTGTAAATACTGTATTTGGTTTTTTTAATTTAAAGTGGTGAAGGAACCCCATTTACCGGTACCTAGGCAGTGTCGGGCTCGCTAACAGGTTCCGCAAGATGTTATTAAATGCGTATGTGTTCCTGCGCACTACCGACTAAACCTCCACCCTTGGCTACCCATCCTTCCTGGTACAGCTGGTGTGCATTACTTCAGGAAGGTGGAAATACGCCATCACACACATTCAGACACCCAGTCAACAGACACGGACCTCACACACCCACAAGGTACTTCACATCAGACTAAAATCACACTACACACTGCACGACAACCAATCATCACTCCAGAATACATACCTTACGCCTCACACTCCACACATCACATCAATCAGTCACATCCAATCACACAAACACCTCACAGGCAATTGAATACTATAGCATGCTTACCTCACGGGCCACCATAGGACGCGGAAGCGGTGTATTCACGACCTCATCGCGCCCAGGCGACCCGTACGTAAGTACCTGGACCAACTCGTAGCCACATACAGTTGTAAACGCAAAACTAACCGGTGATCAGTGATAAATTTTTATAACATGCTTGACGTATGATATATTGTATACAATTCATTTTATGTTCTTTGGACATCAGTCAATCCAAACTGGAATAAAAATTCACTAACTAAAAGAAGATTTTATTTACAAGAATTGGGAAAATCACTTACTACACCATATATAAAAATCAAGAAAATACATACCTAGAACATTTAATTTGCTAAACATTGTGAAAGAAAACAAGTACAAAATAAAAATTCCCAGTCCCAGGAACTTTTACTTGGGAAATTACAGGGTGCGCACGGTGCAAGTTTTCTCCTTCAAATAATGACAATAAAACGAACATTATTTATTTTAAGTGTAGCAAAAATTTATGTAAGCAACATGTGACTTACTCTATTGTCTTAACTGTAAATAAAAATATTTTTCTAAGTTTGTATTATATTTTTGTACTGTAGTAATTTCAAATGAGATTTTCGTATTGAAAAACTGGTAAAAAACAAATTTAACAAATATTTGATAATTTCGGAGTAATCAATCTTCCAAATAAGAATCATTTTGGTTTAAAGTACAGACAAATAATAAGAAATGATAAGTTACACAAAAAGTATATGAATCAAATTATCATAATTTTTTAATCTCTGTACGTTAATTTCCCCCAGATTTTTTGTGGTTAGGCGCGAATGAGAGTATTTTTTAAAACGAATTTTCAGCTGATTTCATTGTTAATTAGTTGTGTGGGGTTATAAAATAAAACATTTTTACACTAATATTTATTGTATTTATGGAAACGGCGAATTAAAAAAAAAAGAAGACTACTTTGGGAATTGCATTTAAATAAAATTAAACAGAAATCAAACTAAAAAATCCAAAATTAGTACCATTCTTAATTGTAATTTTCAATTAATATTAAATAATCAGATGTTTCACGAAATTTATTATATATACACATATGTAATAATGCCTATTAAATTGCATATACACATTTTTAAAAGTACGTAAAATTTTATTTCACTAATAACTTCTGATGTTTTTTCATATTTTTTGAAAATTGTTATTGAATAATTATTTATTTTAATTTTTTTTACAATCACGGGTTAATTATTATTAATAAATTAATATATCTAAATTAAAAAAAAAAATAAATGTTAAATAAAACGTGAATAAAAAAATAGGCTATGAAGTCTGATTCGAACTGATGTGCCCTCCCTTATAAGATCCAGATATTTCATTAATTAAACTTTCATTTGACTATAACTCTGGAACCAATAAGAATACGTACCGCTTATGATATATAATTTAAAAGGCTCATTACTGCAGTTAAGAAAAAGTCCAAAATCAAAATTTTTTTGGATTTTAGGCATGTTGGACAATTTTGGTTCAGTCCATTGGTATCAAAATGGGAGGTGCACAATTAGATGTTGCGACAGTTAGTTATAAATCCAAAATTTCAACATACTACAGCTAATCGTTTTTGAGTTGTGCGAGATACGTACGTACAGAAGTCACGCCGAAACTAGTCAAAATGGATATTTCCTTTGAAATCTGAGAACCAAAATTATTCGCGATCACAATACTTCTTTTACTTCGTACAAGAAACTAAAATATAATTTTGTGTTTGAAAACTGTTGTTGCATCTTGTTAGTTTCTACTTCCTTGTACGAAGTAAAGGAAGTATTGTGATCGTGAAAAATTTCGGTATTCAGATTTCAACGGAAATATCCAATTTGAGCATTCCTGATCTATTTTGACAAGTTTCAGTGTGACGTCTGTACGGTTGAGCGTACGTATATATCTCGCATAACTGAAAAACGATTAGTCGTAGGATGCTGAAATTTTTGATTTAGGATTGTTGTAACCTTTAGTTGTGTACCTCCCCTTTTGATTGCAAATAGATTGGTCTAAAAGTGTCCAAAAAAGCCCAAAATCCAAAAAATGTGGATTTTGGACTTTTTTAACTGCAGTAGTAAGTCCTCATTGAGAGCTTTTCAACGATATTTCATAAGTGGTACATATTTTCGTTGGTTCCTGAGTTATAGCCAAATAAAATTTTAATTAATGAAATATTTGAATCTTACGTCGGTTCGAATCTGACTTCATTTCCTTTTTTTAAACCTTTTTTTTAAAAATGTGTTGATTTATTAATCAACACAATCAGAATTAACTTCTGATTGTAAAAAAAAATGTGAAAAAAATAATAACTCAATAATAACTATAAAAAAAATCAGAAGTTATTAGTGAAATAAAATTTGATGTACTTTTAAATTTAAAAAAAAAAGTGTATGTGTAATTCAATAGGCGTCCAAGAAAGTTACGTCCACGTCAGATTTTTTCTTATCAATTTTTTATAAATTAAATTACAACACTTCTTGGGTTGCCCGTTAATCCATATAACTGTCCCGAGTTAGTTAGTTGTGTCTTTTACATTGGCCATCAAAATAATGGTGGCCGTAATGAGGGAAGTTCCGCCCGGTATCATCGAATGGATCACCGGGTATCACCACGTTGAGTCAGGAATGATGAACGATTGATTTATTAAAATTGCATTTTTAACCGTATTCTTTCATCTACTGACAAAATAGAATTTTAGGGCTTAGGAGAATTTTTGGTGAAAAATATATATTTATGATATTTTTATTCTACGGTCTTGTGCTGTAAAGATTAAGCTGGGTTTATATGACAGCCAGTGGAAATATTTCTGAAACATTTTTCTCGTTTCATCTCTCTCTTGGGTATTGAGAGAGACAGTTGAATAAATTTGTGTTTGTATAAGTTAAAATGAAAAGTTATTGTTTTTTGTGATGAATATAATCATTTTTGGTATGTGCTTAGTATTTGAACTGTAACTGTAATTTAAGTAAGTAATTTAAGTAGTTTTATTAATTTCTTTATAATTAAATAGTTATTTAATTTTTTATATCCTTACCGTCATTACTTTTCTTTTATATTTTATACAAAGATGAGCTATACTAATTATTTCATAATAAGTTGGAAAGTAACAATCGTTCAAATATAAAAAAAAAAAAAAAAAAAAAAAATAAAACTAGATCGCCATTTCGATTTCAATCATAATACACAATGAGGAATTAGTTTATTTTAAGTAAAATTAAATATATATAAATCGAAAAAATGAAAATGAAATAATATAATAAAAAAATACAAAATACTGCAAATCGAGGATATTTTTAACCAGTGTTTAAAAAATAAAAATAAAAACTTTTGACCATGAAGAGAAAGAAATAAGGTGACTTTAAGCAGTCCTGCTCGAAATTTAGCTAAAAAGAAAACTCAATCTAAATCACTAAAACTTTAATTCCACTACGCCCATCACAACTTTATATTGGGTTGGGTGAGTTAAAAATTTATCTTATTAAAGATGAAGATAGCATCAGCTTTTAACCAATCTAACATACATACTCACACATGACAATATGTAAGGGACACCGTATAACGATCTATGATAAAAAAATGTTTAAAAAAGGTAAAAATAAAAAGGTATTGAATTCCTATCGTTATTCAATAATGAAATTTCTCCATCACTCTTTAATAGGATAGATTTTCCAACTACTAATTGAAAACTTTTTACGTTACATTTAACCTTTACGTTGCGAACATTTTTTAAAACCTTCGTTTCCAATAAAGTAATTTTGTGACCTGTTCCAGATAGTGCTGGTATACGGCCGTTTTCTATAGCCGTTTTTGTTTATAGCGAGCCAAATGCTCCTCTATTCTAGTTTCAGTCTTCCTTTTAAAATTGCTTTATCAATCCGTAGTTTTAGTTATTTTCTTTAAAAATAAATTTATAAATGGTCACTTTTTCGACACGTTTATTCTATTTTCACTGTTTTTGAGGGTAGAAGTCAATTTCCTATACGTAGTATATATATATACTCGTGATGTGAAAGTGATTTAACAAAAAAATATTTCTTTCCTTTACAAAGTAATTTTTGTCCGTACTTTCCCCTATCATTTTTCTTTGTTAATTTATAGTGAGATTATTTTACGGTATTTGCTAAATTCTATGTCGATTCTATTCTGTATGCTGTTAGTGGGGTTTTTAATAAGAAAAACCATTGAATTCTACTGTATCATTAATAAAATTAATTTCTCCGCGTATATTTATAGGAACAATAATAGTTGATGAATTTTGTACATATAATTCGATTAATAGCGGTTCGGATATTCAGTATTATGGTGATTCACATTACACTACATGTCATTATTTCCATTTTTTATGTTCCATATTTACTCTTTTGATGGCAAATGGACGTAGATGTATTTCCTATTAGAGGAAACTTTTTTTTATCATTTTTTTGAAGGAGGGAAAAGCTCTACCAGCCGCTGTCAGGCTCGCTCTCTGACAGAAGTGCGGGGCTCACACCCGCTAAAAAACCTCCCCTTTTTTCCCATAGTAACTGGAACTGGCCGCGAGGCAGTGTTCCTATGTGATAGGTGCAGGATACACGTATTGTACGCCTATTAAATTAAATATATACATTTTTTCAAAATGAAAAGTACATAAAATTTTATTTCATTAATAACTTTATATTTTTTCATATTTCTATTTTTTTTAAATTTATTATTATTATTATTTATCGTAATTAATAATTATTAATAGATCAATATATTTAAATTTTAAAAAAAAAATTAAAAAAAGGAAATGTAGTATGATTCGAATCGATGTGCTTGATAAGATCCAAATATTTCATTAATAAAAATTTTATTTGGCTATAACTCAGGAACCAATGAAAATAGGTACAGCTTTGATGTATAGTTGAAAGGTTCTCAATGAGGGCTTATTACTGGTACAAAGAAGTAAAAATACATGAAATATTATTTTAAATACATATTTAAGTCGTAAAATGTTTGAGAATTTAGATTGCAATTCTCATTTTTCAGTTCGAACGCAGTCGTAAATTTAAGGTGCGCATATGCTTACATCATAGCGATGTGAAACATGATTTTTGTGCTGTACGATCTTTTATTGGTTTTATAGATTTTCTGTCGACTGAATTCTGTACAATATTGAGGCATTTTTATCTTTCTTTATTCTGGAACAAGCCGTATAAATTACTATTGTATCATTTTTATTCTTATTTAACTTTTTTTTATGATTATTATTAAAATCATATAAATCTACTTTTGTTAGAACATTAAAGATTAAATAGTTGTAAATGAAGTCAGTGAAAATAAATTCTGAATAAATTTTGATATTGATAATATATCAAGAACTATCCTCTAAAAAAAAAAAAAAAAATGTGTGATCAGTTCGAACTAAACTGCGTACTGTGAATGATTAAATTTCTAAATTTTTCTTCTCATCAGTTTGGCCAACTGTAGAAGATGCTGTTTTTGAGGATTAAAACTTTTAGTAACCATGGATATTGATTAAAAATCCTAACCATTGGAGTCCGTATATTATCTTAATTGTTTATTGTTATACTATCCTAAGGTTAACTTTGTGTTTGATGAACCCTCACGACCGAAGTAACATAAAATTTATACCCAATTATTGCTATAGTATTAAAAAAATGCAATTGATTTACTTATGTTGTTCTTTACCGATTGTTCCGCCACTTCCAAGGTAACGTTCAGTCTCATTACTTCAGTTCACCCGAAGAATGAGAGGAAGAAAAGGTTATTGTCAGTTATTAGCCGACCATTCACTCGAAAAAGAGCACATATAAGTGCAACTTACAAAATCAAATTCTCTAGTAACTATATTCTTAAAGGGGTTTGATCGTTGGGTTTCTGACGTGTTGGAATAGCTGTTACAGACCGAAGAATAGATTTAATTAATAGGTAGTCTAAAAAGTATTGAGTCTTTTTCGCACGAGATAGCGTTAGCGTATTCTGGCAAAAGTCGAGGAAGACTGGGATGTAAGCAGTCATGAACTAAGCAGCCATGAACTAAACATCCATCATCAAACAGCGTAAAACCATCTGGAGAAAGCTGGCTACAAAAAAGAAGTTCGACGTTTGGGAGCCACATGATCTGACTCAGAAAAATTTATTCGATCGAATTTCTATCTGTGAATCTCCACTTAAACGTAATGAAATTGAGCCGTCTCTGAAGCGGTTGATAGTGATCGATTAGAAGTGGATAACCTACGACAACAGTGTGCGATAAAGATCGTGGTCGATACGAAGAGAAGCTCCACAGTCTCTGGCAAAGCCCACACTGACGCTCAGGAAGGTTATACTGTGCGTTTGTTGGGTTTGGATGGGCATCGTGCATCACGAGCTGCCACCGCCAGGCAGAACGATGGACTCAGACCTGCACTTTCGTGAATTAGTGCGATTGCAACTAGCAATTCAAAAGAAACGGCCTGAACTGAAGAAAGGATGTCGTATCTCGCTGACAAAGCCAAACCGCATACATCTTTAACGACCCGTCAGAAATTGAGAGAACTTGACGCGGTTTTTATGCATCCACCGTTTAGTTCGGAACGGAACCGTCAGACTATCATTTGTTTCGGTCTCTGCAGAACTCTCTGAATGGTGTTAAGTTATTTTCAAAATAGATCTGTGTCACAATTTTTTGACCAGAAACTTTAGACGTTCTATAGCGACGGCATTATGACGCCGGGAAAAATGGCAGGTCATCGAAAAAAATGGTGCATATCTCATAATGTTATCACAATAACAATAAATGTCTTCTCAATTTTATCCTCCAAAGGCTCAATATAACTTAAGACAACCTGGTATTTAACCATGTACTAGACCGGTAACTATTTATTTATTTACGGATGAAATATTAGATTATTTTAGATTTTGTATATGTTTATTTTACATATAAAATAAAACATCATGTTATTTTTGATTAAGCACCACATTACTTTTGAATTTTGAAATGTTGAATCGTCTCAAAATATCGACAAACTAATTTTGTTTCTATTATTATCTCCACCAAGTGAGATTGGTACCTTTTAAACAGTTGACCGATCTTTTACACAATTGTAAAATTTCAGTACAGGACTGCCACTTTTTTTTTACTAACACCTTTGGGAAGAGTATTATTGAATTATTCGTAATTTCCAGAAATATATAGAAGTTTATACGTAGCTGCGGTAGATGCGCACAAATTATAATTATAATAAAGGATGTAAAATGCAGTTATATTACTTTAATGTATTTATTTGTACTCTCCGAGTTTTAAAAGCATTTGTAATCTGAATTCATCGAAATTACGCAAGATTAAGTAACTTCAATCCGCGGTAGGTAGGAATTGACCTCAGAGTTAATGTCACTGATGCTGGTTGTAATTCTCCACCCGTTTACCGCTGCCTCTAAGAGTAATGGTGGGTAAGAAGTTGATTGACTAGATTTTGTCATGATCTTGATGTTAATTTAAACTATGGTTGTAGAGCATTTAAAAAAGAAACTCGGCTGGGTGTATCTTAGATTTGGTGAGAAAGATTGTCATTTTTCTCAATTTATGTTATTTTATTAAAAATTTAAATAAATTTAAAAAAAACAGATTCGTGCAACTCAGAACTTTCTACGGATTCAGAAGGTTTATGTCTTTCAGTCCTAAGCTATAAGAACCGAGCCCGAACTTCATTTTAAAAAAATATAACCTTGAAATATTTAAAATAAACTTATCAAAAATAAAATCTCTGTTATATGTGAACTTTTGACGTTATCTCCACGTGTAGCGGACAAATGTTGGTACTGATTACTTTTCATACAATTGTCGTACAGTCGAGCCGTGTTTTCCCAGAATTTCGTTTCCTGCACATTTTAGGGCTCCGGGTTGGCCCAAAAACTAGAACAGACGCATTTAAAATATCTAATAACACTTTCCGACTCTTAAATACGTGTCTTATTAAAAATACAAACTATTAAAAAAATATCTTTTGAAACTATTGTTATCCATGAGATTATTTGTCCTACCTACA
Organism: Lycorma delicatula; assembly: GCF_047948215.1. Lineage (NCBI taxonomy): Eukaryota > Metazoa > Arthropoda > Insecta > Hemiptera > Fulgoridae > Lycorma > Lycorma delicatula. The sequence goes on along the minus strand of NC_134457.1, from coordinate 136,386,906 downwards.
CTCAGTAATACCTTACTGAGATTAGGCAAAAGAAAAACTACGAATAAAACTTTTAATCTGGTATTTCTAAAATACTGTAAAAATAGTTTTAAATTAAAAATAATTTTGTTTCAATTTTTCACTTTATTTGATAAAACGTGATAAAATTGTTATGAGATTTAATTTACTTCTTTCTTTCTTTTGGAGTCCTTTTATTGGTTTCACGGTAGTCTCTATTTATATCTATTGTTTTTGTGTGAATTTTTTTACCTCACCTGTCGCGTATCATTAGTATTTAATTAATATTAATAATATTTAATGAAATATTATTCATTGTTAGTTGTCTTTTATTACTGTGGTATAGAGTACGAGTATTGTAATCGATGATTAAACATGTATTGAGTACAGTTAGCTGTAGCTACTGGCTCGTGCTCGGTTGGTCGTATGTCAGCATTGCGCAAGACACACACACACACACACACACACATCGGGTACCGGGTACCAATAATTACATCGATGGCACTTTGTAGGACAATGTTTATATTCGTACTAGCAAGATATGTATCGTTGTATAGGTCTAGATAGGCAGTTAGCTCACATTCTATTAAAAGCTGCGTTTTTAGATTTAGATCAGTGGTAGTTTTTTCAATAGATTACTTGTCTTTGTTAGATTTAATCTTTAGGTATTATTTTTTTAATCTATTCTATATTTATAATCTGTATACTCACAGTAATATTTTACGATCGAGATAAATATTTGATATACTTAAAAATAAATTATTAATTAGATCGATTCTTTACGACTACATTACATTACTGCTACTCGCCGCTTGTAATATCTAGTATCTGTTAGGAGATCTGAACTTAGGTTTGTGGATCATAGCATCAGTAACTAAAAATAGTTTTTCACTTTTTTTATATTTAGCTTTTTTTCTAAGTGTTTTATAATTTTATTATTATGGTGATTGCTTTAATTTGAATTATTTATTTTACATTGGATCAAGTTATTATCCGATTCGCAAACGAGGTAATGAGTCTGAAAACCCCGTAATATATATATGTATGAAGTTTATACTGAGGATATTGATTAATTGTATATATTATAACTTGAATGAATAATAACTTTTCGTACTTCGTAGAGAGTAGTTACTGTAAAAAATTACCATAAAATAGCAGTGATGTCACAGATTTAAGACGACTCATAGATTTTTATTAGATATAATTCATTAAAATCAAGACATGTTTTTCTTAAGTTTTGTCTTTAACACACCACTAACAAATCCTTACTACAAACAGGAATGGTTCATCTCGTCTAAAATTACCGCAAGGGAGAAAGCCCGTGGTGTCTTCTATGATAGGGGTTCAACTCGAAGACAAAATTCCTGCCTCGGAAAATAATTGGTATTTTGAAGAAGGGCCTTGGAAATCGGACGGTAAAAAATAGTGAAAGAGAATATATAAGTATAAATGTTGAATTTAGAACTAAAAGTTTTATAGAACCGTTACTGCGATGGGTGGAAGGGCGTTTCAAGAGATCCATCAGTTTCTTTGCATTAGGAATTTGAAAGGATCGTGATGGATGGAGGCCGAGCTTGATTAGGGCTTCGTTCCTTACCAAAACGGATGTCTTGATTACCATGAGTAAAATGACAAATACTTCGTTTTAATTATTCGAATGATATTGGTGTAATTATTAAAATATTACATGCTTTTCATGAAAAGAGAAAATTGACAAATTGACAAATTGAGAACTATTGACTTCATTTTGTCTGCCAGAAAATTAAATTGTTTGAAAAATGTTGAGTAATAAAGTCATTGAATCATTTATGGAAACAATTGGAAGAGGAATGATATTATTAAAGAAATGTCAAATTTTTTCTTTATATTTTTGGTATATCTTATAGTAAAATGACTTGTATATCTTAATTTATTGGTATCAATTGTGATACCATTTTTTGTATTAAGAGTTTTTTTGTTCAATGATGTAATGGATAAGTAATGTCTTAATTGTCTTAATTTATGATAACTCTTCCAATTTTTCGTTTAGCTGTAATTTTCCCTCATTATGATTTTCATTATACAGCCTGTGGAGAGTATACCGCTTGTGTAGCAGGATATTAGCTGTAGCTTGAACGACTTGACATACATACTCTACCGTATATTTAAGAATATTGACTTCGCCATTTTCCTGAGATTTCTATGTTGTGTAAGGTCTTCTACAACCATTATGTTTAAACACTAACTTTATAAAATGCATTACTACACGGAATACACTTAATATATTTTTATTTTTGTACAAAATAAAACAAATAATATCAAAAAGTTACTCTGTAGTAGAGATTAATAATAGTTTGATATCTGCCTCATGATTACATTGAGATAAATTTATATTGAATAAAAACAACTGAGGTAAATAAAATGAGGGCAGAGGATCATAAAAAAAAAAGAAAATAGAATATCAAATGATTGAGATAATGCAAATAGGTTGCAACGGTGTCAGAAATGACTAAGTGACTGATCTTTATTTTATAATTGTTCACAATTAACGTCCTTTGTTTTATTTTGTATTATTTTTAAACAAAGTTTTTGTTATAATTGAAGATTATAAAGGTGTGTGTTTATTAGTTCTGTATCCAAATTATTCAGTTACTAGTTATTTAACAAGCGTTTTCATAATATTATTGTTTTATTTGATTTTGTTTCAGATTTTTTAAAATTTTGCCGTATTATATTCTACGCTTTACACTAGATATCTTTTTTAAAATTACACTAATTTGTTAAGTCGTATTACATTGTGGAATATAAGAATACTTCTTTTAAATAATGAGAAATAAGTGAGAATAGTGAATACAGAGAGAAATTCGCAGACTCCTGGGGATGAATGAAGCTGGTCGGAGCCTTCTCTCGCGTTATGTGGGGCAACCGGGCAGTCTCGTATTGATTCACCGACTACCCAACCCGACCGACTCTTCTCTCTGTTGTTCCCTTCCCGACGCAAAATTCTCCATCGCATTCCGTATCTACTTTTTACGTTCTTTTATCTCTCATCATATTCTTCGTATCTTCTTTTCTTTTATCCTTTCTCTGTTATTACTTTTTTGTTTTATACCGTATACATCGATCGGCTGCACTGTTCGCTTTGTCGCAGCCTACTTTTTTTTTACACGATTTGAAAAGGTTAGGTAATGACAATTTCAATACTGAGCCTAAGAAAATTTCGTATACATAATATATATTTTATCTGCATTGAGATTATATTTTATTATTTTTGTATTCTAGTTAACTTTAAGGTTTTTATTAAAAATGCTTTGTAGATGTTCATTGACACAAGCAGTACTTTTATATCATATTTTATTACTAATGTGCTGATAGTGTAATCTTCCAGAGTTTATTCAGTTTTATTCTTGAAATTTTTAAAATGACTATTTTGCGATATTCTGAATAAAATTAGTTCTTGTCCAATTTTTTTTTTGCATTAAAAGCTGCTTTTATCTTAAGTTACTTTGAAAGAAATATGAAAAATAACTTCTTTTCTCTTATGAATGTAAGATTTTTACACCATACGCTGTAAGATGTACACCTTTGTAGCGAACGTTCAATTTTTGTAGTAGTAGAGTGTGTAAACTATCTTTTTTTCTGTTTAGCCTCTGGAACCACCGTGAGTATTAGTTCAGAAGATGAATGAGAATGATGTGTATGAATGTAAATAAAGTATAATCTTGTACAGTCTGAAGTCAAACATTCCTAACCCACCGGATCGGTCTAATGATTAAACTCGGCATTGCAAATCAGCTTATTTTGAAGTCGAGAGTTCTAAGGTTCAAATCTAAGTAAATGCAGTTACTTTTATACGGATTTGAATACTAGATCGTGGATACCGGTGTTCTTTGGTAGTTGAGTTTCAATTAACCACACATCTCCGTCGACCCGAGACTGTACATACTACACTTGATTTACATTCATACATATCATCCTCTGAAGTAATACCTTATGGTGGTTTCTGTAATAAACAGAAAAGAAAGAAAGGTCGACCATTCCTGAGATGAATGGTAAATTGAAACCCAACCACCAAAGAACACCGTTATCCACGATGTAGTATTCAAATCCGTATAAAAGCAACTTTCATTACTAGGATTTGAACGTTAAAACTCTCGACTTCGAAATCGGCTGGCGATGACGAATTCATCACTAGTCCAACCCGGTGGGTTAGCGTGTGTAAACTATATTCAAAGCACGAAAATTTAGATTTTGAATTTTACACATCCTTCTAAAAGATTTAAATTTTGTTTATTTGGATAAGGAGACGCCTCGGTTTAACTGTTTTAATTTTGTCACCGATTAGTAGTTGGTTACAATTAAAAAATATTATTGCACGCACGCGCATGTAGTTAATATGTTTAAACATGTTCAGTTTTACTTTATTTTATTAAGAACTCGTTTTAATAATAAGTGTTCGGGGAGTATATTTTCAGTAAAATAGTTCGTTTACAATTTGCGAGAAATGAAATTTAAAAAAAAATACTGTTTTACAGTATAAGCAGTATTCAAACTTTATACCTCTACAAAACAATTCTTTCAATAAAAGGTCATTTAATGTGTCTTTAACATATACGTAGGCCTTTTTTTTATCAAATTAAAAAAATAATCGTCGAAAGGAAGAAAATATGTCCATCTCTAATAATCGTATCGAAAACAATTTATAAATTTCGGGGGGGGGGGGGGTAGATTGGAAAGAATATGTGAAATTAATCAAACTAGAAATTTATTTAAAAACCTCAGTTACCTCCTCCTCACTACGTTGTGCCGACTTGCTTTCTCACAGTAACAGTTGTGTAACGTTATTTCTTTGAATTTATTTTCTTACTTTTATCAAGTTGCACGGTTTTTTTGCATTTAGATTTTTCTAGGTACGGTTGTTTATCTTCAGGTGGCTGAAGGGTTATATTAGTAGATATAATCATCCCAAATAATAAAAATAAGAAATTTCAAATAAAATCTCCTTAAAAAACGGATAAAAATTATTATTGTTCATTCGGGCTGTTAATTCTTACTTTTTGAATCTAGAACCAAAGTAATGGTTAGTATATTGTTATTTTTTAATTTGGAATCGACTTTTAAAAAAATAAAATAAAATTATTCTTACTTTTAAAAATAAGTTTTTCATTTTTTTAAAATTATTTACTTATTATTTTTAACGGTAAATTTCTAAGAAATTTTAAAAAGCTTATATTATTGGTAAAATATTGCACGTGTTGACAATATTAAATTAGATTTTATCAGTAATCATAATACTGGTGAGAAAACTGCTGTGGCGTGAACAACTGTCTTGTGTTCCGATTGCCACCGGAACATTTTAAAAGCAGGGTGTTGAATTTACATACGGCATATGATATCTAAATTGCATTCATGTGTAAACTTTATGCTTAGGTTTAATTGTATAGTTTTTAATTTTGAGATGGAATTCTTAACCTTCTATATTGTAATTTAAAAAATATTTTAATAGTAAAATTGAAAAAAATAAGTTAAAAGTACTATTTTTAAGTGTATGTACAATTTGTTGTATGAAATTGTTAATATAATAAAAATACGCACAGTATATTTAAAAATATAAATAAACAACACTGTGAAGTTGAAAAATAATTCGTCTGTTGGTCGATGCGTGAAATGTGTTTTCGTGCAGCGATGTTATTACCCCTGGACACTACAACCCGTTGCATTGCTTCAGTTTTAGTTTATAGCTTTTGAAAATTGATATTTTATTTTTAAACTTATGTCATTCTTGTTATTTATTCTTATTATTTATTTACAGATTTAAACAAAATCTATTTATTTTTAACGTTTGCATGATTATTTTTACTTTTCCGCCTAGCGCTATAGCAGAGCTATAGCTATAGCTGGGAAGGTATGGTAATCGGTCCAGTTTAGGCATATGCGGTTTTCACCGGATATTTACGTTTTAACACCTAAGGAACCCAAAAAAAACCGGATGGAAATTTTCCGGGTGTTCGTATATGTACGTGTGTGTTCGGTGTTAGGTGTCGCACCCTAAATCACCTTATTTCTCCAGAACTATTTGACCGATTTTGACAAAATTTTGTCAGGTTACTTCTGTATATGAGGCATTGATGCCGTTAAATTTTCAACTTAAAAGGACAATTAAAAAATATTTCCAAAAAAAATTTCAAAATTACACCCCCACTCCAAAAAATGATCTAAATAAACTAGCGGCTAAGTGGGTGTACTGCATTAATAGTACTCCCTGTCACCATCACCACAAGGAGCGCTAGTGCAGCATTGATGTACAGCTGCTGTAGTCGTCTCTCTTTTTCTGTTTAGCCTCTTGACCCACCGTAAGGCATTACTTCAGAGGATGAATGAGGATGGTATGTATGAATTGATGGAATGTATGAAGTGAAGTGTCGTCTTGTACAGTTACATGTTGTAACGTCACAGGTTGAATAAAATAAATAAATATTATTTAAATTGTAAAAACGTATTTAAAGTTGCCGCTAGTACAGCCATACCCGCGCGATGAAATACGGTATGCACGCGCGCTTTAGTTAGAATCATTGAATTAAATAAACTAAAAATATTATATTTAAATAAAATGATAAATATTTTAAATTAAGTTTTGTGTGTAAGCGTTGCATCAGAAAAATGCCGCGTAGCGGAAAATTTCTACAACTATGTTGTCAGCTTTTTTTGTATGCCAGTTTTTTTTAATAATTGTATACATATATTTACGAGAGGTTATCTCTAAAGTAAAGACCGATTCATTGTACAAAAATTAAAAAATCTTTATAAATATTTTTTATTTCTCTTAAACTACATACCTTGTGCTATTTCTCTATATAATAGCCATATGAATTAAGACATTTATCACAGCGATACACCAGCTTCAATATACCCTCGTCATATTCTTCTGCCGCCAGTCCATTTAGCCACTGATTAACAGCATTTTTAAGTTCATCGTCACCAGCGAATTGTTTATCATTCAAACATTTTTTCAATTTCTCATATAAATGGTAATCAGAAGGAGCTAAGTCAGGACTGTATGGTGGGTGATCGTAAATTTCCCATCCAAATATTCTCAGTAAATCACGTGTCAGACCCGCAACATGTAGAGGTGCATTATCGTGCAGCAGGACGAAGCCGTCGGTCAGCCGCCTACGTTGCCGACTTTGAATGGCGCGTCGTAACTTACGTAGAGTTTCGCAGTAGGCTTCTGCATTTATAGTCGTTTCACGTGGCATGAAATCAATCAGCAGTGTGCCAAATCGATCCCAAAAGACTTTTTGCGTCCAAATGGCTGTGGCTTGACCTTTATCGGTCTGGTTGGTGATTGAGGATGACGCCATTCAGTTGACTGCCATCTTTTCTGTGGCGTATAATACGAAATCCACTTTCAACAATTGAATTAAGGAACTCATCACCTTTTTCTGCGTAGAACATCAAAAATTACAAAGCAGATCCCATTGGGATTTTCTTGTGGCGTTCCGTTATGACGTACGGTACCCAATGTGCACAAAACTTTCTGAAGCCTAAACGGTCGTGAACAATACGACCGATAATAGCTCTTGAAATATCAGGAAAAAGAAGGGCCTGGTCGGAAATCGTTGAGCGACGATCTTTTCTGATTTTATCATCGACGCATTTCAACAAATCCTCGGTGATTATCGAGGGCCTCCCCGAACGTTCTTCATCGTGCACATTAATTCTGTTATTTCTAAACCTTTCCCACCGTTTTCGGTCGTTTCTTAGATTCATTACATTATCATCGAACACAAAAACCAAAATGCCTGTGAATTTCAACCGGCTTAACGATTTGATTTAAAAAACGTATGACCACGTATTTCACAGTCAGCGGCAACATCGATTTTGCTATTCATTTTTAACGTAGTAACTCACGTAATCAAAGACTCTACAACGCGACAACTTACAGACAACAATGCAGGGTTACATTACTAGAGCGTGACCATGAACGACACAGGTTTGCCAACCTTAAGGACAAAAATTTCCCAGCGGTCTTTATTTTAGAGTAAAGTTGTATATATCTTTTGTTCTATCTTCAACCCTGTAAGTTATAACTCTGTATGTGTTTTATTTGTCAAAATATTTTTTTCTTTAAATTGCCGCATTTTAATGTAAGTCTAAAGCTTCCATTTATTGTGATTTCTTTTTAAATTTATGTTAGTTTGATACCTAATTCAATTTTTGTCATCGGTTTTTGTTTAATTTTATCTACAATATCCTTTATAAAAATGGTTTTTTATCGTTACAGTTAATATTTAAAGGAAAGGATTCCATTCCTTTATTAACAGTTTATTATTCGATTTAATTTTTTGTTGTATTTGATTTTTAATAAAAATTTTCAACCAGCTTGTGCAGTTTCGAGAAAAAAAATTGACCTGTAGAGAAGGTATTATCGCATTATTTCCTTCGGTGTGGAGGTACGTTATTGTTTTCTACTCTAACATAGGACGTTTATTAATAACAATACCCGAATTATACCAACTGTTGCGCTTGCTGAAACTTTATTCTTTTTTCTTTGTTGATACATTTTCCTCTATAGAGAAAGACTATTTATATAAAAAAATATTTTAGTTTTTTAGTTTAGAATGCCTAAATCTGCTTATTAAATTAAATAGAAGCACTATAAAGTCTATCTAGCAAGTTTGAGCTGCTATAATTTAATTAGTAGTTATAAAAAATGTAATAAATATCAAATTGTAGCCTGTTCAGATTTACTTCATTTTACTGGTAAAAATACTAATCTAAAGAAACCCATAATTTATATTTTAAAGATAAATGCTTCAAAACCTTTAGGTAATTTATTTACTTTTTGAGGGTAATATGCAATTTTCGATCATTAACCTCCACGAAGCAAGTTGTACAAATTTCGTTTATACATATATATATATATATATATATATATATAAACATTTTTATTTTTACCTTTATTAAATTTCATGTCATTTTGATATCCTATTATCGATATTTCGATCCTATGATTGTGCAAGAAAAAAGTTATATCTGAGTTTCTTGTTGGTATTTTTTAACCGATTTAATTACAGAATTAAAAAAAAAAATAGTTGTCTTAAATTATAATATTTATCAAAAACATGGAAAAAGTATTTTAAACCAATTTTTAAAAATATTTTTCGAAATTATTATCGTATACTGAAAATTAAAAATGGTACTACACCTAATTCAATTCTAATTTAAATTTCGTTTTTCTTTTAATTGTCCGGCGAATTAAGGATTAATAAATTGGATGGGGCTAGTTGATTTTATTCTGTAGTAGACTTCTGGAAGTGGAAATTAAAAAAAAATAAAAGATTATTTATTGTTTTTAAGTGAACTTTTTTTTGCCGTAGTGTTTTATTTTATTTTTATAAAGTGTCTTTTAATTTTTAAATTATCGAAACGTAACTGGTCTAGAAACTTCTGAATACCTATTATTGCAATCTCAACAACTTAGTAGTTTCAATAATCATTAAAAATATTTGCGACATGTGAAAATGGTCTGTAATATTCCAATGCACAAATCACCCAACTAAATCGCATTAGAAAGAAATAAATTACATATAAATGCTCGACTATCGATACGTATAATTAGATAACGTTACATTTTGTTAACAGATGTAAAATTTCTATATAACTTTTATGAAATAGTCTTTCGAGTCGAGGATACGTGGACAGATTTAAAAACAGCCGCTTCATTTTTCTTATGGGCTATAGCCAACGTTGCAACTTTTGTGATTATAATTTCTGAAATCCTTTGAGTCACATTTCTTTATGAATGTTTCGTATTACTGCAGTAATTTGATTTTTGTGCGCAGTGAGATTGGGAGTTACGAAAGGAATGAACATACATTGACTGTTTAATGAGTCCCATTAAAAAATAGAGTTGCGGCAAAATCTGAGGAACGAGGTTTCCTGAAGTTTACTTCGATCGATCAATTTCGATAACTGAAATTGATCTTCACCAACGATCAATCGATGGCTCTGTTCGATCAGCCAACACGTGGGACGTAATTAGTTATCCAGGGAACCTCAGAAGTGTGATAATGCGATGGTTTACAATGGAGCTAAAATTTATGTTTTGTTGATTTATCATCGTTTAACTGTGAAATGATAAAGTATTAAAGCGCTTCCAAACACCATATATTGCTGTTCTTCTCAACGAAAACGAACGAGCTTCGTTTATCTTTGATAAGATACGAAATTTACTCGGTTTCAATCTGTAACAAACATCTTCCAGAGATCCAAGTTTTTCGGTGTTCTCCTTAAAGCGAATTACACACTTGCAATAAGATTAGACAGGCTGTTTTCCGAAATTACCTTGGAAGCATTTATTGTAATATTTCATCGAATGAAAATACACAGCTAACATAATTCTACAAAATTGAGCTTGGCGCGTTGTATCTTTGCCAGTTAGTTTAACGTTAAAAAATCGAGGTATGTCCTATTATTTAATCTTCCAGGGTTGTCTTATTTTACTCTCAAATTACTTCCTATTAAGTTATGCAGTATCATTTCATTTGTCACTTAAAAAAAAAAAAACATTAAGAATTAAGGATCAATACGTTTTTACAGTATTTTTAATTTATCGAATAACGTCAGTGTGAAACGCAGAAAAATATTCTAAAAATAAAGTATGTAATAAATACATAATTTTTTTATAATAAAAATCCTTTTAGTCCAAGTTTATCGACGTAGGTTTTCTATTTATCGGCCAGTTTTCAAGAAATAGTCGTTTGGAATAGAAGTTTACTTAAGAATTAAAAAATTAATTCATTTTAGTAAGCTGAATAAGAAAATGTGAACAGTAAATTCGAAAAATACGCTTAATTAAAAAAAAAAATCGGGTGAACTGTTCTTGCGATATCAAACAATTAATAGAATATTTTATTTTGTATTACACATTACTTTATTCGTTCTTTACATTACGTAGGCTTGTGACGTAATTTTTCGAAGCTATATAAAATTTACTTATAATTAATTTTTGCTTGTAAATTGCAAGAAAGTGTCTTAGTTTCATATTATAGTTGGTTTTCATTCAAATTTGAACCGGTTTCAGTTATTTAATTTTCAATTTTCGTTAGCTATTTCTATTGCACTATTTTTCTTTTTTCCCGTTATCTCGTTTTAATATCTTTTTCTGTTTGTATAGAATTACGCAAGAAAGTATGGAAAGTTGTTTTAATAAAACCTGCTAAACTTATTTTAACCACATATTAGTTATTTACTAGATAAAAAACTTAGATATGTCTGCTATTTTTTCAGTCGGCTAGTATATCTTATCGAAAATAGATTTTTGACATTTATTCGATCAGAACGTACTTTACTTACAAAATAACTAAAAATTGAACCCGATTCCTTTTAGTGAAACTTTTTTTGTTCTAATTTTTACTTGCATAGGAATCTATTCTAGCCAAAAATTTCGATGGATGAAGTGAAATTTAAAACCACATGTTCGATCGTATTCTTTACTATTTCTTGCTCGGAAAGAACATACCACCTTTCTTTTGCCAAAACTGTTTTATTTTATTTTCCGGGTTTTAATAAGAATCGATACCAAGTGATATATTAGTTTATATCCTTTTCGGTTTTTAAAATGAAATAAATAGTATATTTGTGTAATTTATTGTAAATATTTATAAAATCATCATCAGTCAACCTAACAAAACAACATCGATAAGAAAGTACGGACATTGACTGACTGTCCTACAATGAAAGATACATAAAGAGATTAAAATTCAAATAATTAAATGTGCCGCTATTCTAACTATATACCAAGTTTTCCGTAATTTTTACCGACTTCTCGAAGAAAGGTACGATATTACTTTCGGTCGGTTGGTAGTATTGGGAATAGTGAAAATGAATTTTTTTACGTTTTGCGGTTTGAGGAGTACGAAGTACCTACCATTCATTTAAATTGGGATTCACTTATATAAATATATATGCTACCTAGGCATATATATATTTTGCGGGTCGAAAATCTCCTAACCTATTGATCAATCTCATTGAAATATTTAGACATGATCTAATAGTGTACCTGCACTTGTGCATATAGAAATTTGATGAAGATTGATTGAGTCGTTGTTGAGTTACGCTCAATTTAAGGTCGAAAAAATTTTATCAGGGAAAGTTGGAAGCGTGGTTCGAATTGATGATGTAAGTTGAAACTTCTTTATCTGCAGTATCTATTGTTATCTTTATTTTAAAATATTTTTATTGCAGTGCGTTTTTGACGCGTAACTATTTTTTATGGATCGAAGTTTTTTTTTAAATTTTAGAATAGAATGAGTTGATACTTTTTCAAAATAAAATAAAATAAAATAAAAATTGGTATTCTTGCGCAAAACTGCACAACAATTAAAAAAAAATTATTTAAAATATTGAACATAAGAACATCAATCGCCAATGCATTTACTGAAGTAATTTTGTTGTTTCTAAGTGGAAAAATTATCAAGGGTTGAACCTAATATTAATTTATTAATATTCATAATATGTATAATAATATTATACATTTAATATTAATAATTATTAATTAATAAATATTAATGAAAAATTTAGTGTAGAAAATAGTGAAGTATTTTTTTACCGTTTTATATAAAATTGCGTGTTCAGAGTACAGTTGGAAATAAATTTACTGTCAGTTCATACATAGCAATAAAATTACCAAGTAAATGTTCGCTAACAATTTTTTGTTTATTTAAATTGATATAATGTTGTGTGAACATGAAAATCTTCAGACATTTACAATATTTACATTTTTATCAAAATCATTTAAAGAAATTCAAAATAAGTATGTCTTATGAAATAATATTTATAATTCTTCGATAATTATTGCGAGAAATCAACGTAAATCACTATATTTTTTACCTTAAATAAAAATAATCCCCTTCGGCACGCCGGAAGGCTAAGGTAGATTTCACCGGTGCTAAGTAGGAATAAAAAAGATTTCCACCTTAAAGTTAAGAAAAACTTCAAATTTACTCGATAAGACAATGGTTGCATGTGAAAAAAAGTTTCACAAGCCCCATCTTCTTACAATTCCAGCAATATTTTGATCATCTCTTACCGTAAGGGTTGGTCATATCCAAAATTGTCTCGGAAAAAAGTTTAAGTAATGTTTAGAGTACTAACGACCACTTTAAATCGATTCGATACTGGGCCTATTAAGGGAGGTATGATTTTTTTTGTCTTCGAAACCCCACTTTTTCCACCCGCTGGGCCAATGGTTGGTGATATCAAAAACTTTACTTATATAAGTTTTAGGCTCTTATCCAAAGAATAGTAGGAAATTTAAACGAATTCGATTAATTAACTTTAGACGAATTTTACTTAATAAGAGAGTTATAGCGATATTTTGTTTTTTCGAAAAAGGTGGGGATTTTCATCCCCACGGTCCGATTTTGACCATTAACGAACTGGATTGAGATTTTGGGTCGTTATATTTTATGTATCAATTTGAAAGTGATTGGCGCAAAATTACGACAGTTATCGTGTCCACAAGAAGGTGAAATATATATATATATATATATATATATATATATATATATATATATGTATAAATAAACTTTTGAACTGACGGTAGTTTTGGGGTCTGGGGGATGTGAAACGCAAAGATATGTCGAAATTTTCCGGAAGTCGAATCATGGTACCCATCACAATAGGTAGCTTTCTTATGAAATGTACGTAAAAAAATAATAGTAATAAAAATAATACCTTTACGATTAACTTATAATTTCAAAGGTGTATTGTGATTGGTGAATATTTACCTGATGATGTAAACCGTTTACATGATGTTTGAAACAGGTGATGATCACGTGTTTCAAACTCCCATAAGAAATGCGATCTGTTCCATAAGCTCAACCAAATATTTCACGGAGTATATTTATCAGTAGGTATACGTTCTTGTAAAGATGACCGTATTGTGAAGGATGAATAATAATGAATTAGCTATTGCTGAATCCAAGAAGAAAGTACGAAACAATTTTATTTTCAAGAAGAGAGGATTACGGTAGTTATTGTTCGCTTTCTAATTTAACTTTTCAATAATTCAGTGGATATTTAAAAAATGTCGCCGTCTGACATTTAAATTATTATGAAATTAATTTACGCTAACGGCATAAAAAAGGAAGCCCAAATGACAAAACCCATTAATTGTTCAGAATAGAATTAAGTGTGCATTAAGTTATTTGGTTACCGGAGATTACTTTTCAGGCTTTAGTATCTGTTAAACATTTTAAAACTACCATTACTCTTTATTGTTGGAAGTTTATGGAGCTTACTTAATCGCCAGAGGATAATGTAGAATGTATTTTCATTTTAAAGTAAATGTTGTGAATTAATCTTTTTTTAAAATGATTATTATACAATTAACGGTTTATCATTTTCAAAGGAATAAGCATTGTTAAATACTATGAAGATTGCTGTTAGTGTACCGATATTATTACTGTTAAAATATAAATTCACGACAAAATAAATCAAATTTTATGATAAAACATTTTTTAAAACATAATTCAAACTTTTTTTCAGTCATCTTTGCGACTATAGTCCGTGGTGCACTTCACACACAGCCTTTTTCTCTGTCTTTTTCCTGTTTAGTCTCCGGGAATTACCGTTCAGGTATTACTTCAGAGGATGAATGAGGATATTAAGAATGTAAATGAAGTGTAGTCTTGTACAATTTCAGTTCGACCATTCCTGAGTTATGTGGTTAATTGAAATCCAACCACCAATGAACACCGGTATTCACGATCTAGTATTCAAATCCGTATAAAAGTATATTTGTGTAATTTATTGTTTATATTTATAAAATCATCAGTCAACCTAACAAAACAACATCGATAAGAAAGTACGGATATTGACTGTCTGGCCTACAATGAAAGATACATAAAGAGATTAAAATTCAAATTATTAAATGTGCCGCTATTTTTTTTACGTACCAATTTTTCCGGAATTTTTACCGACTTATGCCTTTACTACGACATGAACGCTAAACTCTCGACTTCCAAATCAGTTGATTTGGGAAAACGCGTTCACCGCTAGACCAACCCGGTTCACACACAGCTGATGTTACTGGCGGAGGTCTTTTTACCGACTTTTCGAAAAAAAGTACGGTATTACTTTCGATCGCATGGTGCAAGTGGGGGTTGAGAATGAATTTTTTTTACGTTTTGAGATACGAGGAGAACGAAAATACTATTAACTTAAATTGGGGTTTCTTTATATATTCATACAGACCTATAAATAAAATTTTCTGGCTTGAAAATTTCCAAAACTACTTTATCAATTTCCTTGAAATTTATCACTGCTGTAGTAGTATATCTTAAGTTATGCATGTGAAAATTTTATGAAGATTTGTTCAGTCGTTGTTGAGTTACGCTCAATTTAAAGTCGAACAAATTTGAGCGGGGCAAGTTAGAAGCGTGGTTCGTTATGATGCTGCAAGTTTGAACGTTGAAGTTTTTTTTTATAAATGTTTTAAGTATTTACCAATAGATAGTAGCTCAAGAGTGTAAATTTACTAAAACAAAATTTTGAAACATAATTAATAATATAATTTGTTTTCCAAACTATGAATACACTTTTTAAGGCAAACAATACAATATCATTTACAATATACAACAGAGTTGCAAATTAGACATAGCTTATGAATTACATAAATACTTCTGCTGACCTACAACAGTTTTTATCCGTAGCTTCTACAGTTATTTACAATTACTTGAATAAATAATTTTAAACATCGTACTTATTCTATATGAGAGAATAAAATAATTTTAAAAAAATTCATTAAATTACGGCTATAATAGTTTAATTTTGTTATAAACAGAAAATATTATATTTTAATATAAAAAAAATAAATTATTCTCTTTTAGTTTTTCGTTTCTTTTTGTAAAATTTTAGATTATAATAACTTTTCAAACAAAATAAAATAGCGATAGTTATTTGCGCAGTTCTTATGCAGAAAAGCGCAAGAATTTTTTTTTATTAGGTAGACATACATTTAGAAAGTTGTCGAAAAGTGTGTTGGATTTGAATTTTTTCCGTTCATTTTGTATGACATGTATTTTTATGTATTTCTACTGTATATTTCACTGCATTCGAGTGTGTTTCGTAAGATGTGGCCCTTTATAGGTGTGTGCATGTGTATTGCGTAATATTTTGGCTATTGTCAGTGTTGAAATTTGTGACTTTTTATCAACTGGATGGTTAATAATAACCATATTTTGTGGAACTTTTAAGGGTTCATTATATCATTGAAACTGCGTCTGTTTGACCTTCATAGAATATTCTGCAGTCAGAATACTTAAGTTTATATATTCCACGGGCGTTGTGTTTACCCACCGGGTTGGTCTAGTAGTGAACGTGTCTTCGCAAATCAGCTGATTTCGAAGTCGAGAGTTCCAACGTTCAAATCGTAGTAAAGGCAGCTACTTTTATACGGATTTAAATACTAGATCGTGGATACGTGTGTTATTTGATGGTAGGATTTCAGTTAACCACACATCTCAGAAATGGTCGACCTGAGACTGTACAAGAATACACTTCACTTACACTCAAACGAGTTTATATCATCCCCATTCATCCTATGGAGTAATACCTAACGGTGATTCCAGGAGTCTAAAACAGAAAAGTAAAAAAAGGAGCGGTGTGTTTGATTGGGTTCTGGTTGTTATGTATGGGCAACTGGCTCAGATACCCATACCCATGGCACCTGAAACACCGTGGGACCTGTGCCCTGGGTCTAATTTGGCAGTAAAACCAGCCAATCCTTCCTTATCTTGGATTAATTGAGTAGTCTGGAAGCAGCTTTGTCTCCAATCTCTATTATTGCTGCTTTCTGCCCCCTGGCATTAGCACTGGTAACGCTAACTTGGCAGTCTTCTATATCTCCGAGATCTCTTTCCAGTGCTGCTTCACATCCTCCGTCCCTGTGATGCAGTCTAGATCTCGGATCTCCAGTGTCTGCCGCGGTTCCAAATTGTGGACTACGGCTCCTTCTCCGAGTACAGCCTTCAGGACAGCACTGAAGGTCTTTTTGTCTCTGGTAGCGCTGCCGAGTTCAATCAGAATATCTCCCGCCCTGGTTTTTCGTATTGTCGTTACCTCTGCCTCGGTCTCCTCCAGTTTAACCCCCTTCCGAATTTGACTGAGAGTTTCAGCATACGATTTCCTCTCGGTCTTTTAAGATTCTTCCTCTTTTTCAAATTTTTCCTTTTTCTGCTGCCTCTGGAAGATTTTTGTTGCTCCTTTGCGACCTGAATAATAAAAAAAGAGCTCTGAATAATAATAAAAAACAATATTTATTCGAAAGAATAATATTTATAAATCTGAATACTTATTTCCATTAAATGATATTCATATACACTCTCCATTAACAAATTATTTTTTATATACCAGAGTACGAATTGATGAGAAACGTTTCGGAAGATACGATGCAAAGAGGGAACTGTAAGAAATAGTCTCTAAGGTGTGTACAAAGATTAGGATATGATGAAATATTTAAAAACTCAAAATATTTACCAACACATGATCTTGTTCATTGTTCATTTTTTGTTGATAATCTTGTTCAGATTAATAAATAATATAATAGTTTTTCTTATTAATAATTATAATTAGTGTGTTTTTTAAATAATTTAAAACAATGTAAATAAAAAACGTTTCTTTAATTTCATGTGTTTTTGTTTAGTTTTAATGAAAATATTTTTTCATTTATATGATTTTTTTCAATTTATACCTTTTAATCATATGCATATGTATATTTTAATTATATATTATGTATTTATTTTATATGTTGTTAAATCTATGTAATTGTTCATATTGTCGTGTTATGGATTCATTTTGTTTGTCCTTTCTTTTCCTTATTGTTAATTTTTCTTTTAGATTGGTAATATTCTTTTGGGTGATGACGATTATGACATTCCAGATTCGGAAGGACATATGTCACAAATGGAAACAATTATATTTACAACGCTCAGTAACGTCTCCTCGAATATTTTTTCGATTATAATATACGATTTCAACGACGAAGAAATTTCATTGTATGCTGACGGAAGATTCTTCGTCGGACTCGCTATTATGTGTCATGAAAGTACCGTGAGAGGAATGTCGTCTTCCAATGAAGGCAGTTCTGATCTACAACCGGTTACGTGTAAGATATGTCTCAAACATGCCGCTCCCGTTGAAGTCTTTGGCTTCAAGTAGTCAAAGTATTCAATTTAGTTACTTCACTGTTTTATTAAGCCTTAAGAAGTAAGTACGATAGCTACTTGAGATCGCTCATCTGAGCCAAAATGAAGTTCAATAAATCTCTCATTGAAGAGGTGGTCGAAAATCTTCAATAATCATGAGACCCAATTTCAGGTGGTTTATAATCTTTCTCCTTTTCTGTCGTTGCTGATAAATATTGATAAATGTTGTCTAGTCTGCTTAATTTTAGTTTATTTACATCAGGTATCGGAAATGTGGTCAAGGTATCGGAAATGTGGACAGGCGTCAGCGGATGTAAGTCGTTAGTGTCTCTAGATAATGCTGTTTAGGTCGAGAATTAACATTACTTCTATTTTTATAAATAATGTTTCAGATTCATCATAAGTTATTATTTGATTTCCTAGTACTTGTTTAAGATGACCTTTAACCGATTTAACACCTGTTTCCCAGATTCCTCTGAAATGTGTAGATCTGGGAAGTATGAAGTTCCATGCAAGCCCCAGTGAAACAAATTTTATTAAGTTTATGTTGATGAGAATCGGAGCAAAAAAGATTTTTGAGTTCTAACAGTTCGTTCTTAGCTTCAACGAGATTAGAAGCATTATCAGAATAAATGTTTTTCCTTGTACCATGGCAATTTTACTTGGTAAGCTTTCTAACGATCTCTTGTTTCAGTCTAATTGAAAATTATCTCTTTCTACAGATGTAGAAAAGGTAAAGTAAAAGTAGCTATCGTACTTACTTCTTAAGGCTTAATAAAACAGTGAAGTAACTATATTGAATACTTTGACTACTTGAAGCCAAAGTTAAAGTTAAAGTAACAACTCGACTATAAGCAATAATTACTGAATTTATTGCGCTGTTTTTTAGTACCGTTAATAATTATTGTATTTGTATATTTGACGAGGTTAAATACACTACCTCATTAATTAGACGAAGTTAGCGAGTGCAGGTTATGTTTGGTTAAATTGTACTCTTTCTTTTTCTGTTTAGCTTCCGGAATCACCAAACTGAATTTTAATAATTGGCTCATCTCTCATTAAAGAGGTGGTCAAAAATCTGATAATTATCAGAATTCCAGATGGTTACTAACCCAATTTCAGGTATTACTTCAGAGGATAAATGAGAATGATATGTATGAATGTAAATGAAGAGTAGTCTTATAGTCTCAGGTCGATCATTTCTGATTTGGAAGTCGAGAGTACTAATGTTCAAATCCTAAGTAAAGGCAGTTACTTTTTTCGGATTTGAATATTAGAGTGGATACCGGTGTTCTTTGGTGGTTGGGTCTCAATTAACTGTGTCTCAGGAATGGTCGACCTGAGACTGCACAAGACTACACTTCATTTACATTCATACATATCATCTTATCATCCTCTGAAGTAATACTTTACGGTGGTTCCGGAGGCTAAACGGAAAAAGAAGAAAGATCGATCATTCCTGAGATGTGAGTTTAATTGAAACCCAACCACCAAAGAATACCGGTATCCACGATCTAGTATTCAAATCCTTATAAAAATAATTGTCTTTACTAGGATCTGAACCTTAAAACTCTTGACTTCAAAATCAGCTGATTTGCGATGACGAATTCATCACTAGATCAACCCGGAGGGTTATAGTCATAACGGTACGTTTATCAACATAACCGAAAGGAAAATGTTTAAGCTGTGGAGTCCTATAATAGAAAAGGTCCCTCATTTTTTTACAATTATAAATACTAAGAGTCACCCATTCGTCAAAAAGTTCGCTAAATTTCTTACTGATTAGTAACAGAGTCATATAAGTTCCGTAAATTAATGGCAGATGATTTTTCTATTTGTTTTATATTTAATAAACCTTGTACATGCGCTTTACTTATAAGTTTATATTTTAAAAAGGTTTTCGGTAGAGGAATCAAGCGGTGTTATAATTTTCGGTTGAAATTTTAATTTTTTAATGATTCTCAGAGCGTCATCAGTTAAAGAGGAACGGAGAGTAATAAAATATTAGAGTTTTTATAAATTTTGAGGTCTTATTTATTCTGCTTTCGAAAACGTAAACAATGGTCCATTCTTCGTATTTACGGGAAAAGGAAGGAAGAAAGATATTTCTGAACTAATATGTCTTCCCCTTGTAAGATAAAATATTTTATTAATTAAAATGTTATTTGGCGGTAACTTTGGAATCAATGAAAATAAGTACCACCTATGATATATCGTTGAAAAGCTCTCACTTAGAGCTTATTACTGCAGTTAAGAAAAAGTCCAAAAACCAATTTCTTTGATTTTGAGCTTTTTTTGGACACTTTTGGTCTAGTCGATTGCAACCAAAAGGGAAGGTCCACAAATAGATGTTACAACAGTCCTAAATCCAAAATTTCAACATCTTCGGCTAATCGTTTTTGAGTTATGGGAGATACATACGTACGTACAGACGTCACGCCGAAACTAGTCAAAATGTATTCAGGGATGGTCAAAATGGATATTTCCGTTGGAATCTGAAAATCGAAATTCTTCGCGATTACAATACTTCCTTTGCTTCGTACAAGGAACTAAAAAGAAAGAGAGAAAGTTTTGGAACTGTAAAATACAGACTCCCGTATATCCTAATATCTGTGATTCGAGTCGTTTTCCACTATTCCTTGAAATACTTAAGTCCACCGATTTTTATTTTAGTATTAACTCCTTATATAACATTAAATAAAAAATATATTTGTTTAAAAACAGTAGCCAATTATTTTTCACATATGATTTTAGTATACTAAAAAAGAGAATTACAATTTATACAAAATTATTTTTGATATTTTTTTTCTTGATTTTTTTTTTAGAATTGCAATTTATAAAGTAATGATTGAGGTTTTACTTGTCCTATATAACATATCTAGGCTATAAGGCAATAATTAGTTGCGAAAAACAAATTTTAATTACAGTGTTATTATTATTGTAGTTAATTAAAATGCATAACTTTTTTCTTTTTAAACTCACCATAATAAGCAGTAAATTATTTGTTGCATCATCTTTAGTTTTCAATTAGATTTTAAAACGTTTACGGTTTGCTTATTTAATAGTGAGCTAATTTAAGTTTGTTGTTATTTTATGCACTAGCGTTTATTTTGGTGGCGGTTTGTTTACTGCTGCATCAGTTGCGCGCTGTCGCATGACACAACTGGACGGCTGTCGTTCCCGATCAGCTGTTTATATATATCAGCTGATCGACAGCTCAAGAATTTGAAATCGAGATTATCGAACGGTTGACGTCAGTCCTTAGATTTTACGTCTTACTGTATTGGAAATTTTGCCATTGTAATGTTGATGTTAGTCCGGTTAAAATAATTAGTGTTTTAATAACTTGCTTTTATAGTCGATGAATTTATACATTTATAAGTTTGTTGCTGTTCCTAGCATTAAATATACTGGGCAGTTGTCTCATTTCGCGATACAACTGTGTTTGCACTTAAGTTATGCGTTACAGAATTAGATTTGAACGTTAAATTTGTATATTCCTTCGCCAATTGATTCAGAAAATGAAAAATTTAAACATCTTTGTTGATAGCAAAAATTCTGTTTTTTTTTTTTTAAAGCTCATTGTTCATTTTCATTTATTTTTCTGTATTGTGGTAAAAAAAATTCTAAGCAATAGTTCTCTTAATTCTTGTTTTATTTTTTTACCACGTATTGTATTCCAGAAAATGTAACCTTGTGCTTTATTTCTGTTCTTTACTCAACTGAAGCGGTTTTTTCTAAGTAATAAAAGGCATTTATCTAAATATTTTGTCTCCCTTGAAAAATTTTAGTTTTTTTTTCATTACCGTTATACTGATCTTGAAAATTTGGCGCATAAATATACACATCCAGAAAAAGATTTTATTTATACTTGTTTTACAATTTTGTGTAAAACTTTTAGTAAGGCGTTATGGAACAAAAGAACAGATTTTTTTTTGTAACTATTTGCAAATAACTAGTTAGTATTTAGAAAATTATTTCCAATTTCCTAAGATATCGTGTAACGTTCAAGATACCCTTTTACCCTTTTTTATAAACATATTTTAATAACTGCAGAAACAAAGAAGTCCTCAGTGTCAGGTTGAAGACGATTAGTATATGACGCAACACTGGGTGAGCAACTTTTCCATTTCCTGTTTAGCCTCCGGTAACTACCGTTTAGATAATTCTTCAGAGGATGAATGAGGATGATATGTATGAGTGTAGTCTTGTATATTCTCAGTTCCACCATTCCTGAGATGTGTGGTTAATTGAAACCCAACCACCAAAGAACACCGGTATCCACGATCTAGTATTCAAATCCGTGTAAAAATAACTGGCTTTACTAGGACTTGAACGCTGTAACTCTCGACTTCCAAATCAGCTGATTTGGGAGGACGCGTTAACCACTAGACCAACCCGGTGGGTGGGTGAGCAACTTAAAACCGACCCGCTACACACCAAACAGTTGCGACTTGTAGCATTTTATGAATGAAAAAAAATGAAACCTTAAATTGAATTAAATTCTGTATTTCCATTAGCAAAAGTTTTCATATTTATCATATTTTTACAAAAAATATTCGAAGTGAGCGCCCTGCGCAGCGATGCACTTTTGTGCTCGAGTGGTCATATTGAGAGTCGTCTGACGCAATGTCGTTGATTTCTTGTTGAATGTTCGTGTTCAGTTTATCCTAACTGTTAGGATTTGATTCTTAGACTATCCTTCATACAGCTTCAAAGGAAATAATCTGAACTGGATAAACCTGGGGAACACAGAGGTCATCATCCTCCGCATGTCTTCTCGAGGCAGCCGTAGACATTTTCACGAACTATAACTGAACTCAGAATTCGCTACTTACGTATTAACGCCACCGCAGCTACAGCTTTATTTAAAAACAAAGTAGTCAATCGGATTTCGGTGGAAAATGGGCCGATATAGAGTTTAACATAAATAAATATTTATTTTATAAATATAATTTAACCAAACTTAACCTACGCTCGCTTCGCTCGCTAACCTTGACTAATTAACACCGTAGTTGTTTGAGTATTTATTTAATAAATTCAATAATTGCAATTATTTATTATTTAAATAATCAGATTGCAATAATTACTGAATTTATTAAATAAATACTCAAAAAATTACGGTGTAAGTTAGTCAAGGTTAGCGAGCGTAGGTTGAGTTTGGTTAAATTATATTTATAAAATAAATAAATATAAATAACCATTTATATTCTGTTTTGAATCTGTTTCGGCCCATTTAAAAAAAAATAAAGTAGTCAAATCCGATTGACTACTTTGTTTTTAAATAAAGCTGTAGCTGCGGTGGCGTTAATATGTAAGTACTCAGAATTCTTCGAAAATTGCACGGTACACTTCTGTACTGACAGTCCAGTAAAAAAATATTGACCCGCAATACGATTACTGAAAAAGCACACCATAACATTTTCTCATGGTGAAGTGAACGTTCCGACCACATCTGGTGAGGTTTTTCTATCATCCGATACTTGGTTGTATGTAAAGTAAAAGTCTGGTTTTATGTGTTTTTTTTCGGCGTGACGTCTGTACGTACGTATGTATCTCCCATAACTCAAAAACGATTAGCTGTATAATGTTGAAATTATGGATTTATGATTGTTGTAACATCTAGTTGTCCACCTCCCTTTTTGATTGCAATCGACTGAACCAAAAGTGTCCAAAAAAGTCTAAAATCCAAAAAAAAAGATTTTGGACTTCTTCTTAATTGCAATAATAAGCCCTCATTGAGAGCTTTTCAACGATATGTCATAATTGATACTTATTTTCATTTGGTTCCAGAGTTATAGCCAAATGAAATTTTAATTAATGAAATATTTGTATCTTTTAAGGGAAAGGCACAACAGTTGAAATCAAACTTCATCTCCTTTTTTTTAACTTTTTTAAATTTAAATTTATTGATGTTAACTCGTGAATGTAAAAATAATTTACAATAATTAATAATTCAATAATAACAATAAAAAAAAAATAATATGAAAAAAATCATAAGTTACTAGTGAAATAACATTTTATGTGCTTTTAAAAATGTATGTATGTAATTTAATAGGCATTATTACTTGTGTATATGTAATTGATTTAGTGAAACATCTGATTATCTAATATTAATTGAAAATTATAATTTAGAATAGTATTATTTTTGGGATTTTCTAATTTAGTTTTGGTTTAATTTTATTTAATTATTCTGAAATTTCTGTTTAATTTTATCTACATTAAAGTAAAGTACAGAGTGACAAAAATAGACCCTCACAAAAACAATATATACTCTGAGGTATACATGCCTAATTTTTAATAAATTGCAAAAAATGTTTTTCTTTTAGTTCATTACTCCTCTGATATTTTCAGACAATATTCTCCCTAAGTCGGAGTTGATCATTACTTTGTTTATTTATTTTTTTGTCATTTAATCGTTCTTTGGTTTGATATAATTCTTCTGGTCTTAATTTGTGTACTTGTCGTCTAGTTTTCAGATTCTCTCTCTCTTTATATTCATAATCCTCTTTTAATCTTTTTATTCTTTCCTTGGTCTTAACATTTTCTACCTCTTTATATTTATCATCTTTTTTAATGTTTTTATTCTTTCTTTGTTTGTATCATCTTCTTCCGGTTTATTTTTTTTTGGTTTGCAACATTTTCTTCCTTTTTTCTTTCTTTTGGTTTTAACATTTTCTGATTTAGTAATACAAGTAATAAAGGGACTTTTATTCTATCCTAATATTTCATATAAGATTGTTGAATTAATAGTTGTATAAATATTTGACGTTAATAAAAACTAATATTTCAGCAGTTGTGTAACTGTCCACTTTATTAAAAGAATTGGAGGAACGTATCTCACTTTCAAATTAAATAAGTTTAAATGAAGTGCAGCAAAAAATGTATATATGTAATGTAATAGTCATGCAAGGAAGTCATGTGGTGCCCACATTAGATTTTTTGTTTTTAATGTAAGTGAAAGAAAATACCCCTTTGAAATGATCATCCACATTTGTCCAAGAGTGGTGAAAACTTGGAAGGGTTGGCTAGCAACCATTTAACTGAGGTTGTTTTATTGATGTCATCGTATATATCTAACCAATCCGTCGTTTTAAATGCCTCATGTGTGGGTATGTATGCCTCATGTGTGGGTATGTATGTAACAAAATGCGCCCCCCACACACACACACACATTACATTTGTTTTTTCATGCTTTATATAAAAAAAGTGTACAGATGTTTTTTCTTCTTTATTTCTTTTATATCTATTTTTCGTGCTTGATTTTGATTACATTATGGTAAATAATAATACATTATGGTAAACAATAATAATAGCTACTACCATGCCCCGATAAAAATTGGGTTAGCTCAAAGGTGAGTTCCCCGTACTCACGTCTGAGCCAAGGCCTGATATCTGGTATTAACTTCTTCGTCCAGAGACCCACCTCTGATTCAGTCCATTTTTCTATTAAAAATGGCGGCTCTTAAAAGACTAGCATTGATATAGCTTCAGATTTATTATGCATCTTAATTTATCCATGAGATAGGTAATGTTAAATCAAACTAAAAACAGTACAAAGAAGAATATTAAGTTATAATAGAGACATTTGACTGTTTCTTTTCTTGAAAAAAATTGGAATGGACTTATTTAATTTTTTTAAAGATATTATTACCATGTAATAAGCTCTGAAACTAAATCAGCAAATGCTAGTGTTCAGGGACTGTCACTTTTGTTTGCATTTTTGGAGTAGTTATGTTTTTCTCACCCTTGCATTTGATTCATTGAGGTTATTAAACTACCTTCTAATTTTGGTATAGTTCCTATTTCATCCTCTCAAAGGATGCAACCATTTTTACAGTCTAAAATATGTAACCAAATGGTCAAAAGGTATATTTTATTGGATAGAAATTTTAAAAAATCCATAAATATAAAATTTTATTTGGAATTAGTAAGGACTTCAAGGCATACTGCCTTAAAGGCAAAAATGTAAGAAGTTTCTATACATGTTCTTACTGTGTAAGTGTGCACTAATAAAGGATTTTTTGAAATTTTGAGTTTAAAGAGTTAAAAATGGAGTAACAATTAAATTTGCTATTTTTTGAATTTATAGGTAACAATTGAAAAATATCAACTTAATTTTTGATATGTATAAACTCTGAATCTATAAAAACCAATTTCTACATATTTTGAAATTCAACCGTGAAAGGGGTGAAGAAAGGTAAAAAGATTTTAAACAATGATTCACCCTTAAGCAATGTTTTCCCCATTTTCAACTGTACTAAATGACATATTCAGTAGATTTGGGCTTGGAAGTATTCGTCAGATAAATATCTAAAATCCATTTTTGGGTTTCTTGAATTTTAATATCTAAGAAGTAAAAAAAAACATAAATTTATTTTTTACATCTCTGCTGTTTGCTACTGCTACTGAATAAATTTTTATGAGATTTGGTAACATTATGGTAATTTGTGTTTTTAATTCTGATAATATATTTTGCAAGCAAAGCTGTCACGGGAAATCTAGAAACCAATTAGTGGGTGGGTCGTGTACTGACCAGACTGTTACTCTGAAGAAATTACAATACGATGATAGTCTTTATAAATTGAACAGGCTTTAATTTTTATTTATCATTGCTATTCTCATAAGCATAAGTTTAATTTATAGCATTTCTCATAAGCATAAGTTTAAACACAGGGGGCAGAGTCCTTTGGCTGATCTGCTAAATATTCCCTGATTGGGATGGGAAATGAAAATGATTTAGTGGAGGCAGGGATGCTAATGTGTGTGTGTGTGTATATATATATATATATATATACACATTATATTATATTTGTGTGTGTGTGTATACTGATTGGAAGTATACACACACACAAAGATTATACAAAACTGTTAATTTTTAATGACAAACTAAGTAAATTTACTTTTAATGAACATTGTTTACTTATATCATAGTGTTTTTCAGTTGCTCTTGTGATTGGAAACTCTATAGTGCAAATAAAAAATGTTTGTTTAATGTAAATTTGGTTTGGTTCTAAAAGTGGTTGGGAAATATTAGGGTTCTTATGAAATTATTTAAGTAATTTGGGTTTTTGAGATAAAGAAAATGGAAGTAAATGTTAATGACTGGTAAGAGAAATGAGCAAGTTTGAATTGAAAGTGGAGTGCGTTTGTTTGATAATGGAACTAGGTTATTTTTAGGGCTGGGTAGAAATGATGGGTGTTATAGAAAAAATGATATTTTGATGGGAGACTATATATCTTAGATACCTTATGGTGAATAATGAGAAAATCATTTTTTTATACTGTAGTATCATTTCTTTATATTACTTACTCTTTCCTTAGTGATAATATTTTTCATCATTGATTTATTATCAAGTTTCCATTCATTTTCTGCATGATTTCCCGATTCTATCATAGAATTTAATTAGATTCTGTGTAGCTATAGTTTTGTAATAGCTTTTTTTTCTGTTAACTTGATATATTACATATGAAAATACACATTATAGACATTACTTAGACAGAAAATACACAACGTTATTGTACATCATCAAATATTCACAAATAATGTCCAGGACAGGATATTACCATGCAGCTATTAACATTACAAACAAAATACACAAAATCACGTGACATTATCAAAGTACGAGTATTACTAAACAAAGTGACCCAGTAGTATAGAAGTTGGATTTGCTATGATGGTACTAAATATTGCTAACAGGATGTTTGTCCTATGACATATGGATGCATGCATATTCACCCACAGATACATAGAATAGATGCAAGCACTGTAGTCAGAATTTCTTTGGTTTGTAAGGTCTATATAATGAACTTAATTTTAAAATATAATTTTTTATTATAATGGAAGAAGACTTCGCAAAAGCATTACACGAACTGAAGGATGGAAAAGCACCAGGAATGGACAACATACAAGCAGACGATATAACTGTAATTGCAGAAACCGAAGAAGACTTGCGACAAATTTTAACTGTTATGGATAGGATACTGAAAGGAGAATTTCACATGTGTATTAACAGTCATAAAACCAAAACACTGGTATGCACTAAGAACAGGATGAATAAAACAAAAATAAAACTGAAGGGTGAGACTATTCAGGAGGTAAAAGAGTTTAGGAAGTAAAATAACAGGTGATGGAAGAAGCGACAAAGAAATAATGACTAGAATATACCAGGCAAAGAATACCTTTAACACAAAGAAAAATCTTTTTACAGCAGATAATATAAACCTTGAGTTGAGAACAATTGTTTTGAGTATTGCATTGTATGAAAGCGAGTCATGGACAGTTGGAGGAGAAAAAAAGAGGAGACTTATAGTGTTACAGAAGGATGATGAAGATAAGTTTGATGGAAAAAGTGTAAAACGAGGAATTATTTAAGAGATTTAACAAAGAGAGAACGTTTTTGAAACGCGAGTCATGGACAGTTGGAGGAGAAAAAAAGAGGAGACTTATAGTGTTACAGAAGGATGATGAAGATAAGTTTGATGGAAAAAGTGTAAAACGAGGAATTATTTAAGAGATTTAACAAAGAGAGAACGTTTTTGAAACAATTAAAAAGAAGAAGAGCTGAGCTAATAGAACAATACATTCTTAGGCACCAGGGTCTGGTTAAGAGGATGATAGAAGGACAGATGGAAGGGAGAAATTGTAGGGAAAGGCCTTGGTTGGAGTTCATAAAACAGATAATGGACGATATGAACTGTGATTCTTACTGGCAGCTAAAGAGAAACGCTGATAAGCGAGAGGCAGAATGGGGAGCTGCTGCCAACCAGCCTAAGGGCTGTCAACCAAAGAAGAATAATTTTTTATTATATTTGCTGTAATATCTATTATATAATTAAAATTCCAGTGGAAATATCAGTAAAAAATTAGCTACTAAAAATGTATCAGCTGATTAGGAAATTAGTCATTGTAGAACAATAATTTTTATACATTTGTGATTACACACGGTTGCAGATTAATTTGTTAATTTTTCTTTTTTTACCAACAAATAAATACAAGTATTAAAGTTATAAGTATAATAAAATCAATTTTTTTTTATTACCTTAAGAGCTAAGAAAATTATTCACAGTCCAAAGACTTTCAAGGCAGTAAAAAACTGATTTTACTAAAAGTATTGTATGATTTATAAGTTTTTTTGGATTTAAATTATAGTTGTTTAAGTTGCTAGAGCCATATCTATATTCGTAACCCAAACTTCACCTCCCCATGTAACTATTTACAACAATATACAGCATCCCCTACACAAACTAAACTGGGTTACATGCTTTGGTAGACAATTCCATTCCTATATACATAAGGATATATCTTAATTTCAGTTGCATAGTGTTTGATAATATTATAAGTAGTAATATTATTATTGTTAGATGATATAACTGGGATGGTTGTAGAAAATCTGATATGGGCTAACCCTTAAAATTACATACATTCTCAAAAATAACAGAATCACATTTCAGCTTTATTTGGGGAAGTGATTTAGTTGCCTTTTCCAAGCATAATATTCTGTTACACATCAGTAAAATGCAGTCAGTCCTCTCTCTTTTCCTGTTTAGCCTCCAGGAATTACTGTTCAGGTATTAATTTAGAGGATGAATGAAGATGATACGTATGAGTGTAAATGAAGTTGATATGTATGAGTGTAAATGAAGTGTAGTCTTGTACAGTCTCAGTTTACCATTCCTGAGATGTGTGGTTAATTGAAACCCAACCACCAAAGCACAATGGTATCAGAACACTGATATTTGGATCTAGTATTCTAATCTGTATAAAAGTAACCGGCTTTACTAGGACTTGAATTCTAAAACTCTCGACTTCCAAATCAGCAGATTTGGGAAGACATGTTCACCACTAGACCAACCCGGTGGGTTAGATGTAGTCAGCCCTTTCTTTCTTAATACTTTCTTTTTCCTGTTTTAGCCTCCGGTAACTACCGTTTAGATAATTCTTCAGAGGATGAATGAGGATGATATGTATGAGTGTAAATGAAGTGTAGTCTTGTACATTCTCAGTTCGACCATTCCTGAGATGTGTGGTTAATTGAAACCCAACCACCAAAAAGCACCGGTATCCACGATCTAGTATTCAAATCCATGTAAAAATAACTGGCTTTACTAGGACTTGAACGCTGTAACTCTCGACTTCCAAATCAGCTGATTTGGGAAGACACGTTAACCACTAGACCAACCTGGTGGGTTAGATGTAGTCAGCCCAGAAAGTGACAAGTTAACTCTATTCAGTAAAGGAAGTGATTTTGTAGTGAGCATCTCAGTATTCTTAGAAAAACCAACAATGAGTAGTGCTTCTTGTTCATCAGGTTTCTACATCACAGTGCTTACTTAATTTAGTGCAAGAAAATCTGCTAGGCAGATATTGTGAAGCACAAATTAATTTAACTTTTTCTGTCACGATATAATGCAATTTATATGTTTCTTCTATTGAGTAAATATTATTTTTGATTTTCTTGTACTCTGAGAATATTGCTGACTTTGATGTTGAAGACTGTAAATCATGCAGTGTTAAATAATTTTGTTTTATACCTGTACACATTTGTGTAACTATTATTATCAATATGTGGATTTGTAAAAAAAGAAGGTTAGGAAAATATCTTGTAACAATAGTTAGACTGTCATACAAGGAGTCATCCAGAAAGTAAAAACTCATTTTGTTTTAACAAATTTATTCTAATTATTTTAATGTTAATATATGCATGCAGGATCATCTTCATTTTTTAAGCTATTTTTCCACATAAACACCAACTACATTCAAACATTTGTCAAATCGTGGTACTAGTTTTTGTATGCTGTCATCCAAGAAGTTTGCCACCAGTCCATTAAACCACACACGAACAGCTGCCTTGATGTCTTCACTTTCATGTAATGTAGATCATGAACATACAGGAAATTTATCACTAAGTTCATCAACATGAAACACTGATTCTCTTTAACATGTCTGTCAATCTGTTCTTTCTGTTGTTAAATAGTGGGAGTAGGACATCCTGAGTTGTTCATCATAAACAGATGTTCTCTCTGCCATAAATAAATGAACCATTTCCTTCATTTATTACACTGTTACTAAATGGCAATAATTTGATGATGAATTTCCACAAGAAGAACTTATTGCACATTCAAAAAACATATGACCGATATGTACCTCACAGTCTTTACATCTTTGAATCTTGACATCTGCTTTTACATCTTTATATTTTAGACTAATCCTTTATTATCAAAATATTTTAAACAGTTTTTACATTCTACACCTTCAGTAATCTCCTTACGCTCTTACTTCTGTTACTAATCTAATTGACACAGACACCGAATAACTTATTTACTAATTATTATAAAAATTTAATTAGCAACATGAAATTCATTATTTGTGGATTCACTTTATGATGTGTGAGCATTATAAATGTTCTAAAATTACAGACTGAAAAATTATAATTTTCCATTTGATAAATTGTAAAATGATGGAACCAATATATTACTGGCTGTCAGTAGTGACATTAATGTTAAATCAATAGTATCAGTGTTTATTGGTGAATTTTTTCAATGTTTAGTGCTATAGATAAAATATAGCTGGATATTAAATGAGGAAACTAAATTATTGTTTCAGTGTAGGTGTAAAGCGTACCCATTTTGCTCATATTGAAATCAATTCAGTGAAGTTTAATAAGCAATTTAGTTGGCCAGTTTGGGAGGAGAATTGAATTATTGGCATTACTTTGAGCTTTGGAATCAGAGGTCATACTATATCTGGGCCATTATAGATGCATTCCCATTACGGCAATTGAATTTCCACCCGCCTCTTATACTTTATTATTATGTATTGTACTGTAGTCTGATCTGCACATGCTCATAGTTATTATAATCACAAATTTACATGAAATCTAAGTAATTTTGTGTGTAAACAATTATGCAATATTTAACTTTTAATTTACTGTTTTATCTGTATAGTTTTGGTGAGAATTATCAAAAAATTAATTTTTAATGGCAAAATAAACTGAATTTACTTAAAATGAACATTTTAGTTACATAATGTTTTTTTGTAGATTGCAAGAGAAATTAAAAATATTGTGGGAAATATAGAAAATGTTTGATAAAATTAAATTTCCATCAGTTTGTTTTTAAAAGTAAATAATTTTGTATAAATATCATCTATGTTTATGCATGTTCATGATAATTACTTTGTTAATATTTTTTATTGACGTTTATTTTCTGACATTGACATTTGTTCATACGTTGTACTTAATAGTATATTTCTTTGGTAATCAGTAAAGAGTTGGGATTAATTACTGAACATTTTACCAACTTACATGATGTTAGGTTTTTGAACACAAGTTTCTTATTTTCCAAATAATTTTTCTGAATTGATTTATAAAATCAAAACATGATTCATTGATGATGTATTAAACTATATGTCTTCTCGGTCAGTGAAAGAATAAAATGCAGTCTCTTTTTTGATGTTAGTTGACAAGCATGTATCTCTTCTTTCTTTTTGTATTGTCTTTTTCCTCTTTAATCAGTCAGATGTAGTCAAATGAAATTTTAGATGTATTTTCTAAAATGAGGTTGAAAAAAGTATGTAAGTTTTGTAAATCAACTTACATACTCCAAGTTTACAATTGCTCCAAGTTATTGCTGTCGCAGTAAACATTGGAGCAATTTAAAGTTATTAGAATATTCTTTAGTGTTTATTTTAAAACTATTCATCTATTTTTAAAAACAGAGTAACTTTAGAAGGAATAAGCGATTAGTTAAACTATATATCAAGATTAATAACGTAACTTCTATATCAACTCATTAAACTTTTTATTACATTTTAACCTATGATATTTACTTTCCTGTCTAATGCTATAGCAGAGCTATAGCTTTAGAAGGGAAAGTATTGTAATCGGTCCAATTTGGGCATATCTAGTTTTCACCGGACTTTGACATTTTGACACTTAAGGAACCCTAAAAATAAAAAAAAAAAAACAGATGGAAATTTTCCAGATGTTTGTACATGTATATGTTTTCAGTCTTTCACTCCTTTTATCTCCAGAACTACTGGACCGATTTTGGTAAACATTGGTCAGATTACTTCTATATATGAGGCATTGATGCGATTAAATTTTCAATATAAAAGGTCAAGAGTGTGAGGCTGTACAGCAAGGTCACCTTCAGTATCTCAAGATTTCACGTAATTAAGATCTTATTTTTCTTAGCACATTTGTTAACAATAAAGAAACAATGATATTTGCAAAACAATTTTGCAAAATTGCACCCCCACATGAAAATATGATTAAATAAACTAGTGGCAAAGTGGGTATACTGCTAAAGTGTAAAAAGTATTTAAAGTGGCCGCTAGTACTGCCACACCCCTGTGAATGAAATATGATATGCGCACATGCTTTAGTCAGAATCATTGAATTAAGTAAACCACAAATATTATATTTAAATAAAATGATAAATATTTTTAATTAATTTGTTGTGTTTATATGTGTAAGTTGTGCATCAGAAAAAAGCCACATGATGAGAAAGTCCTACAACTGCATTGTCAGTTTTTTTTAAGCTATTATGAATTTGTTGATGCTAAAATTGAAAAAAAAATTGTATTTTATCTAATTCATTAATTTGAGACCTTTTCAGTGTTACATGCAGCTTTTTTGTTCATTATATTACAAGTTTAACTGAAATTTATTATGCTGTTTTTAAGAAGTCCCTTTTTTATGTTGAATAGTGGTATATTTATTGTATGTTGTTCGTTTATATGTTTTTTCTGTTTAATTTAGTTCGCTCATAAATTTTATATGTTCAAGTATATTGAGTTTTTTGCTTTTATGTACTTCATGTAAAAGTTTTATGTTTTATGGTTAATGCCTTTTTATATGTTTCCCATTTCTGTGAAGTAATTTATTTGTAAGGTCTGTTGTTGCATGTATGGTTGCTTCTGTCCTTTGTATTTGTAGGTGGATATGCATATGCAATTTTAATCTATCCAAGCTGTATTTATCAGTGAAGTTAATTGTGATAATACAGTAACCTGTTGTCACAAAACAGCAAATTAGTATGAAACTTAGTTGAGATATTTTCAATTAGTATGCATATTTTTAATTTGGTTCCATGTTTTATGAAACATACTCTGTATGCATGTATGTGTTTGCATTATCAGTTTGTGTATACGTGTCTGTATTATAAATTTGTGTGCATATTATAAATACGTGTGTATATGCAATAAATATATTCTTATGCTTACTTTTTTCTATTATTATCGTATTACAGAGAGTTGTGTTTATTGGACGATTTGTGAGAAAGCTGCATGTTTGTGCTGTGAAGGATGAATCAATGGGTATGGGTTAGTGCTTGGCTGTGAAGGATTTTTAATAAATTTTGAAAGTGATCTTTTTGTGTGTTGAAATCTAGGAAGCTAAGTAATTTATATTTTCTTGTGAATTTTAATTTGGGAGTCATACAGTGTAAATGGTAAATTTGGGAAAGTAAATTTCCATGTACAGTGGTTAGAATATTATTTTAAAAATTTTCTTGAAAACTGAAATTGTCTTATGATTTGTATTGGGGTCACAATTTTTTAAAGTTGGTTATCCTTGTTGTACTTCTTAAATGAAAATTTTTCCTGCTCTTTGTTTAGAAATTCTCTTTTTATATTTTTTCCCCTTATGAAATTTTTCAGCTTAAACAATTAATTCTGGACATAATTTTGAATATCAATGTTTGATTCTGAGATATTTATAAACATTTTTACCTTTTATCAGGTCGAAACATCAGGTTTAACATCATAAACTATCAGGTTAAAAAATTTTGGAACTTGTGCATAGCACCAGCTACTTTCATTTTCTTCTTGTATGAAGATTATTTGAGAGAAAGCTTGACTACAAATTATTCTACACAAGAAAATAGAATAAAAGTCTGGTAAATTTTGGTTCAAAGGTGCTAGGGAAACAGTCGCCAGTCCAGTCATATTAAAATTAATTAACTGAATTTTTTTTTGTCAGTAGTGGTAAGATACAGTTTATTGGAAATTAATTTTCTCTAAGACATGTTATTAAATGGATATTCTAAGATAACAAAATATGTTGTTGAAAATGAATTGAAGACTAATTTTCAGTAATTTGTAAAATATATATTTACTGGAAAATTATCTAATGGGGGAATGTGATTTGCCAAGTATACCAGTAATTAGTTTTTTAAGAAAAACAAAATTAAATCTAATTATTTGTGATATTGATTACACTTCTCTATTTGTTTCTGAAGTTTCTCTATTTGTTTAATAATTGCACCTCATAATATAGTTGCTACTTGTTGAAAAAGGAAACAGTAGGTGTTGAGCTCATCATTATCAAACTAACTTTTGTAGGAAATGCAAATAACATGTTTTGATAATGTGGCGGGGTTTAGACTAGTAGCCTGTAAGCACGGCAGCTTAGTCTAGCATGCTTTTATAGTTACAGTGGTGTTGTGATCTATGACATGCAATGTTATAATAAACAATTGGGTAATTTTGTACTAATAGTACCTACATTGTGTTATCCCTTATTAAATTTCTTTCTAATTTATTTATTACATCTTTTTTTAAATAATATCAGTTTAAAAAAAAATAATTTATGTTTAAGAGATTCTTATAAATAGGATTTAAAACAGAAATGGGTGATAAAATAGAAATTTATTTATATTGAAAAAAATATGAAAAAATTGTTTGATTTGAAAGTATAAACTACAGTAATTAAAAAAAAAACAATAAAAAAGGTTTTTCTGTTTCTTGTTTAGATCTTGGTATATACACAGATTTTATTTTTATAAAATATTTGTGTTTCTTATTTTTCATATTATTTGTTGATAAGGTATAGTTATTAAATTGTATTGTGGTATGGTTGTGTTGCTAAGTGGAACAAAACCATTTTGGTTCAACTGCTGTAACTGTTTAATGATACCCAACTGGAAATAAACTTTTATAATTCAAGCTTCCACATCTCTTTTTTGTTGTTCTAGTATTAATGCATCTACTGCTAGTATGACTCAGTAAGTTTTATGGTTTTCCAATGTGTTGTTTTATTGCAGTAGACTATTGAAACACATCAAATATTTACTCATGCTTTCATTTATAAATAAACTTTGTACATAAAAATTTGAGGGTTATCTCTTCATTATTTAAGACTGCACTGAAACTCTCACAAGTCACGTTTCCTCTATCTGCATGGAAAAAACACTATTAGAGAGGTTCTTTTTGAAAGTTAGAATATTATGAATACACAGAGAAAACAAATAGATAATTACAAAAAAAACTGTAAATAATTGAATAGGAAGACAAGCCACACAGTTCTGCTAAAACATTACGGGCCAAACGAGCAGAGCTGCCAGGCTTTTCCCCAGCTTGCAAAAACTCTTCAATAAGTGGGTTCATACCCTCCCGGGTGGTCTCACCTCTATATCTACTTCTGAACTATCGTTGTGAGGACCAGTGTTTGAGGAGGTCGAAGGATAAAGCTCCGGCCCCCTCCTCCGGCTAGGCTTCTTACCTATCTTACTAACATCTGTCATGGTTGGAGATGCTCTGACCTAACAGTATATGAACAAATTGCTCGCTGTATTCCTTCTATTTAGAGATATTGGGCACAAGCCCACAAGCGTGAGGACTACCCACAGCAAGCCATGGGCAGCTGGAGACCTTCCATATTCTCCTGTCACTTTTTGCACCTCAACTGCTACCAGATCAAATGTGTGAAATCAGAAATCAACACAGTTGCAGATTATGGCTCCCCGCTCTAAAAGAGTACAAGCAGCAGGACTAAGGGTAAAGGCCCCTTTGCTCATAACAGGGACTTGCAACCAGGAGACGTTGCCACTCTTTTCGCCGCAATGTGGCGGGTGCTCAAACAAATCGTGTGCCAAATCCTCCGAATCCCCATGAAAAGGGTATGAATCATCTTAACAGTAAGAGCGCATAACCGTTGTAACAGTTTTCAGACTGCATGATTGTAAAACTGGGGAAGGTACACATTCGACCACCAGCTCAAAAATAGCACTGAAAAAGACTATACAAAGCAAACCTCTGTTTGTGAAAAGAGACCAGAGGTTATAATAAATGAATAGAAATAATTCGAATTTGAATGAATAAGGTACTATTTTTGCATAATTTAGATTTTAGGAAGAATAGGAGAACTGGTTTATATGTTAGCCATCTCAGGTATTAGTTGATTTTTTATGCGATCACCTCAATTAATCTGATGAAAGCTACCAGTAGTCAGACTGGTAGAGTCACTATCTTGTTGAGTGTTAGTACAAAAGTGGCTACCTTGCTGGCTACTGAAATTTATCACCATAGATGGAACCAAGGCAGTGTTTGTTCCTGTAGTACTTACTAGGTAAAGGGAATGGAACCTTATACAAGGAAGGGAAAAATCAAATACAGTAAGAATGGTTCTGATTAAAGTAATTTACTGTATTGGTCAGGATCAACATCGGTTGGTAAACATGATTATTGTTTTAATTTATGATGTTTGATGTCATAACCTTCAGCAGTGATGCCAATAACAGTTGTATAGTGATTGTTGTAATGATGTAGAAAAACAGATTTAAACATACTGAATATTTTAATGAATCTAAAAAAAATTTAATTTACAAAAATGAAAAAAAATTTTCAAAGATTTTTACAAAAAGTAATATATTTAATTGATATGAATAATACGTACTATACTTCTGCACATTTTTATCAACTGTAACAATTCTTGTTAAATTTTATTAAAACAAATTGTTATCACTGGGTGGTCATTTTAGAATTACTCGTAATATTGGACTGAGAGGGACTTTATATTGAATGTTTTATCCTTCACCTCTTACTACAAAAATCTGTTGAATCAGTAACATAATTATTTTTAAAAGAATTGGTATTAAAATTGATGCATATATATCCTCACATACAAATTCTGCAGGATACCTTTTGGGCAGGGGGGTTATTAATTCTCAAGAAAGTTTCAATTTCATCTTAAGATCATAAGTGTAATGATTTAGAAACTGCTTGTTTCATGAGTATTGGAGAGAATGATAGAAAAAGGAAGAGTTGAAGAGTGTGAGAGAAATCATCACTAGTAGTTGAAGCCAAGGAAGAAGGAAAGTATTTAAAAAAGAGAAGACTACGTGAAGAGGATTATGAAAATGATCATCTATAAAAATCTACCTTTTTAGCAGCATTATGTTTGTATCTAATGTATGTTTGTAAAAGAATTGATTTACCGATAAATATATTTCTGATTATTTTATATTAAGGGCTATTTTTTTTTAAATGTTTAGAAATAAAAATATTTAAGGAGATACTATCAAAGGTTTTATGAGCCTCTAATATTCCATTTGAAATAAAAGAAAATTGTTTCCATATGTTTAATTTTTTCTTGATAAAGTCTTGGCATGAAATGTGGTTATACATTTCACTGCACATCTGTATACTTGTGTTACCAGCATTTGAATTACAAATTTGATATATACAAAATTATTAATTCTTTTTAACCTCAAAGTATTTTTAGTTTTGTATGAATACACTAATTAATATAGTGTAATGTAATGTCGTCTGTAAAACTGCAGTTTGTGGAAACTAAA
Source organism: Lycorma delicatula (assembly GCF_047948215.1). NCBI lineage: Eukaryota > Metazoa > Arthropoda > Insecta > Hemiptera > Fulgoridae > Lycorma > Lycorma delicatula. The sequence goes on along the minus strand of NC_134457.1, from coordinate 136,348,138 downwards.
CAGTGACTAGAAGACTATTAAAATATGTTAAATTTAGTAGACAGTTTAGTAACATAGCCAGCATGTAAGCCAACTGTTGGTGTTAGGTGGTTTTGTTTAGTTGTGATAATCAATTGAATATTTTTATTTAGATTTTGGTGTAGGAGAAATAGGTGCTGATGGGCCTGAATTCATTGAAAACCACGGTAATGTACTTAGTGCTGGAACTACATCCCATTGTGGCTATTTAGAAAAGATGAGACCAAATGTAAAAAATGAAAGAATAGAGAAAAAGTATAACCAAATCACAAAGGAACTAAAAGTATCTTGGGAGGTCAGAGTATTTACACTGTTACCAAAATTTACCTAGTGATTTCATGTGTAGAAGAACATTGAAAAGGAGATGTCTTTTTGACATTTTAGTGTTAATTTTATTCTGTGAGAAGTAGTAATATAATGTACCAAAAATTCACTAGAACGTAGGCTTTATAACTTTAGTGGGCTTTTCTAATATAACGTTTGAGATATTATTCTATAATGAGCTTTTCAGTGTGTTTTATTAGAATTTTTTTTTGGATCAGTTAAATGAAACATATTTTTATGTTTTTTATTATTAATTTACTGAAAATTATTTCATGTTCTTAATTTTCTTTTCCTTTTTGAAAAGATGTAAACATGCTTTAATTTATTTTATGATTTTGATAATGCAAGATAGAAAATGCTTGATTCCATTTGTTCATTCAGTCAAATGCATGATTATGATTTTGATAGTATTAAGATTTTGATAATGTAAACTTTTTAGATAATCGATTTCTTTTGTTTTGACAGGACAAAATGTACTATTATGAAAAAGTGTAATGATTTTGATAAAGTTAAATTAGTGAAATTTCATTTTAGCTATAAAATCCAATATGTTCAAGGTTTGTTCAAAAACTATTTGAGTAAAGGCCGTTAAAAAAATCACTTACCTATTGATTTCCAGTCCTATGAGGGGCAGCTGAAATGTAATGAAAGTTCATGGCCATTGGATTCCCAACTCATCCATTTAAATCATTTGTATTGAACCATCACTACTCTCAATGTCATTTTCAATTTCTCTGATAATTTTCTATTATCAAATTGTTTATGTTTATTAATAACATTTGGAATTTGGCTTGAATTGGCTAGTACACTGATCATACTTAACTGAAGTTTGGCCTTTTTGAAAACAATTTATTACTCTTTAGTTCATGTAACCCTATTTAGCCTTGTTGCCAAAATTCTGAGAAATCGTACAAATTGTTTCACTTTGGATATCACTAAGTTTTTGGTAGAACTTGGTGCTGTAATAGTGTTCAACATGTCTGTCATTGTGGACAAAATAAAAGTGTGGCAAGGACCATTACAAACAATTGATCATTACAAACAATAGCTGCTGGACAGCAACTGTTACATCAAAAAACCTCTATGAGGTTACAAAAAAAGAAAAAAAAACTTGCATACCAAGGTATATTAGTGTTGTGTTGCATCAAATTTTACTTTTTGCATTCAAATGCATTTTAAGAAAAAAATTATTTCTTCTATGTTAGATATACTGCCACCTACTCAAAAAGGGTGTTGAAAGGGCTATGTTAATTTGTTGCATTACATTATCTATCCAATTCTCTCTCGTGGCTCTATTCTACATAAAGCATCCAAGTACAAGTAGTATTAATCAAGTTGCTTTTTCAGAAAAATCTATATGGTAGTGTTTTCATTTTCATAAAAGAAACAAATTATAATAGTGCAATCAGTTAGAATCTATGTGATTTATGTTACAGTATGACTTTTTTTGCCTTTAATCAGTAACAGTATGATGGTCTGTTATCTAGCATTGTAACAATGCAGTATATGTTTTGGAGTTAAAGGCACTTGACTATTAATCTGGTCTGCCCCAAGACCAAACAGGTGAAAATTACATTGTGGTATTTGTTTTTGGTGGTTTTGGAATGTTTCCTTTGTTCTAAAAAAAAAGTTATAATTTGATAAAGTTTGAAACAAGAAAATTAAATAACAGTATTATTAATTTGAAAAAGAAAAAAAATGTTTGAAATAAAATATATATATATACTCGTATATATAAATTGTATGTTAATTATGTCATCCAATCATTTTGTAAACTTAACTGGTTTTTGTTAGCATATAAAATAAATATATTATTTTCTTTGAATAAAAAATAAAATTAGCATTATTAATTATTATTGACATAGTGTTGGATATTAAAATTATTAATTATTTTTATTGATGTATAATATAGGATAAAACAAATTATCATTATGTTTGTAGTACATAACTTTTATATAAAAGATTAAAATTGCATTAAAAAAAATACTTTGTTTAAAAGTTCACATATATATAAAAAAAAAATTAACTTGACATATTTGAATTAAACAGACTGGGCTAGAAACATTCTGATGACTGATTCTGTTCAATTATGAAATTTATTGACTGGCTGATTGGGGTTGGATTTCCTAGACAGCAGAGCTCAGGAAATTACTGGAGGATTTAATGATAACTTTTTGTATAAAGATAGTATTGTATTTGTAATAAAAGGTAATCATTTTGTTTTAATGGAAACAAAGAGACATAGAATTATTAAACTATAAAAAAATCTTTATTTTAAAAGATGCAATCTGCTGATAATGGACAAAGATGAAGTATAATAACATAACATATAAAGTATAAAATATAATGCTTATTGATGGTTTAGAAAGTTAGATGGCTCAGATAGTTAAATTACTGATGCCTCTGTTAATAACCTAAAATGTTCATGTGGGAGTAAAAAATATGTTAATGATATTTTGTTTAAACAAAACAGACATTTTTTTTATCATCCTACATCATTTGAAAAAGATTAAAACTAAATGTAGAGGAAAATCAAAATGATTAAGAAAAAATTAATGAATAGCAAATTCTGAATATAATGACATTTAAATGATAAATATTGGTTTAGAGTTTACAGAGATAGTTTAATTAAAATTTGAATAAAAATTAATAAAATTTCAATTGTAATTACTAACATCTCGAAGAGGTAGATATGTAATCTTTTACAGAAACATTATTTGCTTGAGAAAATAGAGATTAAATGAATCACAATTTCTTTTTTCTTTTATACAGAAATTTGAGAAACCCTTACAATAATAAGTTTGAAAATTTACCTGCTTAATAGGCAGGTACATTACCTTTTAAGGAAAAGGAAATTTCGATTTTTAAAATCAGTCTAAAGATGCAAGAAATATAAACATTTAAACATTTTAAAGGAGTTTAAACATTTTAGCTAGTTTTTATTGAATAAAAATATGATAATCTTTATAATTATTAAGTTGAAGTTTTAAAATATTATTGAAGTGAAACCAAAATAGAAGTAAATTTATAATAAATTAATAAAAAATAGTAAAGAGTGAATACCAGCCCAATTGAGATTCTACAATTTCCATCAGTTGCTTGTTGACAGTTGTCAACTGCTCACTTGCCACAGTGCTTTCAAGATACATTTCACATTATATGTGTAATTGAAACTTACCATGCATTTGTGAAAGTTGGCCGAGTATGAGCTTCTCAGTATCTAAAGCAAGTTATTCAGTACCTTAAATTCATATATTAAGAATTTTAAAATAACTGATTCAAGTATTGTAGTTGCCTAGCACTATGATGAATGCACATGCTTTTGAAACAATTGTGTGTATGATATGAGAGAATGTACTTAAAAATAAATTTAACTATAAGTATGAATCTGAAGTGCACTAATTGGATTCGGAGTTGTAAATAAGAATAAGGTGTTTTCCATCTATGATGTGATGACAATTTATGTAATATCACTTTAAATAAAAAAATTTGCTGGTTTGGTGAAGTAGGCAAAACATTTAAATTGTTAAATTACATCTAGTTGTCTTATGAAGAAGATTTAAAACTCCTGCTGAGTTGACTGGTTCACACACTGAAATCTGTTAATTGAAAATGGAAATACAGTGGTGGAAGTTGTCATGAAGGAATGCATATTGATGTAAAACAAACATATGTGTGATATAATTTTTGAAAATGCAGAAAATATGTGACAAGTTTAATTATTTATTATAATAGTATTATTCTTAAATTTACCATCATTTAATTAAGAGTAAAACAAGTATCTGTTTTTTACAGGCATTTTGCAATTATTTATGTATATATTTATTTATTGTGAGTACTATTATTTTTTTATTATATTTTTAATTAATGATTTGTTTCTTTTTTCCGCAGGTAGTGTTAGTGTTTATTCTAAGCATCGCTTCGCTGATAATTTATTTCATTGATGCTTCAAGGTATGTTTATTAATTAAAATTTTATTTTTTTATTGTGTAGTAATTAAACTTACTCTAAACTTTCTCTGTAAAAGAAATATTGATATGTTGAAAAAGAATCAGTTTAAAGATTAAATATGTTTAATGTTTATCTTTGAAAAATTAAAAAAAAATCAGAAAAGTAAAATAATTCAAAGAAATACTAATATTTTACTTAACTTCTGGGTAAGGGGATAAATTATACCTGGATCATGTGTTTTTTTACCTGGAAAATAAAAGGTTATAACAGTGTAAGTTATCAGTAGCTTATGCTTTGTTAAATTGAATTCTATTCCAGAAATCAATGAAGCTGTTAAAATTGGGTTAGTTTACACTCCATGTTACTAGAGTATTTTGGATAATGGCTGCAGTTGTTAATACCATATATTAAAATTAAATCAAGCTAATTTTATTATAATATCATCTGGTATAAGCCACCATGTCTGAATCACATTTTACATTATGAATTGCATTAGCACAGAACTGCTGATTCATTACATATAACAGAACATTACATCATTATGTATTATATTGACACACTTTGACAGTTACGTCTGAATAATCTCAGTATTATATCTGATCTGAATTCCATACTTTTGCTTTGTTTTCTTCTATTATTTAGTTTTGTGAATTTTAATAAATTCATTAATTTATATTGATCATTCAAAAAATAAAATTCGATAAATTTCTTCTGTAATAACTCTTGTTCACCTTCAACCACAATCTTTTCAGTTATCACTGTAATGTCTCTTCATTTCTCTTTTTTTTACAATTCATTCAGTTACTGATCGCATTCTTACAATGCTAATATTTGACTTTTTTTTTGTACCTTGATGGAAATTTCCTACTATGAAATCAAGACTCTCCAAAATTTCAACACTGCTTCATATTCTTATTCTTAATTTCATAAAGTCCTAAAATCTACTCTATCCCAACTATTTTTCTTCCTATCTAAGAATACATATTTCCTCTTACAATTGTTTATTTACTTCCTATAATACTTTTTATTTTTAAAAATGTTTCCTCTTTACTCTTCACTGTATATAATCTTTATATAATGGTTCAACTTTTTCTGTGCATTATTCTGCCTGTTTACTAACTATAATATTGCCATTTCTTTTGCCCTTCAATAAGGAATTTTGTTTAAGTAATAAAGATAATTTCTAAGCAATTTTTTACTTAAGCAGTTAAGTAGATCTCAATTTATTCTGTCAATGTCATAATCTTTAATATGTCCTTTTTCAAACTTCCCCTTTCTCCATTTTACTGAAATCAGTTTCTAACTTTGCATAACTTGAACTCTGGTCGCATGTATTTTTCTTTCCAGTGTAGTTTTTTACTTTCCTTTAAACCATCCATCATATTTACATAATAACTTTGCTTAAGAATATGTGCAGCTAAATAAATTTATTTACATCTACGTACACACCTTAAGCAGCTGAGCCAATCTTGATGAAATGAAAACTAAAAAAATAATTTTTTTAACATTAGTCTTAATAATTGAGAATGATCTAAAAAATTGACTACCTTACTCATATTTTGTAATTCCAAATGAAATAAAAAATTAATTCCTTCGAACTGTTTGGTTTTTCTTCTTCATAAAATTAGGCAAAATTAGTCATGAGATCCTTATATACTTTTTCACTAAGAATGGTCACATGTCTGTATTAGAAAAAATTACTCTGCATACTGGATAGTTTGGATAAACTGGTCATGAGGCTGTTTGAAAATGGGTACTGTTAAGTTCTGGAGCCAAGTATTTTTCAAGATACCTTCGGCCATTGGTTATTTAGAATTAGAAATGTTTTTGATTAAAATTTAATGTTTTACCATAATATTCATCTGTCTTCAGGATTTTTGTTATTATTCCTTCATTAGATAGATTTTCTCTACTTCTATTTAATCTCCCTACCGCAGAACCAGTATGTAAAGCATACTACATTAAAAGTACTCTTGTAAACAAGCAAGGTATGTTACAACATTATAATGTTCTGTTTTTCAGGGATTCATTAAGTTCTGGCTTTACATTAAATTCCTAGGGTCTTTTACATTATCTATAGTATAGTTTGCTTAATGACTGTAGTCAGAGTTGGTTAATGACTGTAGTCAAAAGTTGGAAATACTTTTCTTCTCAAAAGAAGAAAAGTATTGGATATTTGAGAAGAAAAGTATTTCTTATAAAGCAGGTGCTGTAGTGAAAAGAGTAAGTCACTCCTGAATATAGGATTGACTTACATTTCATGTCAGATCACTGAAAAATCATTCTGTTATGGCTTGTAACAGACATTGATTTAAAAGATTGCTTATAGTTATTTTTTGTTATGTTATTACGTCATTTATATATTTTTTTATATTTAGTATTATTGATTCATCCAGATTATCTGTTGACCAATTAATATAATAATCATACAGATTACTGATTTTTCTGACTTTATTTATTATGACTTTAATTTTATTTGAACAAATGATATAACAGAAGTAAATATGAATGTCTAGGAGAATTGATGTCTAAACTCATATTATCCTACAACTGGGGTGCTGACAAACACATCATTTTGAACACATATAGAACCATTGTTTTGTCGAAGCTGGAATACGGATCTATCCTGTAGAACACTGCGAAACAAAAGATTAAGGGCTTACTAGACTCCTTGCACAATACTTGTATTCGAATATACATAGTGGCATTTGCCACTACTTCTACACCAAGTTTATTAACTGAATCTAATAAACTCCCATTACATTACAGGATGAAATACCAGGTTATCAAATAGCAGGTCCCATCTCTCCAACTGCTCAAGGCAGGCAACAAGGCCCACTTGCACTTAACAATTTGAGGAGAAGTCCTTATCCCAGCCTTTCGATCTCAGACTGCTTTGCTATCTCCAGGAACTAGGCCTATCTGTTACAAGGATTCTCAGAAAGGAAATAGGATGCGGTGCCCCTTGGCTGTGCACATCTCTAAAAATTGAATATTTATCATCTGGAAGATATAAATGGGACTTGCATTACTGATCTGCTAAGGACCAATTTAGCGAGATGACTAAGAAGTACATTGTACTTCTTACACATTTGTACTTCAAGTACACATTTATACAGATGGCTCTGTCTTGGCCGACGAGTGTGGTTGTTCAATAATACTTGAGATAATATATAAGCTTAGCGCCTATTCTTCTGTGTTCTTTTGCAAAGCCTACCCAATATTTCTCTGCCTTGAGAGTTATTGAGACCCATAGTGACGACAGGTTCTTGATAATAACTGAGTGTGTATTTGAGAGCTTGAGCTGCAGATGATCTGAACATATCATTAAAATAATCTGACACCCTCTCAATTGTAAACAAGATAATGCTATGCATATGGGTCCCGAGCTATTGTGGGATCCTTGAGAACAAAAGGGTTGATGAGGCTGCCTAGAGAGTGGCAACGATTGCCTCCAATTAGAATTAACATGTGAGAGAGACTTCATGAAGACAGTCTATGTCAAATTACACACTCAGTGGATTAACTTCTGGCTGCTGAGTCTTCCCATAGCCTTACATGGCATCTGGAAGAAAATCTTCGAGAAACCTTTTATCCCAAACAACAGAAGAGACCAAGTCATTCTAACTTGGCTGAGGATTGGGCACACAAAGCTAATTCACACCCATCTGTTTGGCTGTATTCGGAAGAACTGTGAGGCTTGCAATGTAAAATGGTTCGTAAACTACTTACTAATACATTGCCCATGTTCAGATCTATTGGATGACAACTAAACCTGGGTTCAGATGTGAGGGCTTTACTCAACTGGAAGAAATACATCAAAAGACTGCGGTTTCTTCTCTGTGATAGTGGGATGAAGAACTTAATTTAGTGGTTTTGCTTACATGAGATCACTTACAGAATACTGTGTGCACAGTGAAAATAGTCTAGTGGTGTTGTTCCAATATTTATTACCCATTTATTATTCATTTTCCAGTTTATTTTCCAACGTTTGGTGTTTATTGTCTAATTGTTTGTGATCATTTAGTTTTATTTAAGTCTCTAATGACTATTATCTTTGATGCAATTATAAACAAATGATGGGAAAAAAAGAAAAAAGTGAATAATTATATTTCCTTGCATAATTAAATGTAAAATATAGAAAAGTAAAACTTATGATAAAAGTAATTAAGTTCACCATTTTCATCTCGTAGCACGTCAAAGATATTATTAATGCATCCTTTGTTTTATTCCACGTGACTAATCAGTATGTGTTTGTTGTTCAGAATATTCCTTTTTTCTGCCTTTTGAAATTCATTGAAATCATAAACAATGAGTAAAAAATATTATGAATTCATTATATTCTTTTATATATTTCTCAGAACAAATATTTGCTAAAACATTCATTTATTTATGTATATTATGTTATTATTGTTATTTATGAAATCAATTATTTATAAAATCAATGTTATGTATATGTATATAAAATCAATCTTTACGCTTAATGCTTTTGTTTTGTAGTTTCAAAGGGTTATTTCACATTTTTATTTTTATTTGATATAAAAGTCTCTATTTGTGATTGAGATATTTTAAATACCTTTTTAATCTTAAATTATTTTAAATTATGCTTTTTTAATTAGATTTTATTAAAGAATGTTTCAATGAAACAGAGGGCTTTTGAAATATTAAACATGAAAGAAAAAACAAAAAGCAGCAAGCTAAAAATTAATTGTACAAAATTATCTTTTTATCTGGAATGCAGTGTACGTATATCAATTCAAACATTGCAACTACTTTAGTTTATTAATTATCGTTATCAAAATAAATAACAAAGTGAACATAATAGATTAATAAAATAGATCTTGCTTATGAAGAGACCGATTTTGGTCCTCATCATCTTCAGTCTTGTTATTTATTTATTAACAATCAGTAATAATGTATTTCAAGTAAAAAATAAAAATGTGTGGTGGTTGACTATAAACTGAGGATTTGTGATCAGATACAAAATTAATTTTATTATCCAGTTGTTTTCTTTAGATTGTGCATTATTATTATTATTGCAATAATAATAAAAAAAATTAAAATTTTCATTTTTTAATATTAGTTAGAACTAAAATTTTAGATTCTGTGTACTTTGTAAGGTGTCAATCATATGTATGTATGTATGTGTGTATGTGTATGTGTATGTGTATGTGTGTGTGTGTGTGTGTGTGTGTGTGTGTGTGTGTGTGTGTGTGTGTGTGTATGTGTGTGTATATATATATTTTTTTTTTTTAACATGACCTGTCTTTCAAATCACAATTAATTATTTATAGTTTAAAAATCATCATATAATAAGTAAGAACTTCAAATTGGTGAACCATCAAACACATTTCAAACACGACGATATATTTAAGTTGGCTATAACATTTGCACATTGACTTCTGTTTTTAACATCTGATTATGATTTTAATTAGTTTTAATTTGATTAATTGTGTTAACAATTGATGATGGGTCCGAAAAGGCTTTCTGGAATAAGAAAAGATTTTAACACTTAAAGGCGAGATCAATCTTATTTTTTTATATGTGTGTATGTGGTGATTTTTATACTATAAATAATTATTATATAGATTATATATACATATAAACATGTGCACACACACGCGTGTGTGAATGAACAGCCACACACATGCAGATGTATATAATTTCTTTTTTTAAACATTATTGAATCTTTGTAATTAAATTACCAAAAATATAATTAATTCCCAAAACAGAATGATAACATAATTTTTATTATTTCACTTAATGGATTCTCTTTTTTGAATGTACCATCATATCATCATTAGTTATTAAATGCAGTTTATTTTAGGTATTAGTAACTGATGCAAGGATATCCTGTAGATTGGTAAAGTGCTAATGAGCATTTAAAAATTTTTTTACTTCATTTTAGTTGTATGCTGGAGCTTCATCTTGTTAGAAATACATTTGCATATCTAAAGGCAAGTCATCAATAAATGGCAGTAGAACGTCTTCTAATTGACAATATTGAGCTCCCATAAGATTTCCCTCAAAGAAATGCACGGCCAAAATTTGATTGGTGATGATGGTATACTAGCAGCCATTATCAACAATCAAATTATGAAAAATCTCAATCTATTGTGTCCTCTGACAATTAATGGATTTTCTTTTGACCAATAATGGTTGTCTTTTGATTGTGCATTCCATTATCGGAGAAATTCGTTTCATCGTACCAAATAATATTAAACAAAAAATTAGGATAATTTACAACCTGTTCTGCAATCCAGCTATTGAATTCAAGCCTTCTTTCTTCATTACCAAGCATCATAGTGAGAAGAACTGCAGGTTTATATGCATGGTAACTGTGGTTCTGCAACACACTTGCTACTGAGCCATAAGAAATGAGTAGCAATTGCACTCCCTCCCTTCAGAAGCTGTAAGATATGCTTCATAGAAGGACAGAATATCAGTCTCAATATTCCAAATGACAACTCTGTTCTGGCAATGTCGTTTTTTCTGAAATAATCCATTACTTTGTAGATTTCAACTCTTATCTTACAAATAGTTTACAGTGAGGTAGATGTTTATTAGGATGTAGCTGTACGCAAGTGTTTCTCACCAATGTTGAATTCTTGTTACTTAAAAAATACATTTCCAGCATATCCACCTTTTTTGTTATCAAACTGTATTATTAAAATAAAGATTTTACTGACAACTGATAAATAGACACTTCAAAAGAGAAACAAACACAAGAAAAGAGTAAAAACTAAAGTATTTATTAACTAAATGATGACAATTCAAACAACTAGTGAATAAGGGCAAGACATTAACCACCAATGAGTGTACTGTGAAATTCAAGAAATTTTTTTAAAATGGAAAAATCAACTGATAATACCGTCATTAAATTTTTACTGTACTCGTATTTATTATTTTTTAAGTTTACAATTATCACACCCTATAGCTCCATTACAGCTGATTTTAAAGAAAAATACCCAAAATAAAAGTCATAAAATATTGTTTTCTATCCAAAAATTCAATAAAAATTAGGTTTCCATTTGAAATGATGAATTCGGCTGCCATACTGGAAAAAGTTGAAAATTTCAAAAATGGTAATACTGTATTTTCAATGCAGGGGGAAATCTATGAAACATTTCCATCTTAAACTTCTCATAAAACTTATAGTTTCTGAGATCCCAATGGTGGCTATCTTGAGTTGAACATCTGTATATATATTACATTATTTATTGAGAATATTCACTAGATACATTATAATGAGAAATAAGAGCTATCCCTAGATCATAGGACTTTTAAGAAGTTCTCTTAACATCAGAGTAAAAATTTCATAAATTCACATATGTAAACCTGTAGTTGTAATCATTAATAAATAAATGTAATAAAATAATGTTATATGATCATATTTTTTATTTTTCTGTAATCATATTTTTTCTATCACGGAACGATGGTATCTAACAGACTGATGTAAATTTAAGCGTTAAAATGAGCAATTCATTATTATTCCTGTGGCTCCCAAAGTATGCTTCTTGGCACTCTTGGGGGCTGCAACTTCATCATAGGAAATATTTTGTGATCTAAATTGTGTTTTAAAAATTTATTGACTTTTGCAAAGTGTACTTTTTACAATTTGATGTAGGGTACCTTGGGAAAGTCTAGTTCAGCAAGGGCACCGAGAATAGAAAAGGTTTGGGAACTACTACATTATTCCAAAAATCTTTGTTTATTAATATTCATTTCTGAAAATTATTTTTTAAATGAGATAAAAAAAATATTACTAGAATTTCTGTATTCCTTATTATTAACTTATTAAACTATATCTAATTTTTTTTTTATTAGTTGTATTTATTTTTTAAATGTTCATACACATTTGGAAATTTAATGTTATCATTTTTATTGTTAAAAAATTGTTATCAAATGGATCTTGTAAGACTGCCAGAACAAAATAATAAATACTATATTTTTTTATTTAATCACTTTTTTCTTTGTTGTTTATTCCAGGTAAATTGTTTAGTTTCTACTTCACAATTTCTGGAAGGTATATGTTGTATTGATCGATTAGACTTGTTTGCTATTGTGTACTGATTCTATTAAACATTATTACTAATGTTATTGATTATATTTTGTAATATATATATCGCAGGTCATTCAGTTGTAAAGCGACATAATTTGGAAACTGATTCTAGAGCTTCATAGGAAAATGTTAATTCAAATACATGTCTGAAAATGCTCTGTTATCGAGTTACATCAAATGAAAAGGTTTGCTTGAATTTCACTTCACCCAGTGAAATGAGGTCATATTGGAATTTTTATATGTTATATAAGGAATAACTTTGATGGTTTCAAATGTTTTTTGACTTGAAAAATCGAATGAAACAGATTCCAGAACTTTATGTCCTGTAGTTCTCAAGATATCCAACATGAAATAGAAACAGCTCTTTTTGGTATAAATAATTTCTACTTTTGAAAATTAAAATACTTTTTCAATGCATTTTTCGATTTATTTCTGTCGCCAACCTAACTATATGTTCGCGTTCCTTGATAAGGGGAACAGCATTGAGAATATGAGCGGTCAAGTACATCACATGTGTCTAGTTTTTGTTTGTATACCTTATATTTCATTCATCTCTATAAACAGTAATCTAAGAGAGTAAGGTCCGGTGATCTAGGTAGCCAATTTACTGGCTCTTTACGTCCAATTCATTTACCAGTAAATTTTTCATGTAAGAAATGAATTTGTGTTCAATAAAGTTGATAGTATATTTCAACTCTTTTCGCCGGTGAGAAATTCTCAAGCACTGTAAGAAATTTATTGTTCAGAAATTACAGATAATTTCTTTGCGTGACACATTCTAATATGAAAGGCAAAGGCTTATTAATTGGTTGTTGATCATGCCACATCAAAAATTGTCACTGGAAATTTGATTCAACTACAGCATGTGGATTTTCTTCAGACCACCGGTGAATTAATGTGTTATTTAATGAATTAATGTGTTTTTTGTTTGAATTTCTTTCCTTATATCAAACTCTAGAATTAGTTCCCAAATTATGTCCCTGTACAACTTAATCACTTTGATATATGTTGTATGTGTGTTTTTGTAAAAAGAACTGAATAAAAATTAAAATTATGTTAATGTTATTTAGGTTCAGTTTTTTAATATTTTTTTTTCTATTTGTACTCATTTTCTATATAATTTTATAAAATTTGGTAAATTAATATATGAAATTTGTGGTTTGCGTTTACAGTTCATTTTTATTTCATTTAATTCTTTAAAATTTTGTGGGATAATGTAAGTGTAAATACAAAATTTAACTAACTGATAATTAATTTATTATATTATTAACACATTGCTGAAATTAAAAAAAAAAATAACCTGTTGTTTAATTTCTGAACGAATATTATTATTTTACTGAACATTTTACAGGTCAGTTTAGTTGTATTAATAGGATGATCCTGTTTTAGCTTAATGTGTGTATAAATATTTTTTACCTAATTAGATTTGAAACTTTTTGTTATAGTGAGGAAGTGGAGCGGTGCCAAAATTGGAGCAACAATATCACTCAGCAGATAGATTTAGCCTTCAATGTATTTTTTATGGTCTACTTTTTTATACGAGTAAGTAACAGTTTTTTCTTAAACAATTAAATTTTGAATAAATATTGTTTGAGGAGTTGAGGTAATGTTGTTGTCATGAAGCAAATACTAAGGGTTATAATTTTAATTAAATTATGATTTTTTTTTTATTTTTGTTCTAACCAAAAGACTTTATTATCCCAAATACTGTAGTTTGTAGTTTGACTGGTACTGTCCAAGGGAACTGTTATATCCATAAACTGTTAAGTTAAACCAATAATGTTCTAGCTATATCATCCCTTCACATAGGCGTACTCTTAGTTAAGAAATGAAGCAGCTCCATCCATCATCACTCGCTGTACTCCATCATGGAGTGAAGTATTCTATTATAAGTATTGTTAAGTTTTCTATTATCTTAAAATATTTTGTTAACAGATTAATTAATGATAGATTCAGTTTTGTTGTGTAGTAACGTGCCATAATTGTTGATGATGGATTGAAAATGGATGGACTGTTAAAGAGAGTTACTCAGCTTTTAATCATTTGCCCTGTTGTAAAAAATTATTGTCATTTTAACATAAGTTGCTTGCTTTAAATTGAAGATGTATACATATTTAAAATTTTTTGGTTGTTCACATTCAAGAATTATAATTATGACTTTCTGTAGAAATTCTTTAAAGATATCATAATCCTGTTGTGGCTAAAAAACGGAAATCTAAACTTAGTATTTAGTAACTATAGATCTAATATACTCTACCTAGTCATGAACAGGCCATCCCTGAGTCCTGAAAATATCTAATAAATTCAATGAATTTTTTGCCTGAACTGGGATCAAACATCTCAGCCTGGGCTTCACTATTGCTCCCTTCCTTTCATGGAGGGAATTCCTTTCTCATGGTTTTTCTCCCTTTTGATTACAGAGAATCAGTTTCTATCCACAAATCCTTTACAAATAAAAGAGCAGCTATTTTATGACATTACATGTAAATTTATTACAAGCTAAAAGGAATTTTTTCCAAGTTAATAAAAACTACTAATACTAATTTACAGTTTACCTACATTTTTGGAAATCTTTCAAAAAATAAAAAAATGTCTAGAATTCTGAGCTTTTTTATGATTACAAACTTACAATTCTTAACACAAATTGTCATTACTTCCTTCTTATCTTAATACATGAATGTTTTGGAATGCATTACTAAGGACTTATTATGCTTGTTTTTTTTCTTATGAAAAACCCATTTCTTTAGTTGAGATTCTCACATGGATATTTATCAGGCAGAGTTTCATCATCATATTACAAGGTTAGGAATCTTTATTTTTCTGTCTAGCCTCCGGAACCACCGTAAAGTATTACTTAAGAGAATGAATGTAAATGAAATATAGTCTTGTACAGTCTTAGGTCAACCATTCCTGAGATGTGAGGTTAATTGAAGCCCAACCACCAAAGAACACTTGTATCCACAATCTAGTATTCAAATCCATATAAAATAACTGCCTTTACTAGGTTTTGAACCGTAGAACTTCGAAATCAGGTGATTTGTGATGACCAGTTCACCACTAGACCAATTTGGTGGGTTAAGGTTAGGAACATGCATGGAGTCTAAGGACAATTTGTTGCTTACTCAGCAACAAAATGCTTACAGTTATTCATTAAGTGTGCATTGTGGCATAATATTCTAAGGAAGTTGTGTTCAAGGTAATAAAAACTTGAATTAAAAAATGAGTGATATGGGCAGTGCTGAATGTAAATCATTGAAATTCCTTTAAATCTTGTTTCAAGTACCTGGAAATTCATAATGTTCTTGCTTATTCATCTATACTTGTTCAAAGTTCATTTTAGTTGATAAATACGTGTTTAGTAAATACCCACACATTAAGTAAATAACATCCATTTCTCTCCAACTGCTTCTACTTGGTAGGACATATGTTGCCTATACATGAAGTACAATTTATAACCATATAATTTTCTAATTTACTATTTATTTTATAAATGACACAAAAGACACGTGTTTAATAAAATAATAAGATGTACAAACTTTTTGAAAGCATTTGTATTTTTAAATCAACAGAAATTTTCACATTCATTCATGTAGTATGTATTTAATTTTTAAAAAAATTCTGTTCTTTTAGTAGTGGATATTTTTAAAATTATGAATTTGAATAAAATAAAGTGTAATTGATAAATATTTTTAAGTTCTTCTAATTTTGTGCTACTAATTCCTATACTGTCAAGTTTACTACTAATACACATAAACCTTTTATGTAGTAAGCATCATTTTATAAAAAAAGTATTCCCTACTCCTTAGAGGAAAAAAACATGCGAGTATAACACACCCGAAGTCATTCCATATTTTTTTTTGCCAACTAATATCACTAAAAAAAAAGTTTCTTATGTATTAAATTAATAAATAGCAAACAGTTTAATAATGGAAAGATTACAACTTCATGTATTATATTTTTATGGTTACTGGGTTCTTAAAAAATATAATAGATTTAAAAATATGATGAGTATATCAGGAACCTAAATTATAGGTTTAATTTCGATCAAATTTTGTTTTTGTTATTAAAAGGTCAGTGTGTGTTTGTTCAAGATTATTTTTTATTTTTATTTTAAAATTATACTGTTACACATAAAGCAATAATCAAATCACAATTAATTACTATTTGTTTGTTGTCTTATCCAGTCTCTGTTTGATACTTTTTATAGCACTTCCGTATAATAATTACAAAGAACTTACATGACCTCAAATAAAATTCAAATTTGATTAACAATAATTTAGCTTCAGTGGGATTTGAACCCTGGTTCTGATTATAGAACAGCTGTTATAATAGCATATGATAATGACACTAGCCGTTTACAATACCAAAAGTTCTATGACCCTCGACATAAATATTTGGTTTCTAACCACAATAAAATTAAAAAACTCTTGAGTCTGTACAGAATCTTGCACATCTTTAATCTTTGTATGTTTATTTTATTAATAATTAGATATTAGTAATAAACAGTAATAATAATAATAGTAAAAAAATATTTCTCCCTGTTGTGCACACTACAAAGACATCTGAAAAAAATTATGAGGCTCCTTTCCTCTTCTAATATAATTTTTTTTATTTGTTGTACATTTAAAAAAAAAATTATTAGTAAAAGTTTAAAAATTATCAGAGATTTTTTTCTTTAGATTCTGTAGTTTTGCATGTAAAGTTTTAATCATTTTGATTTTAGGGTACTAAGTTAATCCAGTTTTGGTCCTAAACTTAATGGTGATTACTTAAATAAATTATTAGCTGCATTTGGACTGAAAGAGTGGGTTGAGGTAAATAATAGTCTGACTGAAAAAATAGGAAAACCTCTTCTTTCATGTATGTTTGTACTATTAGGACTAGATAAAGTATGGACAAAATCGGCAAATTTTCACATTGCCTGCTACATGGCAACAAGCTAAAGTAATTTAAATAAATATAACTTTGAAGTTGCCATGGATATGTCACGAAAATTGGCCTCTGCCCTAGAAAACAAGATCAAACAAACTTTTGAGAGTATGAGTATCTAATTAATTAAAAAAATAATAATATATATCTAATGTAGGGTTGTTGAACAAAGAAAATGAAAATAAAATTAAAAGAACTTAGCTCATACATTTAGAAAACCAGAGAAATCATCCATGAGCCAACATTGCTTAGAAATTGATCATAAAACTAATCTATAAAGACTAAAATTTTAGAAAATTTCATAAAAAAACAGACCTAGGTATTTGGGGAACTTTATGATGAAATAGATGACCCTAAGGAATTGTAAGACATAGGAAGCTTTGCTTCTCTATCTTCCAAAATTGCCCGCATATTAGCCCCTAGGTTAAACTTTTGATGTAATATCGCATAACAGACAACATGATAGCATGTTGATAGCATAACAGACTGCATGGCAGCTGCAGTGAATACAGAGGGGTGTATCCATTTGCATCATCAGATATCCATGAGTGAGCCTAGTGTACCGTATTCGTATACAGCAGATAACCTTCTCTTGACAGTTATTTCTGCATGAGGAGCTACATGGTGACATATTGTGCTTAATTGGATGAAGTTTATTGTTCATGGTAGCATCCCACTCACTGTGCCACTCATAATGAACTACCCTCTTCAAGAAACAGACAAGATCGTTGGAAGCAATGCAGTTGGTAAATGTAGACTGTAAACAAAACTTTTATCGCGCTATCTGCACGCTCATTGCCTGAAATTCACTAATGGTTGGGGATCCAACAGAAGCTCATTGTTGTATTACATCTTGTCATTTGCAAAATAAATGAATCCTCACATACAACAGGGTGTCTGGAGTATACATCACTATCACCAGTAAGGCACTCATGGAATGCTAGCAAACAAGTACATGTTGAAATGTTGGGCTAATTAAACTTGGAAAAAACATTAATTAATTATACCTTGCAACTATTACTAATTATATGTTGCAAAAAGCTCCGCAACAAAAATTCTGGTGATGCTGGGGAGGCCAAACATGTATTATTAGTTGGCAACCATTATTGTCAACCACAAAAACACACCCAACAGACTCATCGTTGGTTGTCTATTGTCAACCACAAAAGTACACCCAACAGACTTTGTTTTTAGAGCCATCCGTATAAACCATAATATCTGGAATCAAGCTATCATAATATCTGTTCCACAGAAAAACCGGATTTGTGTTCTTTTTTTTATATTTGTGTAGATCAAAACAGTAATTAACAAGAGAAGGCCGCCAAGGTGGATAATAACATGGAGCAACATTAAGGACTGGAAGCAATTGTATACTTAGAGCTGGGAAAAAGCGCTAAGCTCTGGTGGCTAGCAGAGCAGTAGATCTTGGCTGCTCCTGGTATCAATTAACATGCTGGTAGGAGAATACTGCATCAAAGGTTGGATGAGTGGGTTGCGCTTTAATTCGAGCCATGTAGGAGCATATAATCTGCTTCCGCATATTCCGAAAAGATGGTCCACCACTGTCCACCAGCAGATTTACCACTGGGGAAAGAAACACGCCCGTGGCAGGAGTGATGAATGAATGATGGACTGCATCGAGCATCTTCAGCGCAGTGGCCCGTGATTTTTGTAATTTTTTGTAATTCCAAGTATAACAGGCTAAAGTGGAGTAACAATGAAATTACTGTTTTTTTGAATTTTTCAGTAAAAAATGAAGATATCAACTTGATTTTGAGTGTCATCATTGATTTTGAGTAATCATGTGAATATCTAAAAACCAGTTTCTGGATTTTTTGAAATCCTGAGTTAAAAGGGTTAAAATAGATTTTTGAATTTTTTTTTAAACCAAGCTATTTGTTTAATTTCTTACTAACAAATGGAGATATCAACTTGATTTTAGAGAGAGAGGGAGAGAGTGAGAGAGAGAGAGAGAGTGAGAGAGAGAGTGTGTGTGTGTGTGTATGTATGTGTAATCTTTATACGAATATCTTAAAATTGATTTCTATGTATTTCAAAATTTGATCTTGAAAGGTGTGAAGAGAGGTAAAAAAATGCTGAACAATGACTGCAAATTTCCCCCATTTTCTGACTATACTAAATTAAATATTCAGTAGATTTGAGTTTGCAAATATTCTTCAAATAAATATTTAAAAATCATTTTCAGGTTTGTTTTAACTTTAATTTTTTAAGGGGTGCGTCGATGTATGGCATGGTGGCTCAACCAACATAGCCACTGCCATTGTTATTGCATGTGTGACATGACTAGCTGCACCTGCCTTTAGTTACTTAACTAAAATACATAAAATAAAAAAAAAAACTAATTGTGACATAAATGCAAGTAACCATTTGGTGTGGATGAAGCTGCGATGGAGATTCTTGTATTCATATATTTATATTTATTAATACTTGACGAATTTTTCTGTAATGCTTCTTGACTGTTTATGTTTCATTAATTTTTAGTTTACTGATTTTGTTTTATGTTCGTTTTT
The DNA here is from genome assembly GCF_047948215.1 of Lycorma delicatula. Classification (NCBI taxonomy): domain Eukaryota; kingdom Metazoa; phylum Arthropoda; class Insecta; order Hemiptera; family Fulgoridae; genus Lycorma; species Lycorma delicatula. The sequence goes on along the minus strand of NC_134457.1, from coordinate 136,328,323 downwards.
GGTTGATGTTATTAACATATACAGCTTTAATTTTTTTCTGAGAATTTTTATTTGTTGTCTTTATTGAATAACCAAGGAAGTAATTCAGCAGCCATAATCCTTTAATGTTAGAATAAGTACCTTATTGATTGATAACTGTGTCTAAATGAAGATTCTTTAAACAAAGAATTTCTTTCACAATTGTAAGGAATTGATAGAAACACATTTAAGTATAAATTTACATTCATACTTGTATAGTTGAAAAGGTGGTGTTAAGGGACCAAGAAAAAAATTAAGAAGTGCTTCGTTGCTTTTTTATTGCTTCATTCCAGATCTTTTATTTTTTTAAAAATTGTTTAACTTTCTTTTGAAGTAGTAAAGTACATGGTTAATAAGTACTGAAAAGAGGTCCTGAATGTGACAACTGTTTGTATAAACTAATCAAACAATGTTTACGATTCCCTTTTTCATTGTCTTATTTAACTAGAAGAGGGATAGTTGTGTTCTAACTCATTAACTGAAGTCCAGTTGCTCTCTTCTGAAATAAAAGTATGTACTTAGCAACTGCCCTCTATATACATTTTATGCACTGTTATATTATTTAATTTATTTACTTTTATCATTTTTTAGGTAATTTCTTGAAAAAAATTATTATAAAAATCTTGATGGTTTAGTAGATTTATTATGTATTTTCATTCTCCAAATCTATTTTAAATAAATGTATTTATTGCTGTATTCTTATGATAACAGAAGAACAAACTACTATTTCAGTAAGATTAATTGTTCTGCTGATGGTAGAATAAATTTTTATTAGGTTTAAGTTAATAAATTGGTTTATATTATTAATGTATATTTTTGTTCATCTTTTAATTTATCATTAAATCTTTCCAGAAAATAGTCCTAATTCATAATATAATGAATTTATAAGATAAATTATTAATTATTATTTTTTTTATTCTTGTTAAGTTAATTCATTGATCTGATTCACCTCTCCATTTCTTTCCATTTTATACATATGAGATCTGGTGTATGTGTGTACACTAATGAAACGTACAGAATTTTCTTTACTAATATTTATTCATTGAAGAGATTAGGAAATTTAATGCCTTTTAGTGTTAAGGTATACTTGTAATTACTGGTTTTAATTTGTACTAATTATTAGGACAAAGTTATCAATAACTTGAATATGTAGATTACAAGGAGATTACAACCAGCTAACTCGTAAGAATCATCATATTATCATTCAAAAAAATTACTTTTGTTTTAATGTTAACCGTAGGTATAATTGACACAATTCATTAATGTACTTATTCCATCTTATAAACCTTACATATGTATGTAATAAATCATTTCATGCAAACAATTGTAGATTTTGGAACATTTTGTCATGTAATATTTAAATTATTGACCAGTAAAAGCTCCATTCACATTGTCTTTTTTGGGTGACTGTCTAAGGTATAGCGAGGCTATCAGTGTGAATGTTAATTTTTTATGAACAGTGCTGTTTTCTGTGTTAAGTGAATGGATGAAAGTTTGTGGTTTTTCTTTTTTTTTAGTTTATGTTGTTTAATTATTTTAAGTGAAATAGCTTACGTCATTTTATATATAAATAAATATATGGAAATTTTATATACATTTATAAAAAAATGTATATATTTATCATAATTTATTTAAAATATAATATTTGTCATTTTTAAGTATTTTTCTATTATATATCATATGTAAATTGATCTTTATATGTTGTATGTACCAGCTAAATGTAGAAAGGATGTGAGAGTTTTAACTTTCATCACACTAATAAAAAATATTCTTTATCTAACATTTTAATTTCAAAATTAAGAAAATATCTCTTTGAAATTTACAGCTAATTTTGCATTACTTTCAGCTGTATAGTGTTCATTAGCCTTTGTGAGGCTTTAACTGATTTGATGTTAAGCCCATGTCAAATGTTAATGAACTGGTGCTCTCAACACTTTGTCCATTTTTATGCAAGATAAAGCATCTATCGCATAGATAACTGCAAAACTATATTGTGTTTCATGAAAGCTTGCATCAAACAAAAAGCTAATAATGTGTTGATTTTAATTTAATTTAATTTAGTGCAATCCATCTGAGAGAAAAACACTTCTCTTTACTTTTAACATAAAAATGAAGTAAAAATAACCAACAAAAAAATTAAAATTGTAATAAAATGTTATATTTACCTTAAAAATAAACATTTAAAAAAGTGCATTACCGCTATACAATACTAAAATTTCATCAAGTAAAACTGAAAAAATATTTGTTACTTCAATATATTTCTTTAACATCCAATAAGTTATCATCTGTTGAACTATTGTTGTCATTTTCCAAATTTATCAATATATCGTCAATAATATTTACACACAAACTGCCTGTTTGCTTCCTATGCTTCTTCTTCTTTTTCAATTACATGTCGAATGCAATTTTTCCAACCATTTGCATATACTCTACTAACACCTATGAATAAATGTTTTACATCACTTAACTTAATATTGTGTTATACTCCCAACATAGTTTTTGACTTTTTCCTGTATCAGTTCTATCTTAAAATTGCATTGATATCAGGGAAGACGCAACATGACAGAATTTTTTGTTTTTACAATTTCATCTACTTTATAATGAATATAATCTTTTAAAATTAATTTTAATATTTTTAAAAGTTCTACTTTTAACCTGTCCTCGGTGTACACAATTTTAATCATTGGGTTAATGATTTTAATCATTAATTTCTGATTTTTGGGTAGAAACGTTTAGAATTTTTTTTCAATTTTCAGGCAGTGGTACGGTATCATAGTAATGGATTCATTATCCATTACTATGATGGATTCTTCAGTAACAATTTTTTTAAACCACTGTGTAAAATTGTTTCCTCATCGTGAAACTCTTGAAAAGATCTGGAATTCTCAAACTACCTTTCAAAAACTCATTTTCACTTCCAAGGTGCGTTGCTATTTATTAATCGTTTACTTATTCCAGCCGGGGTTTTCACCCCAATTGACAAACCTTTCATAAAAGAATCTTTGCGCTCTTTATTTCTTTACCCACTCACACCTTTTCCTGAACATATCCCGCATTAATCCGTTTCATCTAGATAATAAATTGTCTTACCCTATTCACGAAATCGCGTAATTTCCCTTAAATATTTCTACGTCATGAAATAATATTCAATATTTTCTCGTTCAGTCAATAAAAAAATTATTTTTTGTGCACATGAAACGAAAATTCATTGATTTTAAAATACGATGTAATGTACTTCAAGAAAAATTCCGCTGTTCAGAATCGGTATTCACGGTATTTAATATTTTGTTCTGTTTAGGAAGCTCGTTATTGAAATAAACCGAATGAACTTTTTTTCTGATAGCAGTTTTTAAAGTTGTCCAACAGTCGCCAACGACTGTTGCACTACTTGCTTTCCAAGCAATGTCTCTGACCGCAGTTTTAGGGTTATCTTGTTTAAGGTTATGTATATGTTGCTGATTATTTTTTAGAGCTACTTAAGAGTTTTCCCGGTTTACCTTTCACGACAGTCATTGTTAAAATGCGGTTGGCACAAAACAGAGGGTAAATTAAAATTAATGAAAATAACACAGAATAAAAATGAAGTATAAAAATTTACCGTACCGTACAGAGAACACGATAACATACATTGATATACTTTCTTTCACTGAACTGAATAATTTTATGAAGCATTACAAATGATGTTTTCTTATTAAACCTAACAAAGCAAAACAAAATTTTTAATTGCTATCATCGCCATGTCACGGCGCCAGTCAGTTGGTAGCTTACAGTACATTATTTTACTCATAAAGCGATAATTGACTCTCATGGGAGTGGGGGAATGATTCGCCTAAAGTACTAAGATATTACTCTTCGTGCTGAATTCATATTTATATCTACTGCACAGTTCCCGAAACGGACGTTAGTATTTATACTTCTCAGAGACAATCAACTTTCTGCATGTATGATAGAAGTTTAATAATTCCTAATGTTAGAGTAATGAATTACGTAATATGATAAGTTTTAGAAAAATGTTTTAAGTGTAGGAACTCTTTTGTTGTATTTATATTACTGTATTCTCAATTTGTTTCCTTTTTTAAAATGTGTTAGTGCGTTTTAATTGTTTATTCTATTTATTAACAGACAAAACAGGATATGAAAATGCAGATTCAAGTCTTATATTTAGTTGAAAAAATGAGTTACTGAAAATTTTTTGAAAGAAAAATTATATTCAGAGATTATTCAGTTGCATACATTCAATTCCATTGCACAATTATTGTCTCTATATTAATTTTTAATTAATAATTATTTTTTATGTTGTTACAGTTTATAGCTGCAAGTGATAAATTATGGTTCATGTTGGAGATGTATTCATTTGTGGATTATTTCACGATACCGCCGTCATTTGTTTCTATATATCTAGATCGAACATGGATAGGTAAGAATTAGTTAACTTATAACTTAGGTACGTGAAATTGCTTTTAAATTTTGAATAATAAAATGTTTTTAAGTTTTCTGAAAAAAAAAAAAACATTTCCTGTGAGAAACGATTGTAAAATATGTTATTATTTTTTTAAACTGTTGTTAAAACTATCAGTCAACTTTTATATATTTTTTTTATTTTTATGTTACCTCCTTTATGAAACATGAGACTCATATTTGGCAGTGTAAAATTTTATTAATGGATTTCTGTTTCTTGAACTTGTATGCCAACCTTCTTTTTTGCTGGTTTGCATTATCACCGTTATTTCTCTTAAAATAAATTTTGTTCTCAAAAAAATTTATCAGATTCTTTTGGGATTGTTCACTGAACTTTCATTGAAGCAGTGTATTTTATCAACTTTCATATGATCAGTTTATGAATATACTATAGATTTTATTGCCATTTCTGCATCTTGCAAATAATTCTAAGCAATGGGTGTGCTTCCATTGGTAACTTATTTTTGTATATTAGTATGTATATTGGTATTCAGTTAGATTAAAACTTATTCAATATTTAAAGTTTTAATTTTCTAACTCTACCTATCTTACTTAACATCTGTATCAAAATGATATCAATTGATTTATTTGTGTAATATTTTAGAAGTTTTCAGATATCTACTGCAGCTTTCTTGATTTGGGTTTTGTGGGCAACTGTATTTTTTGTTCAAGTAATGATTGACTTATAGCACATAGCACTAAGAACAGGTTGTTATATCTGTGGATTGCCAGGCCAGGATTTGTTGTTAGGACTTTACAACAAAATGGCCGGGCATATTGAGGATCTGTTAATGTTATTGGTTTAACTGGGTCTTGAACTATCAACCTCCAACACGGGAAGGTTAGTAATGACCATCGGTGTCATTCTGACAACTTGAAATCAGTAAGTTAATGGAAATGATGTGTAAGGGTGTGAAGGTAGAAATGGAATTTATTAGGTTGATATTATATGTTGTAAGGCCAAGTGGACTTTGTGTTCATGGTAAAAATATCACAGTAATATTAAACCAAATAAAATTTACATCTTTATTTGTGAGTGGTCATACTAGCACTCTACAGTATTAATAAATAATTTCAAAAATTACATCATAGCAGAAAAATATAGATGAATTATTAATCAAATTGCATTTAGTACTTTTGTTAATAGTTTTATTTTAATAATTGCTTTCACAGTGTGCATCATTTCATCAGGTGAATATGTTGATTGATTAAATTTAAGTAGAGATGATTCTTTCTTCATTTACAGATTAAAAGCACAGTAAGCTAGATCAGTTTAATATCTTGAAATGTGCTGATGAATGTTGTTAACTTTATAAAACAGTTAATTTTTTAATGAGAGCACTACACAAATAACATGTGCTTTTGACCGACCACAATTAAAAAATTCATAGCAATTTTGATGTAGTAAAAAAATGTAATTAAAAATATAAATATAGAATAAAATAATTTTTAATCTTCTCTACAATACTCGGCACTTACAGTTTGGCAGTCTGTAATGAAGACGCAGGTAAAATTTTCATAACTTATCTTTAAATAAAGTGTAATTGTTATTTAAAAAAAAAAACTTTTGAAAAAAAGTAAGTTATGGATATAAAAATTGATAATATTAATGTTGATTAATAACTAAGCTGCTTGTGCTTATAACTTAATCTATTAAACAATTATCTAGTTATTGATTTATGGTTACAGTTGTGCTTATGAGTATATTATATGGTGTTTTTTGGAACTTTATGTATTATATATTGGTAGATGTTGAGAATCTACCAATGAAACCTCTTGGTTTCATTGGTAGATAATAAATGAGAATTAAAAGGATATAATGTGAATCTAATTGACTCTTGAATTTCACAGTTTCAAGTCTGGAGTGGTTAGGGGAAGTAATTCTTAAATTATTTATTAAGTAATTCCCATTTAATGATAATTATTTTGATGTAATAATTTGTTATCTTGACTGCATTTATCTATAATTTATACCAAATTATTATTTACTGCTGCCATGTTTTATTTTACAAGCTAATTAATGCATAATCTAGATCAGAAGTGTTCAATCTTAGCTACTTGTGGCCTACTGACACCCTAACTGTATCCTACTAATCCAAAGCTTTAAAAACTAAATTAAAAAATATCATTTTTCACTGAAAGAATAATCATTGTTTAATTTTTTTATTTTGGGTATTGGTTTTTAAATTAAAATATATATTTAACTTTAAGCAGGGTAAAAAAAAGAATGAAGGTAAACTTTTGGACAAATTAAATTAAAAAAACAAAAAAAGCATATTTATAATTTTTCATAAAATGCACTTTATTTGCTTACTTTTTAAAATATATTTTGCTCTGTTTAAAGCTATTTTATTAATTCAGTATGTTGTAAAATTGGTGGGGTTATCTTAAAGAAAAAAAAACATTTTATGTCTTTTTTTCACCAATTATTTTTCCATATGAGACATTCAGTAAAAAAATTAATGTTGATAATATTTTTAATTGAATTAAAATAAAGGTGGAATTGTTCCTTAAATGGGGTTTTTCGTTTAAAGAAAATAGTAAAATTTTTGTTTTGTATACACCTAAATACTTCGGTGTTAAAGTTCAAATTCACTTCAAAAACTGTTCAAATTCATATATTTGTATGATCTGTGAGATTTAAAAAATTGTTAAAAGTCTCCAACAAAGTAAACATCACTGATCAAGCGGATCTTGTGATTGCTAATTTGCAAAATAAATCAGTATCTCAACACTTTTTATTTATTAAATAAAGCCAAGTCTGCAAATTGTGGTTATGTCAGCATTTCCTTAGTTGTGTATCCAGGGAAACTGTAGTCTTATGATATTAACCATTGTTTTATAACATTTGGTTTGACAGCATTTAAAAATAAAAGTTTACTGTTGATGCAGACATTATATCCAAAAAATTATTGCCTGGATAACAATAATTACGAGGTCTGATCAGAAAATAAACTAACATTTTTAATTACGCGCTAACATAAGATATTTAGTGACGTGCGTTTGGCAACATTGTGTTCCGCATATTCTTGGATTGTTGATATCTTGTTTAATTTTCGTGTTATTGTTATTTGAGTGGAACGTGTTTAAATGTTAGTAGCGATTTTTATAATGTACGATATTTGGGAGCAACGATACAACGTAAAATTTTGTGTGAAATTGGGTAACACTTTCAGAAAAACGTTTCAACTTTAGAAATAATCCTACATAGATAATTCTCTCAGGATCGTACGCAATGTTACGAATGGTTTTCACGATTTAAAAGTGGTCATCAGTCAATCGAAGATGACCCTCGACTATCCCAAACCCATAGGAGAAGACATCCACCTTGTGACGCTTCCGGTCGCCACACCACCCCTCTGGTGGTGTGACGACCGGTGACTTTTGTCACCGGTGATGGTGGTGAATTGGTCAACAAATGACACCCGTGTTCAGAAAATCAACGGTCTGGTGCGTGTAAATTGCCGATCGACTGTCAGAGCGGTTCATGCCATGATATTTTTACTGAAAAATTGAACATGCATCGAGTTGCAGCAAAGTTTGTTCCTCATTTGATGACCGAACGGCAGAAAGAACACTGAGTGGACCTTTTTCGGCAACTTCTTGAACAGCCGATGATGATGAAACATTAATGCAACGGATCATAACGGGACCAAAGCTGGGTTTACAGTTACGACAACGAGACAAAAATTCAATCATCACAATGGATCACTAAAAGGATCTCCACGCTCCAAGAAAGCACTTCAGTCTACCAGATCCTATATCATAGTGATGCTCTTTTTTTGATTTTAATGGAATTGTACATTTTGAATTCTTTCCTCGAGGTGAAACAGTGAACCGTGTGTACAGAAAGAGACCAGAGCGAGACAACTCACGATTGTCCTTCACCACGACGTGCGCCCTCACACTCAGCTTTGTCAATTCATCAGTTTTGTGCCAAAAATCAGATGACTGTCCTACCTCAGTCTCTCGACTCGCCAGACCTTGCGATTTTTTTCTTATTTACTAAATTAAAATCAGTATTGAAAGGATGCCGATTTGAGGCAGTTGATGACATCAAAGCAAATTCGTCATGGACCTTAGAGCCATTTCAAATGAAGCTATCTAGGACTGCTTCGCGAAGTGGAAACATCTCTGGCAAAAGTGTGTGAATAGGGGAGGGAGTATTTTGAAGGGGACAAGACCAATAACCTGTAAAATTAATAAAGATTAAAAAAATAAAGTTTGGCTATTTTCTGAACAGACCTCTTATGTACAGATTTCCTAACCAATTAACATATGCCATGATTATTTAAAAATATTATGGTTAATTTATGTTTAAAATTTTCTCATGACATCTGGCAATTTACCGATTAGTAAATTACCTTCTTCCAGTTGTTCATTAATAACTGAATAGGAAATTATTAAATATTTATTTATCAGTGAATGATTAAGTACTTAAATTATTTAATTATAATGTGATATTCAGAAATATGTGCATGGGTGTGTGTACATCTGTAGATGGAGGAACCATACATAACTAGTTGTAGAAAATGAAAGAGCCATGAATTTTAACAGTTTAAGAAACATTAGGCTATATGGTGATAATCCTTCTACTTTTATTTGATGACTGCTGCCATTTTCTAGTTTAGACAAATTACTCTTCTTTCCTGATGTTCACATTTCTGAGAAATTCCCCCCCAAAAAAAACATTTACTAAATGTTATTGGTGTATTCATCAGCATTTTACAATTTTTTGTGATATGTAATCATTCCCGAAAAGTATTTTATTAAAATTCATCCTTTTAATAGAATAAATGTGTAGTTATAAATTTAATTTTGATACCCTTGCAACTTACCTAATTACTCTTCATGTTTATTGTTATGTGAAATTTTTTTGATGCATGGGTTTTCATAAAAAAAAAAAATGGTAGTGCTTCTGTAATTCAGATCAAGGCAGTAGGAATATTTTGAGAAGTTATGTTGGTAGCACTGCTAGCCTCCTACCCAAAAGTTTGTGTTACAGCAGTTCAAACCACCACACCTGTTGTTGTACTGTTGCTGAGGTGTGTTTAGTTTGTTACTATTTCAAAAAAAAAAGCAAAGTGTGTTTTGTCGTAGATTGAATTTAAATCCGTAATTTTAGTTCAACGTGTTTTTCAACTTGAATATGGAAAAGAGCCACCACATGAAAATAATATACGACTTTGGTTTAAACAGTTCAAAGAAATTGGATCTGTTCTCAAGGAAAAATCAAATGATAGACCACGAGTATCAGACGAAACTGTTAAATGATTTAGACAGTCTGCAGTCAGAAATCCTAACAAATCCTTCTCTCGTTGAAGCCTCGAGTTAGATATTTTGAAAACAACAATTCACAAAGTTTTACACAAAAGATTGAAATTACACGTGTATAAAATCCAGCTATTGCAGGAATTGAAAGCTGATGGTGGAGAAAAATGTTTCAATTTTGCAGTTGAAATTTTCCACAAAATGAATGAAATCGAATCATTTTTAGACGATATAATTTTTATGGATGAAGCTACATTCCATATTAATGGGTGTGTTAACAGACACAATTCAGGAATATGGGCATCCAAATTTGTGAATATCTAATATTATGGAAGATATTAAACACATATTTTATGGAAAATCTGTATGTAATTTTTGAGAAACGACGCAACACGCCTAAAGTTAATGTTTGGTGTAGTGTGATGAAAAATCATGTAATCGAGTGTTTTTTCTTTGGTGAAAAGACTATTAATGGAAATGTTTATCTCAGTATGTTAAATGATTACTGCTTTCCTCAACTGGATGAACTCGAAAACATCCAATGAATTCATTTCCTACAAGATGGTGCAACTCCGTACTTTAATGCATTCGTTAGTCAGGCTTTAAACATAAAATTTGGACGTTGATGGATAGTCCAGCAAGGACTTATACCCTGGCCTCCAAGGAGTCGAGACCTATCACTTTGTGATTTTTTCTTATGGGGGTGTATAAAAAACATTGTTTGCAAAACATATGCGACCTGTCACATGTGGAAGTTTACTAATTATGTAAAAAAACTGTTTGAGATGACCAATTTAATAAATAAACAACATCAATTTGAAGTATTTTTGTTTTCATTTAATCCATGTTGAAAACCCTACCATTCTTTTATGAAGACCCTGTATGTGTGTGTATATATATATATATATAAAGAACACATTTAGAATAATAAACGTTTTCTTAACAGAAAAAGGAATTAAAATTAGTATTTTCTCAGTCAAGTTTCACTGAAAATTTTCATTTAAATAAGTATTCTTATTTAAATTAAAGAGGATCATTCATTAAAATACACTTTACATTAAAATATTTTGTTTTATAAATGTATTTATGAAAGTTACTAATTGTCTGAGAAAGTAGTAGTGCAATTAAAGTAGTAATAATTGCCTGACAATAAAAAAATAAAAGCAGCAAAAGAGTGAGCGATATTGCTGTGTCTTTTTTCTATGTAATACTTATCTACATTGTATTTCTTTCATTACTTTTATGAATATTATTTTGTTTATTTTATTGCATAATGTTTGTTGTTATTAGTTAAATAAAGAAAATGATTTATCTTTCAGTTTCCTATAAAAATTTTAATTGAACTGCAAAGAAATCTATGGTCAGATATTGAAAAAAACATTTTATTTGTTTATCTGTTTTACATTGTATGTTTTTGAAAATTCAAATAATTCATTAACAGATTGACTGCTGTCCTGATAAAATTTAATATTTGGTGAATTGTATATCACCAAAACAGTAAATAGATAAGTTAAACCTACCATATTAATTCCAAGAATTTATTTCATGGGATCCTGCATCTTCAGTGTTAATAGATTTTATAATTACTATATTAAAACATATTTATTTCTAATTTCTAATTTGTTGAAATCTTATCTTTTTTGAAAATCTTAAAATTTACTGGAATCCAGTATTGTACAGCAGAATTTTCCTTATTTATCAATAATAAATTCTATAATTAAATATAATAAATAAAAATTAATACAGTATTAAATTAAATATTACTAATTAATAATTACAATTATTACTATTAATAATTATAATATTTATAAATATTAAATATTAATAATAAATAAAAATTAATTGTAGAATTTATAATTAATATGTTTGAATATAATTGTAGAATTTAATCACAACTAAAGGTGCAGGAACCCATGAAAATTGTTCTTGGCATTAATATGGTAAGTTTAACTTAAATATTTACTGTGTTTTGGTGGATTATGTTTCATTTAATATTAAATGTGGTATATGTATGTGTGTGTGTGTATATATATATATGTACACATATATAAAGTTATTTTGTAGTTTTTATTATTCAAACATAACAAATAATGTTTCTGATCAAAATTAATTTATTGCCATCTGTAAGTAATAAAGTATTTCCCTTCATTAGCTAGTTTATTACTTGAATAAAAACATTTCTTTCCATAATCACCTTACACACCAATTTCTCTGTTTAGTCAGTAAGAACGATTAGATTAATATGAATCTGTGCAATGCTAATCAGATCTTGATGAATCTTTTCCTTTACTTTTGATGAAACTCCAAAATAGTTTATTTACTGTTGCATAAGATACCTTTGTTGGCTTAAAGTATCTTTGTAGATAATAAAAACATTTATTTTATTAATACATTATAGACTGAATTTTTTATTCCATATATATATATATATATATATATATATGTTTTTTTTTTATTTATTTATTTTTTCTTGAACATCTGTTAGTCATTCTATAAAACAATGTCTGTAAATGAAAAAAATAATAGTCACAGTTGACTAACAGTGACACAATATGCTTTTAGAAGTATGAAAATGATTATGTAAATTATATCTAATGGAATGTTAGAAATATGTATGTTAAAACTTGCTCTGCTGTTAGGTTATTCAAATCTTTACTTAACATTAGAAGTTAATTAAATACTTACTGTTAGTGTTATAGCCTTTATTTATTGAAATGCTAATCAGTCGTTCTTATTAAATTGAATTTTGGTTAATATTTGCTATGTGTACTCTGTTGAATTGGAAGTTCTTCAATAAATAACTAAATTCTGAATTATTTAAATTGTTTTTCTTTATAGTAAAATAAAATTAATTTTTAGGTGTAGTATTCTTTGGCAAACAATTCAGAGCTGTAATATTTGCACAATATCACCAATCTTACAACAATTATTGATTCTGCAGTAATTGTATTACATAACTTAATGTATTCCAGTGCACTCATTCATTTTACAATTGTATATGCAAATTCTATTATAGAATTTATTTCTGGTTAGTTGCTGAAAGTAAGCTGGTTCCTATGTTAAAAAAAAATGTTTTTTTAGTGCACTATCTGTCAGCAATCTATAATCTTATAACTCAACTGAAATCTGTTCTTTCAGTGTTGGTTAAATAACTGTCGATGAAACATGGAACTGTCATTGCTGCATCTGTTAATTGAAATAAATTTTTATAAGTGGAAAGAGTTTATTGCAAAATGTTTAAGAGGTTTTTTGAAGTCAGTTCAAAACAAATTATGATGTGTACGAATAGAGTGTTATTTTTCTGCTGGAAAAAGTCTAGAATCTGTGCTGCAGATTATACAAAATTTGAGTATTTCTAATGGGAAAGTTTTTGCTATTCTCCTACTGCCTTGACTTGTAATGAACGACTACTAGGCTTGTCTCTTCATCAAGATAAAGGTGTTGCTAGCTCATGCTTTAACACAAGGAGGAGCTTGTGTATGAGTTTAATAACCGGCTTAATGGAGTAGTGAGCGAATTCTTTAAAAAGAAGCTACAAAAGCTGGCGATGCAGTACGATAAATGCCTGAATTTGGCTGGTGACTGTTTAGAAGATTAATGTTTTTTACTGTTAACTTATGAATGAAATAAAATTATTTTTTGTTTTGTTTTATTTATTTTTTTATCAGCGAGTTAAATTGTGTTTTGGAATAATCCTTGTAAACTTTAACATCTTAATTAGAGGAACATCTACAACCATTGTAAAATTATATTTTCTGAAATTGTTATATTACTTTTGTGTAGGTTTGAGATTTCTTCGTGCGTTGCGTTTGATGACTGTACCAGACATCTTGCAGTACCTCAATATTCTCAAGACCTCTAGCTCAATCCGCCTTGCTCAGCTTGTTTCAATCTTTATCAGTGTTTGGTTAACAGCAGCTGGCATAATCCATTTGGTATGATATTCTTATTTTGCATTACTTTTGTGTTTTTAATAAGTATTGCGTTATTAATTATACACTTAAATTGTTAAGTAATGCTCATTGTTTAACATTTATTGTATTAAAATCTGTATTCAATTCTAATATGTTTAAGTAGGTACTTTATCAGTTATATTACAATCTACAATTTTTTAATATTTAGTTAGGCCTTCTTTTTATGACCATTTTTTAATTATATAAATACCTTTTTGTTCAGATTGGAGCCTTCCACTTCCAAAGAATGTAATATTTTGATTTTCCAAAAACTATTTTTTAAACATTTGTGAACTGAATCAGCAAATATTATTTGTGGCTTGTTAAAATAGTTGTTTTTGACTTGTTTCTCAAAAAGGATTCCATCAGTCTTTATGAAAAAACTGAATAAATGAGTTATAATTAATCCTTGGCTCCTAAATGTTTTGTTAGTTAAATGGTTTTTTAACTCATTCTCTGTGAAGTTATTATTCACACAAAATAAGTTATATCAGTGGAAAGTAAAGAACACCATTTTTTTCTATAAATATTTTCATAGTTTGATGTATAACTTACATTCCAAGAAGTATTATTTTTATAAAAATATTTTTTAAACCTGGTAATCATGATAATACTTTTAAAATTTTAAATAGCAAAGGATTGCAAAACTTTCCCACCAAACTTTTAACTTTATTTTCAACAAAATCTTTAAGTGGAAATAATACAGTATAATAAAGTTGTTGATTGAAATTTGTATCATTTTAAATGAAAATTGCAAATATTTGGATTTTACAAATGAAAAATTCAATCAACATTTAGTGCCATGAAGTTAGTATTTTATTACATAAAATAAATGAAAATCAAAATCGTGAATATTATTAAATTTAAGATATTAATGAGTGTAATTATTATTGTGATTAAAGTTATTAATGGGTATAGTTATTATTATTGTGATTAATAGCAGTGAAAATAGTGTTTTCATTGGTTTGGCTGAATAGGTACAGGAAACAGATTTGACTCGCTACTGTAAAAAAAATTAAAAAGTTCAATAAAAAAATTTGAATCTGATTTGACCTGACCCCCTTGCTTTACAGCTACCTCATGTAACATTTCAAATAACAGCCACAACTTGAAAAACACATACAGAGTGGGCAGGAAGTCCCTTTATCCTAGTTATGGAATTATGAGGGTAGGTGCAGCTTACTTCTATGGATGTAAAACATCTGTGTGGTTTCCACCATGTTCAAAGCACAGCTGTATGCGCCTCCATATCTGGTTGTTCATCCATAACAGCATATCAGGGGTGATTATTTCAAATGCTGACCAAACAGCATCTTGGAGCTGCTCGTTGTTGACAAATCTTTGTTTTTGAATCTCTTCTTTTACAAAACCCCAGACTGCATTGTCAGGAGTGGTGAGGTCAGGGCTTTCTGCTGGCCAAGACAATGGAGCTGGTAAATCTTTGACCCACCTTGGATGCAGCGATTCGTTAAAATTTCATTGAGGCGTCTGTGGATATTCAAAGCAAAATGCACTGGAACATTGTCTTGCTGAAACGTAATAATGGGAGAGATCTCACTTGCTATTAATTCTAGAAGCAACCACTCGTAGATCATTCTCAGATAACTGTGTTGATTAATCGCGTCATCTAAAAAATAAAGTCTAAGGAGATGTTCAGCTGCCATCTCAGCCCAAATCATAAATGAGGTGGATGGTCTTCGATTTCTTCAAAAAAGATGTCTTTCTCCCAGAAAAACATTTAGGTTACGAGAGCTTTGATAAATTACACATTCATTTGAGAAAGTGACTTTCTTTTTATCATTTGCTCTTGGAAAGTGTTCAAGTAATAACTGACATGCATAAATATGCCAATCAAGGTCATTCATTTCACTCAACTCATTAACTGTGGCTGGACAAAAACATCTAACTATCAAATCTTCCATGTATAGTCTCGCATTGTTGATCTTGGAATGAGTAACTCTGCAGAAGGTTTGGGTGTTGATGTCATCTACGCCCAAACCTTGAATCGATGCCTTCACAGCAGCACATGTCTCAGCTCGAGTGCTCAGCCCCCCACTATGTGGCGCATCAAGAACCCTTCTCATAGCAAAAGCCTTCTTTTCATGTCATAATGTTTGCCATGATTGTGACCATTTCCCAAATGCACAAAGAAGTCATTCATATGTTCTCCAGTGTTTTGCCACTGTACGGACATTTGTGGACCCACATACAAGCTAAAAAATGCTCTTTGACAGTGAACGCACTCATATTCACCATCATTCCACACTCGACTAAGACTAAGGTCATCCCATCACGAATGAACACACTGGACAATCCCCACCTCGACTTATCCTTATCATATTTTTCAGCAATAGTGAATGATATTAGTGGTGAGAATTGGCAGTAGTAGAGCTTGATTAAGCTGGATTTATTACATTGTAAAGGGACTTCCTGCCCATTCTGTAGATAAAGCATAAAGTTTATGTTAGAAATTATAGTTTATATTATATTAGAAATTTTAATTTATATTAGAAACTAGCTGATCCGGCAATGCTTCGCCATTGCTAGATTTGAGTGTATATATATATATAGATTAAATGAACACAAATGAAAGTTTGATAAAACATTATAAAACTGAACATTACAGAACTTCACAAAATTTAAACTTTCCCTTTTTCCTTCTTCTCATCTTTCCTTTTTTTTGCATCTTCCCTTTTCCTCTTCTTCTCTTCTTCCCTATTTCCTTTTTCCATTTTTCGCAAAAATATTTCTTTTCACTTAACTAATATGTACTGCTTAGTTTTTGGGGCTTAAGTGTTTATTTTTTGAATTAATTGTTTATTAATCAGTCATATTCATTGTAATATCATTCAACAAGACTAAAAAATGATACTTTACTAGAAAAAAAACAAATGTTATTAGATGTCCCATTGTCTAATGGAAATGGAAATCAAGCCATATCTGAGATATTTGTGCCATATTTTGATTATTTTTGGTCAATGAATTTTATCATACTAAAGCTAAATTTTCTACAAAAATTAGAAATTACCAAAACTACTTTTTTGATTTAGGCTGAAATTTAATGCCATCAATCCCTTATACAGGCTTTTTTTTAGACGTTTTCAAAGAATTTATTTTGAGCCAGCCTGGAGATATTAATCAAAATTCAGGCTAATGTATAGAGAGGGGTCCAAAAAAATGTACTCACTGTTTGCTAGTTCATATCTTGTGACAAAGTTGACTTGACGTGGCAATTTAGGCACTGAGAGAGGGTTATGGTATGTGCTTGAAATGACCACCAGCAGCTTCTATACAATTCCAATGTCACTGAACTTCAGCTGTTAGTGTATCTGGTGTAATGGCCGCACATGACTATAATTTTTCACATAGCTCGTCGATTGTTGCTTGTTTTTATCGATACATGTCATTCTTGATGGTTCCCCAGAGGTAGAAGTCCACAGGTATCAAATCAGGAGACTGAGATGGATACTCAACAGCACCTCTTTGACCCACTTATCAACAAGGTGGAGTTTTATCGAGGTACAACCTGACATCTCGATTGTATTGAGACGGGGCATGTAAAAATGTTTATCAGTTACAGTACCCTCGAAGAAGAAGGGACCAATCAAACCACTTGTTGATAGACCACACCACACACCAACCCCTGGTAGATTCACTGCCCTGTCTATATGAACGTGTGGATTTTCAGGAGCTCAGCAAACACAATTATGGCGATTCACAGTACTATTAAGTTTGAATTGTACCTCATCAGGCCACACAAACTTCCCTGCAAATTCCTCATCCCCACCAAGCATGTGCTGAAAACAATCACAGTACTCCATCCTTCGACCTGGATTGTTCTCATTCATCGCATGCAGCAGCCTTGGAATGTACACTTTTCACTTTGCACTCTTCAGAATGCGTCTTACATTTGATCGGCTCATCCCACTTACATGCGGTCCCTGATTCACTGATTTTTGTGGTAATCGGGTAAAATGTTGCAATACCACAGCACTGGACGACAGACTTGTAGCTGTTCATGGTTGGCTGGATCTTTCCATGTGGACATCTTTAACAGTTCTGTTGGCTTCTAATTTGTCATGAATGCTGACAATTGTTCGACGTGTTGGTGGTGGTGTTCCAAACTCGGCCACTGCCATTGTACCTCATGAATGTTCTCATACTTCTAGTACCACTTCAGTACAGCCTTGTATTCAACAAATGATAAGCGAACCTCAACCGTTGTTGCTACTCGACTGTCTTCTGTTGTACTGGCTAATATGACTGGCTCATTCCACCTCCAACCGCCCACACATGTGGAGCATAAATTGCCTGCTCCGCCTACAAATTTAATACACTGCACTACACATTAGATTAGTGAGTGTGTCTTTTATTTATTTTTTTAGATATTATTTAATTACAAACTTTGAGTATTTTTAGGATCCCTCTTATGTGTAAATTTTTATACATCTGGAGATTTCTATAGCTTTTTTGTAGTTTTTCAATTAAGGGGGCTACTTTAAACGTTGACATTTGTGAAAAACCCTGATACTCAAAATTTTGACTGGTAATTATATTTTTTATCTGCAGCTGCAACAGCAATAGCTGGATAGTAAAAATTGTTAACAGCTTGCATCAATATTGGTTGGTTCAATTTTCCTTCTGTTTTCTTGAGGTAAATATGTTAAAAGAACAGGCAATTCATTTTTTTTTTTTTATCATTATTCACAAAGATTTGTGTGATATTGTATATTATCAAAATTGAACCAAAGTTTGTTCAATCTTCTTCAGAACAATACTTATTGTTTCTTGTTTACTTCATTCATAAAATTCTACTTACTTTCTTTATTAAAAAAAAACAACACAAAGTGACTTATAAAATACATTACATGATTGAGTATTTTATAAAATGTGAGTTTTGATTTTGTTTACTTTTGATTCTGAGTTTACAGTATATTTTATGAAATGTTAATTGTTTAGTTGTATGTGGAGGTTGTGTTTCTGAACTAAAATAGTGCTATATACCATCATTACTAGAGAATAATGATGCGATTCTCAGTGCAGAGTGAGGGTCTAGTTGAGCAGTTTGTAGTTTAGTTGGGTACTCCAAATGTGCCTCTCAGTTTTGAGGATGGATGACAGTTTTCTTTTGGGAAACCATAGCTTATTTTATTAAATGGTATTCTAGTAAATGGAAGAAAATAATTTTTTTATAGGATATGTTTGAGCTAGTCCGTTTAAAATTATTGTTCATTAAAATGGGCTGTCCCCTCTCAGGGTAAAATGCTCAGTCTTCTCAGAATTGTTTGAATTCTCATGGATTGTTTTTTTCTCACTGTCTACTCAATTTTTTTTATTTTTCTTATCTTCTACCCCGAATTATTCTTTGGGTTTTGGTTAGATCCCATTCAATTAGTGGAAAGTATCTGGGATTGTGGAATACCAATATTTATGTGGTTTGTTGGTAGATTCAGAATTGCCTCGGTAACTTTGCTACATTCTAAACATTTAGTAAAAAAAAATATAATAAATGTTTTCAGATCAGTTACAAAGGGATATACTGAGTTTTTTGACTTTACAAATTTTGCTTGCCCTTGGACTATGCCGTGTTTGTTAAGAGAAAATATGGAAATACATTCATTTTTTTAACATACTATCACCTGTATTATACATAATTTTTAATAATTATATGTTTTTAGGAAAAAGAAACTAGCCATTAATTAAGCTTTTTGGGTTAGTTCATTTCATCAATCGCTTCAAATCGATAGTGTAGACACGCATATAAAACTTTTTTTTTTCATATTGTGCATAACATTTTAAACATATTATTCAAATTGTACAAATTTAATAGCTGTTAATCATATTATTCAGTTTTAATGTATATCTGCTAATCTCTGTAGCGGAATAATCTCTGTTTCTCATCCAGAAAGTTCTGGGTTTAATCCTAGTTAGGTTTGGCGTTTTTTATAGTCTAAAAATGCTACTTTCATTTTAAAAATAGTAGGATGATTTATTTGGGTGTTAGCGAAAAGGTTAAATGAGATATATGAACATGTGTTTTTAAATGGTACATTAAACCTTTGTGCAACATTTTTATAATTTTTAATATTGAAATGTAATGCTGATGCATATATGTTTTTTTTCTGTTAGTAATTACTTCTGGGAGTTGTGTGACTTGTTCTTATTATTTATAGATGTTAAAGAAAAAAAGGATGGAGATTTATATAATAAAAATTAGAAAAAAATGGTGTTAATATTGATAATTCATGAAACCCCTTTAGCTTTTTAATTTCCAGATTTTTTTAGTTTTCTTATGATTTCAGTTGGAAAATTCTGGTGACCCTATGGAGTTTTCCAATCCTCAACAGTTATCGTACTGGACATGCGTTTATTTTTTAATTGTCACCATGTCAACGGTAGGCTATGGTGATGTTTATTGTCAAACAGTCCTTGGAAGGACATTCCTTGTATTTTTTCTTCTAGTAGGATTGGTGAGTTTTGTTCATTTTATTTATTAATTTATTTTTAAAAAAATAGAAAATTAGACAAATTAAGTTAATTTTAGGATATTCTTAAAGCTTTCTTCTATACTACTATGTAGTATTAACTTTTACCTAGCCAATATTTTGAGGACTGATTGGTAAAATCATTGTCTTTTGTAAGTTTTGGTCAATTAGTCAAATTGTTGATTTGGCGTGTTCATTAATTTTTTGTATTCTACCCCTTTCCAAAACACTTTAAATACATAATATGTCTTTTAATTTTGAAAATATTTTAAAAATAAATGTGTGTAAATACAAAATAGTTATTTCATATGTAATATTTTTTTTTACTTTCATAACAGAATTCTGGGCATTTTATGTTTGTGCAATAAACGTGCATTACAAAGTTTAAACATACGTTATAAAATTAATTTGATTAATGTGTTGAAATGAGCTAATATTGATAAAAGAGCTTTTAGCATGTTTTGGTTTTTAATTAAATACTTTATTTATATTACACTAATACTTTAATGACCTTTGAAATGTCATTCATTAGTGTTCGTATAAACATTTCATATAAGTATAATATGTAAACAAAAAAAGACATTTGGATCCTTAAAACTGTTTTCAATTTTCTTTAAAAGTTATATAAGACTTAGTAATTTAGCATGAGATTAATTTGGATAATCTTTTTAATTCTAAGAGCTTTTAATGATATGTGTAGTAAATGTAGGGAGAGCAGCTTGTTCACAAATCTTTTATATTACTCAAATTGGTATTGAATCTTTATGTAATGTTCAACTTTTAAAGAAGGGTAGAGTATATTTTTATTTTTTAGCTATAAGGATAAATGAGAAGCTCATGGTTTTATTATTTAATTTTTCATAGAAGTATTTACATATAAAAAAGTGTTTTACTTATTAGCCATGTTTTTGTTTCAATTTTTGTAGCTAATCTGGTGTGAACAGTAATTTACTGATGACTGTTGAAATACTTTATTTATTTTTTACTTTTTTCATCATTTATTCATTGTTTAAGTTTTTGTTAAACTCTTTCACATTAAATACTTTGAATTGATGTAAAAATTCATGAAGTAGTTTGGTTGAAATAAATAATCCATATAAATGATAATTCAGCAATCAAATTTTTGTTGTTTGGCTCATTTTTTTCCTGTTATTTCACTAAATGATAACCATAAATTCAGGTGAAATTCGTGAACAAGGTAATTCATGATTACATATTTTTAATTTTGGATTGTTTGTGAGAGTAAGTTACTACAGTTAAATTAATCAAGAAGCAATAATAAGTATTCAGGTTTTTCTTAGAAATGTTTACAGTATTTTGTTATTTGCTAAAAGTAAATATAATGTTTATTTTTGAAATTTTTTAAACTTTGTTTACATTTAGTTGGATAACTTTTTTTATGTGCTTCCAGAGTTGTTATTCAATTAAGTAATGATTATCAGTAGTTTCTTATTCAGGGTCCTGATTTCTTATATTTATGCTTTGATGTTTGGTAATCAAAATATTCTGCTGATATTGATCAACAAAAGTAGATCTCTTAAATATCATGAAGTTTGCTATCGTAATAGTTAATTTATTTTGTACAATAAAACCAGACTATGCCAAATACTAAGGCTACTTACTATAGTATGTTAGTACAATCAATAGTTTGCAAAATTTCAATGTTGAATCTTTTAAAAATGTTTCATATGGTTTTGATAAAATTTTTGCATGGTTAAATAGTGAAGGTTTGCTCATATATATTAAGTTCCTCCAGACAGTCTTTAAAGGAATATATAATTCTTTATATATTGCCTGCTGCTGTTTTAAAAATATTGATCAGAAAGATTTAACAGTACTAATTTCAAGTTCATTTATTATTATTATAATCAACTAAAATAAAATTTACTAAATTTACTGTTAATGAATTGCTGTATGAATGGGTTACCAGGCTCTGGATTACGTGAAGCGAGTTTTTTTGAAGCGTGTGTGTGTGTGTGTGTGAAAGAGGGAGAGAGTGCGCATGCACATAAGTGTGTGAAGCCATTTTTCAGCAAGCAAAATAGAATACCGTGCAAATTGTATGCAGCATTTTTCCATCTGTCTTTTTTGAACATTGAGCGTGATGAATATGATTGCACTAATATGCACTGCTTGTCATTATTAGTGCAAGCAAATTTATTTGTGACAAATGCTCTCGTATAACTAGAGATGATTCCAACACCTTTTTCTAGTGTGGCTAATGTTTGTGAAAATGGTAAGTTGGAGATCATTGTTAAAAATTTTGAGAGGGATGATTTGATTGAAATCAGGATTGTTTGTCATTGTAGGGACTTGATTTCAGAACTTTAAGAAATGATTTATTGGTTGGATAGGAATTTTGAAGCATTTAGAGAGTGCTACTGAGGCAATTCAGGAATTGAAAATGGAAAATGTTTTGTTACACAAGAAGTTACTATCCATTGATTTTCTGATTCCTGTTGATGACTTTGGTGATGGTGTGTCTGCAGCTGGTAGTCCTGGTGAAGGTAATTCAATCCAAAAGCATAAGAAGAAAAAGACAATGTCAATTAGTGTCCCTAATAATTCTGTTGATAATGCTGTCCAGCATGTTGCTGATCCTGTTATGTGGCTGAGAAGATTGTTGTTTCTGATGTTGAGGTCCAGGTGAAAGGTAAGCAGGGTGTCAACTGGAGTACTGTGGTTTCCCGGAATCATTTTGGAGGATCAGACCTTGAAAGCAAAGGTTAATAATGCCTAAGTGGTCATGTAGCCATAAGTCCAATAGGAAAGCTAATTTTGGTGCTGCTGTTGATAGTGCTGAACTAATGAGGTCTAGTAGAAAGGCTGCTTTTGCCACATGCTTTGAAGAATCAACTACTGCTGATGTTGTTTAGGATATAGACTGTAAAAAATCCAATTTGCAATCTGTTGTCTGTACCAAGCTTAATATTTAGAGGGGGAGGGGTGGTTACAGGTTTTTTTTATGTGAATGTTGTGGCTAATGAGTATGAGTGGCTCACTTTTCCATGTTATGACATGTAGGTATTTTAGTTCTTCCATCTTTTGGCAGTCTAAAGGTTGAACAGAAATTTTCTGCTAATGGTAAGACTAGTAATTCCTTGGAGGAGGTTAATATTGATTCATAATGAACATTACCAAAATGAGTATTGATTATCAAAATGTTAGGGGTGTGAGGTCTAAGGTTGTAGAGTTTCTGTTGGTTGCTGGTGTTTGTTATGATATTGTAGCAGCCACAGACATTTTTTTGAAGATACCTCATTATCGGCTGATTATTTTCCTGAACAACTGGAATGTTTATAGGACTGATAGGGGTGCTGTTCTGACTGCGAAGGCTTCTGGTGGAGGTTCCTTCTTAGCTGTCAGTGCTCAGCTTCAGAGCCTCAGCAGAAGGATTTGACAACTTCTGATGAGTGTGTCTATGTTTGGGTTGAAATAAAATTTAGGGATGGACCCATTTTATTGTTGGATAATCACTATTTCAGTCCAGATATTAAACTGGAGGCTAGATTTGACTACCTAGAAGCACTAAGTGATAAACTGCATTCTAGTAGGTTCAGAATCCTTTTATGGATGATATTAATATCCTGGAATTAATTGGTCTGATCAGTCCTTTACCTGCAGACCACATTTTTATGCTAAGAGAAAGGCAATTGCTTTAATTGAGTTTATAGAAAGCAACAGTTTATTTCAGTTTAATTGACACCTTCTCGTGGCTGCTAAATCAATTTTGGATTTGGTTATTTCTAATTTTAAGGTTGATGTGAGTGTCGAGGATGATTTTCTTGTTTTCCTGGATGATCTGCACGACGCTCTTTGTATTGAGTTTGGTGTTTGGTTATTCTGATGTATTAGGTGGCTATCGACAAGTTCACAATTTTATTTATTTATTTAACAATAATACAAAGGCTAACAAATTGCTCCATAAAATAACCTTATTTTTTTCAATAAATTTTTCAGTTTAAATTAATTACAACTATATTAACTAAACTAGTTATAAAACTAAGAATACAGATTTTCAGCTTAATTAAATTACAGTTAATTATACTAACTAAACTATAGAAAACTAAACTAAACTAGTTATAAAACTAAGAATACATATTGGTTTTAATTATTCATTTGCTATGGCTAGTGAGCGACTGTTGATATAACTTTACAACGTGGGATAAACTGTCGTTAAATATATCAATTGTCAGATTTAATCTATTAACAAGAGACAAAACCCATAAGACGTAGAATGATGGACCATATTAGTTTTGGAATAATGAGCAATATATCAGATCTAGTTTATTTGGAGGTATAAAGAAACAAACACAGTCCAGTTGCATCAGAAGATCCACCAACTGATTCATAAATTTATTTATGAATAAAAATTTATTCATGAAATTCAAAAGGACAGAGATTGCTGTTTACCATGACATATTTTTGCCTGCTCAGAAGAAAACTCGAGGATCTCCTTTAGAGAGATTTCTTCATTAGAGCTAGCTATGTTGAGCAGGAGTTGTGGAATAAGCCAGATAACCTTTTCAAATACAATAAGTTCTTTATGAAAGAGTCATCTGCTGTGCTTCCAATTAAGATGAAGGTTGTAGTTGTCACTGATGCTAAGACGCTGCATGAGGAGTTTGGTAGATTTTTTCAGTCTGTGTATTTACTTATTGGATGGAAGGAGTAGTACAGGTGTTGTAGATATGTCCACTGATGTTGTTGGAATCACTACCATTACTGAGGATGATGTGTTTGTGCGAATAGCTTTGCTGAAAGTGAAATGTGCAGCTGAATATGATGGCATTCCATTGTATGTCTTTAAGGGTGTTGGAATCTTGAGTACTCCTATTGTTGCATGGAAGGATAATTTGTAGTATATCAATAATTACAGACCTGTTTCAATTTTGTTTTCTGTTGCCAAAGTCTTAAAGAAAGTTATCCATGTCAACTACATAACTCATGTTCATTGTATATTGATGCCAGGCAGTGTTCAATTTGAATATCTACTCTTTGCCAGTGATTTAGAGTTGTATGGAAGTATTAAAGAGTACAATGACTTTTTACTTCTGCAGTCCGATGTTGATTATGTTTGTAGATGGGCAGTTGTTAATGATATGCCATTAAACATCCATAAGACTAAGGTTGTGATGTTTATTAGAATGTCATTGTGGATTAAATTTACATTTCTCAGATTGTGTTGTCATACATTGAGTTGATCTGGAATCACTTCCAGATCTAGAAGAAAGTTACGGTTGGTGCTTTGGATTGGGCGTTATTTTTGGCAGGTTGACACTTTTCTGTGACTGTATCAGGCATCTGTTAAGTCTGTCAGTTTAGTAGATGAAGTAACATTGTTTGAAATATATTTAATATATAAATTTGTTTGAAATATATAAAAAAAATTGTTAATTATTACGTTTTACTATTATCATTTAATGCTATGGAATTCTGTTGTGAATAATAATCTTTATTATCAATATTTCTGAAAGTGAATTTGGATATAATTTTAAAATTAGAATATTTTTTACTACAGATATTATGAACTCTGTTTCCAGTAAATGTTTAAATGACATTTAATAATGTACAGTTGATTATTAAAATGATTCTTCTGTTATTGGATTATTTTACATGAAATGAACACATTGGTGAAGTGTATTTCATGAAGTATACCCTTTTATGAAGATTTAATTAACCTGGCTCTTGTTCATTAAATTTTTTGCTTATATTAGTTTGATTAATTTTTTCGACTAGTTAATTACATTGGTTAAATTTATGAGCGCTAAATTCTTTGTTACCTTAGTTTATTTTATTTCTAACATGAATTAAAATTGATAAAGCTTTGCATAGTTCTTTTTCAGTAATAGAATATGATTTCATTGATTATTTTTTTAGTTACTAAAAAAGGACTTTAAAATTTTATGAAAATTTGGGAAGATAGTTAATATAAATTGTTGCATAAATATGTAACTGTCTGCATAACTTTTACATGTTACAATGTGTAAATATTTTTATTTTTGGTTTTCTAATTTTTAATTTTTTACTAGTAACAATTACAATTTTCTAACAATCCAATCACTTTTAAGGTAGCTTATTTTCTAATATAAAAAATAATTTAAATATCATTCTATTAATATTTTTTGATTATGTAACTGTTTATGAATTAAGTGCATATTTGTTTTTTATATAAATTATTAATGAAGTAACTAGTTAATTAGTCTTAGTGATATTCTACAAATACAAAATTACAGCTAAAAAATTTCAGTTATACTATTTCCTGACTTGTAATTATATTAATTTCAGCTACATTAGATAAAATACTTTGTTTTTTAGTAGAAATATTGTTACTTAGTTGACAGTCCTTATAAGTTATCAATTTTAAATTTGTTGAAGAATTAAATCAACAGATTGAGTTGTAGTTATTACACAAGTAACAACTACTATGTTTGTAGTGTTGTTTCACCATTTAATGGTCACACTCTACCACACAAAATTATTACTTATTTAGAATAATACAAACGTAGATTTGAATAAATTATACTGCTGCCATCTACTGTTCAATATTAATATCAGAATCGCAGCTTAACACCATGAAATCAAATAGTTAATTACTAGAGTTAAAACTTTTACAAGTACTTGTGCTTTCAGTTCCAATCAAACAATATTTTACAATGCAGAATATTGTTAAACAGTCTGTGAAGAATTTAAAATAAAAATTTTTATCACACTGATCATAAAATATAAAACCTGATAATATCATTGTTAGGTGAGTAGGGCTACTGTAAGTAAGTAATGACGGGCACTTTATTTGGATACAATTCTGCAAATATTAAAAAATTTAGAGCTTATAGTTAAAAAAAACTTAGCTAAAAGTGTGGTTACTGAAGAAGTTATGAAATTTAATACTGAACAACTAGATTATTTTTGTTTATTTTAGTGCTTGTATTTATTTTTCTGAAGCAATGAAAAGAGGTATTGAAATATTTACATCGTGATTTACACACTTACCTTTACATTATTTCTCTTTTCATAAAAAAGTGTTTTCAGATACAATTAATCCCTTTTATTTAGTGTCCCAATAACTGGTGCTAGACAAGAAGCAACTTGAACAATTTGAAAATGTCTTGCTCTCTATTCACTATTTCTAATCACTATTTTTAGAATAGACAAACTATGTCTTAGCTAATTCACAGATTTTTGAATGGTTAAATTTATGCTTCACTGTAATTTTGTGTGGCTGATTTATAAACCATAAAATGCTATAGATCTATAAAATATTGAACTGTAGCAATACCATGGTAAGTATAAATATTTTGTTTTAATATTTGTGGGATTTTAACAGAAGGTAGTATGTCATATTTTTATGAATTTGAAAACACTCTATTAATATAATAGGTTTGTTATGGATTAGTAATTCAGAATGAACTAACTCAATAAATTAGGGAATAAAAAAGGTTTGTAGTAGAACTCTTCACAAAAATGTATTGCTAAACAATTAAGCTGTCAGTTTCAGTGTAGCTTTTTTAATAATAATCACTGAAATTTTTTAGCTGTCTTATTTTTGTTAGATATACTTTTTATCTTAAAAATTTGAACTCTTTCTTCCTTCTCTAACTTAATCCTTTTATTCTTTCCTCCGCATTCTTCTTCCTTGTTTAAGAAAAAAATATAGATTTAAAAATTTATTATTATTTACTAGGCAAAATTTTAATCTTTTCTTATTTTAACAATTAATATATTTTTCTTACCTTATTTCATCAATCTGATGTTAATGTTTGATTTTATTTAATTAAAAAAATATATATATATTTACATACCAGGTAAAGAATAT
Organism: Lycorma delicatula; assembly: GCF_047948215.1. NCBI lineage: Eukaryota > Metazoa > Arthropoda > Insecta > Hemiptera > Fulgoridae > Lycorma > Lycorma delicatula. The sequence goes on along the minus strand of NC_134457.1, from coordinate 136,300,322 downwards.
TAAAATTTTTCAAACGTTTTTTAAGTTTTAGTACTTAAAAAAAAATGTTTGTACAACTTTTTATAAAATTATTCTTTTCTTACTTTAAATTAAAAGTCTCACAGTCTTCTGTTACAAATTCAATTTTTTATTTTGTAATCTCTAAGCTGTTAGGATATTATTAATTTTCTTTTTTGTTTGTTAAGTCACACTGCAACATTATCTTAGACATATCATAGATATTATATCTATATGAATTAAGTTCCATGTTTAATTTTTTAAAAATCTTTTTTTGAAGTCCTTATTTTTAGAACAATTTTAAATTCCCAATGAAGTGATTCAGTACTTTTATATTATTTTTATATATCAAAACATATATTTATTATCTTTTCTGAAATTCTTTGTGGTATATGAATGCTTACGTAAGTGTTGTATACAACAAATTGTAATGCTAATAATAATATATTATAATAATTGCTAATAATAATATAATATAATATATTGTAATGGTAATAATGCTAATAATCTCAACTTTTAAAAACCAAATTAAGTATATATGCAAATAAGTAACTACAACATTTATATTACACAAAGCACTCAATACATTTAAACAATAAGGAATTATCAAACTAAATTTGATAAAAATAATGCACTAAAAGAACAAGCACAGCAGAGGTCAAGTGATATTAATTATTTAACTGCACACTAAAGGAGTTTCTTTATGTATGAAAACTTACAACATCAAATAAAGGAACTCTGTGAATAGTTCTGCAAAATCCCTCTAGATAAACACATTCTTATACTTTTATAAATCTATTTAATTTTGTTTTAATTTTTTAAACTAAATGGAAACCAAAATTACAAAATTTTACATTAAGATAAAGGCTTCTTCAAAAGATGGTTACCAGGTCATAATATGTTTTGGTTCCTTGGTCTGATGCTTATAGGTTAATTCATTTTTCTATAAGTAACAGTCATCACCTATACTAACTTTACTTTTGATAACATTAACAAACAACAGTGATATACAATTTCAGATCTCTTTTAAGATAAATAAAACTTCTGGTTTCCATAATTTTTTTTCTAATTATTACAGTATCTTTTCCAGCTAAAATCATATCAACTTGATTTATAAAATAAAAATTTGTATGAAGACTGAAATATTTTGTAATCTTGTTTCTGTTTTTATTAACTTTCCAAAGTGTAATAACAGTTTTTAAAATAACTCCTTGTTGATACCTGGTATGTAAATATAACTTAAACAATGTATATAATATTTATACTCTTTTAAATTTAAATATAATTTAAAAAGAGTCTTAAATGTTCATAGCATTCTTAATACCATATTACAAATATTTTAATTATTTCTTTGACTTTGTAAATTTAGAAATTTTGTACGTTATAACTTTTTATTTAAGTAACTATATTATTACTAAAGTTTATTTCTTTATTTCATCATCATCATTTTCATCATCTCATTGTTTTTATCTTGAACCATACAGATCTCTCTCAGTATATTCGTACTAGCGTTTTAATTATATTTTTATATTTTATAGTTCTTTATCTGCTGTGCATTATAGCTTGTGAAGCTTTATCTGATTTTTTTATAACGTTTTTACTCAAATCATTTAATATAACTCTTAAAAGAAGAAAAGCATTTTTTTAATATATTTTGTCCTTAAATTAAACTTTTGTACTTATTTTAAACTTTATTAGTTACATTAAATTCATTTCATACAGCATTTTAGGTATATCAAAATGTGTACCTATTGGTCTACTGAATAAGAAGACTGGTAAAATGCCAGCAAAATTTTACTGTAATTTTTTTGTGCAAAAGTAGTACTATTTTTATCAGCAAGACAATTAAATTCTGGTTTATTCTGCAACATTGTCTTAGTTTCTTTTCCACTTACATCTAATATTCATATTTTGAAGAGTTTTTTGGTCTGAATTCTAGAGTAATTTTCCGTGAATTCTTCATAGGTGGTAAATTCAGAGTTCTACTGTCTTAAGAACTTATTGCTGAATCAGTCAGTTCCTAATCACTATAGAAACTATTATGTAATCTGATTCATGTGTGGAAAAATTCAGTCATCTAAGAAATAATTTTTAATTTGATTACTGATGACATTTTCCTTCTGAAAAATTTAATGTTAACTACTTTTGATTTTTATGTTGGATGAATGAGTTAATGTTGACATCAGCTTGTGTTTTCCTTTCTTTATAAAACATTTTGTAATGTTCTTAAAAAAAAAGAACTGGTCTTGAAGTAGTAATAATCCTGTTGTTATTTTTTATTATAAGTCAACCTTTTTTAAATCATTTGTCCATAACATCACCTTCAACATCAAACCATTTAGAAGAGCCAAGACAGTTGCATTTAATTTTCTTATGAGATGAGATTTATTTTTTAAAGTTGATGTATTTGGTAGAGCAAGATTTTCTATTTTACTTGTGTATTAAATGAGTAGTTCATATTAGAAAAGGTTTATCACGTGATTTATTTAAAAAATTACTTGGAGAATTATACATATTAATGATTACTTGCTTGTTATCAAAAGAATCGCAACTTAGGAAATGATTGATTTCCTTGTAAAAACAATGGTGTCAGTTCGTATGTTACCATTCAAATAATACTTTGTTTTATTTTTTTTGTTAGATAAAAATTAACAAATGACCTAACATGGAGAAAACATTTGGTAAATGTAGCTTTTGTGTATTTTATTTCCTTTTACTTCTTCAAAAGAAACATACTAAACTGCATTTCTGAACTTTTAAGACTGGCAGTTTTCTATATTTGTAAGGAAAGCTACAGAACGTGTGAGTTAGCATTAATTCATTCATCAGGTGTAAAAGTTAAGATGAATTTTTACATGAAATATATTAATTTCAAATATGGTTTCATATATATTAATTTCATATATTTATCAATTTCATTAAAGAACGCTCCTTTTTTGATCATGAGTTACTATAGATAGCTGCAAAAGCATTTGAAAACAGTATGATGTAATATTTTTTTAAACATTATATAAAGATAAATTCAATTTGGTTTATCATTAAAAATGTATGGTTTTGTAATTTTCACCACCAACTGTAATGAATCAAAATGTTGATGAAATATTACAATTTGTGAAATAGAAACAACCATGACACATGACAGTACCTATTTTGCTGGACTCTCACTTTGTATTTTTCAGGAAGCATTTTATGTGATAGACTTGTTCTAACATGAAATATTTGCTAAGTAGAATTAAATGTTAAAATAAATTTTATCCTGTAATAAGAAGTCATCAATCAACATTTGCAGGTTTCCTCAACCCCTAGTAATCACTATGCTTAGCAGGCTTGTGAATGTAAATTTTTTAAATAAATCAATGACTTTTATTTATTTATTTAATTTTGTTTAGTTCAAAAAGTTTATCTCTACTTTAAATGAAGTTTTTTAATTTATTGATTTGTAATTTTTCTTTTGTATTTTTACCTACTTTCTATAAAATATGTAAATTTTGTTTGTTAGTGCCTATTTCAGTAATTTGTTAATTCTATAAAAATGTTGGTTACTTTCATATAGATAAAGATTTTTTTAAAGATCTAAGTTAGTTTGTAATTCTGTAAAAATTCATATTTCTCATTTGTAGTTTGATAACAGAAGATATGCCTAACTAATAAGTACAATTACACTTTAAACTGCTTTTCTCTCTTTTTTGAGGTATATTTTATTTTAAAATACAAGCATTATTAGTTTACTTGAATGAATTTCATACACAGTTGTAATTTTCTGTGACAAGTGCGGTCTACTTTGAATAAGCATAATTATATATTTGCTTTTTTTTTCTGGTGTACTGATTTAAACAGAAGTATTAGTCGTATTTTGTACATTATTTGTAGTAACGTGAACAGTTTCAGTTTTGCATTCTATATTTTTTTTTTGGAATGAAATTTTAATTATTAATTTAACCTTTTGCATCCTTATTACTTACTTTTTATGCTTAATTTCGTTTGAAAATGAAGTTTTAGTTTTTTTTATTTCTGTAAAATTGATATGAAATTAAAAATAGATTTTGTGTATAACATTGCTTTAATGTTGAGTGGAGGATCTGAAACAATTATGGAGGATTGGAATATTCTAATTACTGAAAATTATTACTACCCAGTTTGTGTAATTTTTTTTACACAATTTAAGACAAACTCTTCTACTTATGTTAGTTTTTATATTTACTGCACCACAGTTGCAGTGTATTATTCTCAAATTCATTGTTGTTTTCTTATTGTAGAAAAATAACGGCGAAAGTCGTTCAAAGTATTGTGTTTCACTCACCTTCAGTCATTAAATTTACTTTTACATTAGGCGAACTCATCAAACACAAGTATTATACAGTCTCACTTTGTGATTTGTTTCAAAGCTTTTGTATTTGCTCCATTTTTCTTCTTTTTTTTTCTTTAATTGCCTCCAGATATGATATAATAAGAATGCAAAAGGGTTTTTTACTTAAATTAATATGTTAAAGAGCCATTTGACTTAAAACAAGTCTAATAATAAACAGATTAATATGCTTGAGATCATTCATAAATTGCATCTAGTGTTAATTTTTATACTTTTTTTCTATCATTGTACTCTTTGTAACTTATAATTGTGTAATTTATTTTTCTCCCTCAACCAGTTACATCATAAATTGATCATCTGTTATTATTTTTAAATTTTATTATTATTATTCAGGTTAAATATTTTTAATTCACCTATGGTATTGTTTTATGACGTTAATGGTACTTAACATTATACTTGTATTATAGAAGTATAATTTATACTTATATTATAAACCTTACTTATGTAAGGTTCAACTCTGTTTCTTAAATAGTGAAAGAATCAAAGCGAAATCATGGTTAATAGAAATCCTAGTTTTTAAAATACAAATTTTATTCACCAAAATATATAATTAATGATAATGGCATACCCAACTGGCTGTATCAAGTTATTGATAATTTAGATTAATTTAGCATTTGTTAAATGTCATAACCAAAATGATTGTTTAGGCTGATGTGATGGGTCACAGGTCACTCCCCAAACAATTGACATAGCCATCCTTGAAAATAACATGCAACCTCATTTGGCTTATGAGGTGGAGTTAAGAGTGAAGTGGTTTTCTGCTTCCTTCTCCACTAAGCCAAATATATGGTTGCACAGGAGCTTGCCAAGCCTACCAAAAAAAAAAAAAAAATGATTGATATTCAGCCCTACAATCAGACATACAGTCACTACTTATACATTTTGTTCACTACAAGGACTTGCTGTGAAGTGAATATCATTTTACTAGTGATGAAAAGAAAGCAACTCTGACTGGTGCTCTTTTTACCTCAGGTAAAAGGTCAGCTGTGTGTGATGTGTTTTATATCTGTGATATCCATATTAGCGTGGGAGATAGTATAAAGCAACTGATTAATAGAATTTCCATTGAGAAACGATACATTGTATAGATGACATACAATGTATCAACTCAACAGGAGAAAAAATAAGTAATAATTATTATTAATAAAAATAATATTATGGACCGTGTAATTAAATTGTGTGATTAATATTAAATTAACACATTGCAATTAAAATGTATTACTCTTATTCTGATTGAATCTCAACAACTATACCAAGCTTCCCATGTAGATAATTTTAAGGTTTTTTGTAATTATTATTGACTTGGTTTCTAAAATTTAAAGGTCAATTGCATTGATATAAAATATAATAATATTAATAATAATACATAAATACGTATGGTTTACAATACATACATCTTGTTACATTAGGATATCTAAGTTTTCTTGACATCTTTATATTACGTATTGCTGCTCCTCCACTATCACTATGATGTTATTTGTGAATGATCACCTAGCTTAAATATCTTTGCTCACTGTGTACTGTGTTTGTTCTGGCTTAAATTATTTTAAAACTTATTTTTCTTTTCATGTATTCCACATATACGCTAATTTATGCCAAATTGTTGTTGATACTATAAAAATAAGTACAGACAAGGCTAAAATAACTTTATATTTAATCAGCCTTGTAGGAGAGCTTTTATGGAAAAAGTGTTACAAAAAACACCAGAATGTATGGTTTATGTTAGTTTCATTATTGATGTTATAATAACAATAATAATAATAATAATTTATATTTTAATCTGCTACATTAGAGCTAGCTACTCTGAGCATTTATTACAAAAAAAAAATTTTTTTCAATCTTTACTGTTTTTATTTCTTCTTATACGTATGTATTATTTAAATAGAAATTTATTTTCAACTATTCTCATTTTATTTTTAGGTAAAACGTTATCACTTTCTATCTTGTTTTCTTATAATTTTTTTTCATTTTTAAAAAAATTAAAATTACATATTTTTATAGTTAGAATTATTTTGTCAATTTAAAATTTTAGAAAATAATTTTGTTGACTGGTAAATAATTTAGTTGTATTAAACATTTAATCTGTGTTTTAACAGTACATTTGGTTCTGTAGCTTGCAGAAATATATTATTCTAAAAATTTATAACATATATCTGTGTATATATATATATATGAGCATTTTCAAACTATTTTTTGTTTATTTTAAACTATTTTTAGAATATTTATGTGCTGTATATTTTTTAAAGAAGATTTTGGTAAATTATTCACTTCTTTTGGCGTATTACTTCTCTTCAGTGCTGCCTAGGTTTTATAAAACAACTGTTGGTTATGATGGTGATGGATAAACCATTTTTTGATAGACATTTGCTTGTTTGTTAGCATTATTCATATATTCAGCAGATAGTGCATTTAAACTAACGACAACTATTTGACTTCTTTCTTAACAATTCATTTAAATTTGCACGTAGTTTAATATATATATATATATATTTTTTAATAATCTTATATTTAATATGGTTATTATTTTTTTTGTTTAAGTTGAAATTTTTTCTATTCAGAAGTTTAAAAATTAAAATTTCTGATTAATATGTAGCTGTTGAGTGTGTTAATTTTTAAAATTTTAAAATTAATTATTACATTTTTACCTCAAGGAAAATTATGATAAGGCTTAATTGTGTTAGGGATTTATTATTTTTGCAATTAAATTAATACTTTATGCTAAAATTGTAGCATAAAAATGAATTTCTTGTTGTCTGTCATTCAGTTTATTTTTCTTATTTAAGTTGAATTTTTATTACAATGAGTTAACGGTACCAACTCATTCACTTACTCTAAAAAGCAACTCCTTCCTTGTATTGCAGTGTGCTTGTGTATTTATTTTTTCATTTCATAGTATAAAAAATTTTAGCTTTATGTATTGAATTACTATTTAATAGTTGTGTTATTTGTTAAACACAAATTCCTTATGACACGGATAAAATTACATTTATATTATATATTCTTAAGTAAAATCTTATTTTTTCTTGATAAAAATTAAATTTTAGCTTTAATTACTAGCTTTTTTGCTTTTGATTACAAGGGTGATCTCTTATAGATACTTCTGCTTAAGAGTAAAATTAAAATGATTTCCTTATAATTAAAGTAAACATTATTTATTCACATAATTATTTAAACTAGAGATAAAAGATTATTTTTCTATATAATCCTCATTGAGTTCAAGACATGTCAGGGCACTGGAAAGAATTTTGTTATAATATGCTATTCAATTGATACATATCTTTCTTATAACTTCTTCATATTTCCACCTTTTTACTGCCCAAAAACTCTGTATGTTTTGGGAAACATTCTGAATATCCTTATAAAGCTCATCAGTAGTGACTCATCTGTTTTCAAAAATATGTGTATCAATTTTTTTAATTTATCTCTTTGTATGGATACATCATATTACACAATCTAGATGTTTCATCATGAACATGTGTTCTTCCTACACAAATAGCTGATTCTGCTTAAGGACATTTTGTTATTCATGACATCTCCATGCACTTTGATGAATTGATTGGTTTTTACCTCAAGGAGATTGGACAAGTGTTATACTTTCTTAGCACAAATATATAGGAATGTAGTTGCTTAAATAGTATGAATGTCTAGGTAATGTTTAAAGTAACAGTTTTTTGTTCTGCAGTTACCAGTGAATGACTGCTTCATTTCTGACTGCTGTGATCATGGTCACTTTCATGTTTGCTGTGGCTGTCAACTCATTGTTAAAATCATTATAAATTTTATTAAATTTAATGCACATATTCAATGTCCCAGCATGTAGTGGAAATATGACTGGGGGGATGTGGTGTTGGTTGTCAGCCTTTGAAGCATCTCTAGCCACTCACCTGCATTGAATGCAATCTCACCTGAGTGTCCAAACATTTTTACTTTACAAATGAGCTTAATCGCACTATTTAAGCAATTACTTTTCTACACCTTTATATTAAGTTGTAAAATTTTTGCTGTTAAGTCAGTAAGGTTCTGGTCAAAATTACTTAAACTTTTTTTTTTACCGAAAAAAACAAGAAAAAATAAATTCTGTTGTAAATATACATTAATTGATCTACATAGCCATACACCATTAAAATTAAGTCAAATATGCTAGTAATTCACAAGTGAAATATTTTTCTTGTTAGTTTTCATTTCCAAATTATTGCAAAACTGTTAGAATATTGCTCAGGCTTACCATTTTTTCATATATTACGTTCTTCTTTCATACATAATAATAATTTGAATGACAGCCTGCTTTGAAATTGATTAAACAAAAAATTTTTATTGTCTTTAGCATCTTGTTATGTCTTCCTGTAAAAAGTTTTGTAATAAAAATTACAACTGGAGATAAAATAGAATTAGATTGAAGTTTTGTGTGCATTTTGTAGAACTTATTTTACTTTTCAACTCACTTTTGTTTTCATTTGTCTGTTCTATCTTTTATTGTTTAGGATCATCACAATATTTTGTTTGACTGTTTTTGAACTTGGTACTTGTAAAGATGCTTTATTTCAGCTTGAGGTATTCTGGTTGTAAGCCTTTTCTAATCAGAAGAAAATTTCTTTTTGACTGAGATCTTACTTTTTCAATAATATATAACAGCATAGAATTTTTATTTGTATTAATTTTCTGTGTTTATTGATACACTCCATTTTATCTATCTGGTAAAAACAATGACCTGTAAATTGATAAAAATAATATTTGTGTTACTACTTTTTGGTTCCTGCCCACCAATAAATGTCCATTACATCTTATTTTATTTGGATGGTATGTATAACCATCACTTGTAACTAAAATATGATAACCTACTCCATTCTTTATTATTCTAATCATTTCAGTTTCTTTCAAACTGTATTTTTTTTTCAATGATCTCCTAAAAACATTTCTATTTCTTCAATGTTCTAACCACTTTGGTAGAATTTATTCTGTTCTTTAATGAGGTTTATATTTTTCTTTTGGTTCAATTGTACGTAAGAACTGTATTCTAAGAATTGTATTAAGAACTGTCTTATCTAAATTCAGGATAGCAGTTGTCTCTGACTGAAAATTATATCGTTGTTCATTATAAATGTTTGCTAGGAATTAACATTACAGTTTTAATAAGAATTAAAAAAAAAAATTGTTTAAAGTATATCATAATATATTTCTGGAGTAACCTTAATCCAACTACTGAACATAACTTTTCAAATCCTCTAGTTTTCATTCTATCAAATAAACTTAATCCATCAACTTTTTTTAAATTTTTAGTTTTAGAAATTAAAAATTGTCATTAAAACTTCTATGAGGTTTGATATTATGCAAATTATCATAGATTGGTATAATATAAACCATAATTTTATCTTCCGAATGTTATAATTATTTCTATTTTTTATTGTGAAGTAATCTTATGAAATTTTCTGTCTGTGAACCAATATTTATGTCAGGCATTCTGTTAAATTTTCAGCATAACTATATTTCACAGAAGTTTTTTAAATAGTATTATTGTTACTCTTTAAACTTCTCTTTAGAAGTTTAAAAATGGAAATGAATAAATTTCAGGATATTACAACTTCTTTTCAATCTATTTGTCCCTTGTATTTTTTCTTATATTATATTTTCATGGTAAAAAACTACTAAAGTATTGTACAATCAAGGATAATTTGACCAGTGTTGGAGCTCTTCCTAGATAAGATTTAATATTTCCTTATTAATTTAATAACAAACTGTTATTATGGAAAGAGTTGAAAACCAAAAAAATTTCTTTAACTGTGCCTATTAAAGGGCATTGTACCTATGTCCCTGTACAATTTAATTTATTTGTATTTTGGTTATAAACATATTCAACCAGTGTTAAACCTTTTTATAAAGTCTATAGAAAAATGTTTTGTTTTAACTTTTTATGATAATCAAATTTAATAGCTAAATTAACACAGTTTTAACTTCTGCTTTGTAAAATTTAAATTACTTATTTGTATGAAATGTTACACTTCAGATCAGATCTTTGCCTTCAGTAAAATATGGCTCTAATTTTTTACTATAGTTGAATACTTTTTGTTTTATGCAAAATAGAACATTTTTCCTAGCATCGATCATGGAATTATTTATTTAGTGATTTTATTTTGTTAATGGACCAAATTAATCAAATTAACTTCCTTTTTTTAAACTTAATTAGTGTAGTTGTATACTGTGTTAATTAATAACAAAAACTTGTATTACATTATTTAATAGTATTAGGTTTATTTATTTTTAAAATAAATATATTTTTCTCTTAGATCAGATTCTTTTTAGTGAAAATTTAAATGTCATTAAAAATAAAACCAAAATAAAATCCATTCTGAGAGAGTAATAATTTGATTTTCACCATATTAATGATTTGTAAATGAAAGTGTAAACTATTAGGATTATTTTAATTTAAAATTTTTTATTGAATTTTTCTACCCATATAACAAAAAATGTTGTGTTTTCTTTCAACAACAGAAAGAACTTATACTGATTTCAAATTCATAATATTTTTAAATATGGGTTTTAATATTTAAGTATGAATTAGCCTTTTATATTTATGTTTTCTATTATATTTGTAAAAAACTTAGAATGTGCATGAAAATTTGAAGTATACTATTCTTCCTTAAACTATTTTATGTTACTGCTGTGGAGTATTTCATGAATTTATTGCTAATACTATTTTTCTTTCTGTTAATCTGTCGCTTTTCATGTAATCTTAAAGACAATGCCCTATCAATATTCATATGTGTTATTTTTTATTTTAGATCAAATAAAGATAGTGTTTTTAATATTTTTAAATTCAGAATTTAGTTTTGATGTTGTACATGGCAGAGGAATAGTGCAGGAAACTCAATTTTGTTTTCTGTCTTCATTGATTTATGGTGATTTTTATAGCATTGGAACCTAATATTGTTCATTTATTTTTTTGATTCATCCTTTGTACATCATTAATAATAATAATAATATTATTATTGTTATTATTATTATTATTATCTATTCTCACATATGAAATAATGTAAGATAATTGTTTGCTGCTAACATTAGTTGTTTTGAATCTTAAATAAATAAATAAATGAAGGAAGTGTTAAGCTGTATTAATTAATTTATTTATTTATAGTTTTATTTAACCTTTCTATTCATGTCTTAAGCTCTTTTTTTTATCTTTTTTATAATTTATATCACAATAATTATTAAATCATATTACTTTTACATGTATAAAATTTCATTCAAAATTATTGTTATTACTGATTTCATAACTTATTAACTGTGCATTGAAATAGTGACAGCTCATTGTTAGATTCTTTTTTCAAGCATTTGGAACTCAGCCTTTGTGAGCATAATCCACTGTTAAATTTGGAAAATTGAAGGAAGTTTTTTACTACAGTTATTATGTTAATTATTTGTGTCAGAGTTATGCTGTTATAAAATATTTGTCAGCTGGATGAAGTAAATTCTATTTAAATTCTCAGTATTCGCAATGTTCGGAAAATGTGTGCTAAAGAAGTTTAAAAAGTTCATTTAAAAAATGGAATGAAGCTATATTTACAGTAAAATTCTAACCGATATAACATTGTATAACTAGAACATTTTAGGATTTGAAGTGAGATTCATAACTTGAGACATAAGTTGTTATTAAAAGTCAAATAAATTATTTATAAATTATAAAAAGTCAGTTGTTATTAGATGTGTGAAATGAAGAACCTTTTGGATCTAAGGACAATGTAGTGGTGTCTTCTTAGTGTAAGCATTTCAACTCTGCAAGATTACTGTTAAGTATATTGTGACATAACCAGTTATTAGTGTTGGTTATGAGCTAAAATTGAAGTTATAATTCTAGTGAACTGATAGCTAATTCACCTTATTGTCTTAACATATCACCTTGTTTTCTTAGCTTTCATATGTTTTATAATTGACAGTTAGTGTGTGAAAATATATTAAAAATAATGCAGTGCTTGAAAAATAAAATCGTGTCTTTTATTTTAAGCAACGAACATGTAGGAGTAGTTTAAATGTGTTCCTTTACTCTCTTTAATCTTAATTGAACAATGATGAAAAATTTTTTTTATTTGTATATTTCAGGTTTTAGATAGATTTCACAAGAAAGCTACCTATTGTAATGGGTACCATGATTCGACTTCCGGAAAATTTTGACATATTTTTGTGTTTGACATCCCCCCAGACCCCACCGTTAGCTCAAATGTTTATATATACATTTACAGATATTTCACTTTCTTGTGGATAACTACTGTAATTTTGCACCAATTACTTTCAAATTGTTTCTTAAAACTTAACTCGTCCCAAAATCTTGGTCGAGTTCATTAATAGTCAAAATCGGACCATGGGGTGGAAATGGGAGGGCTTTTTTGAAAAAACAAAATATTTCTATAACTTTCTTATTAAATAAAATATCGAATTCGTTCCTATTAGTTAGAATAACTTCCTACTATTCTTTGGATAAGGGCCTAAAACTTATGTAAGTAAAGTTTTTTGATATCAATTGGCCCAGGTGGTGGAAAAAATGGAGTTTCGAAGACAAAAAAGAATCATACCTCCGTTCATAGGCACAGTATTGAATCAGTTTAAAATGGTTGTTAGTCCTCTAAACATTACCTAAAACTTCTGTCTGAAGAATTTTTGATATGACCAACTCTTACAGCAAGGGATGGCCAAAATGTTGCTGGAATTGTAAGAAGATGGAGCTTGTCATTTGCTAAACATGTGAAACTTTTTTCACATGCAATCACTGTCGTATTGAGTAAATTTGAAGTTTTTTTTAACTTAAGGTGGAAATCTTTTTCATACCCTACTTAGTGCTGGTGAAATCTACCTTCGCCTTCCGGTGTGCCGAAAGGGATTTTTTATTTTGTGAAAAATATTTTATTTTAAAATTATTAGAAATTTCTATTAAAGTTATTATGTTAATTTATTTAATACTTATATGTTAAGTGAAATTTTTCGTATTAATTAAAAGAAATATATATATATATATATATATATATATATATATATATATATATGTATATATGTATATAATATAAAAGTTATGACATCATGATATTGTTATTCTTATTTAAAAAGTTCTTTGATTCTTGTGTATACATCTATAATTGTTTATATATGTATAAACATGTAGCAAGTAAGAAGTAAGTTAATGCTTAGATTTATTACTTAAAATCTGTATGTGCTTTATTAAGTATATTCATCAAATAATTTAAGGTAAGATACAAAGGTAAGACAAACAAATTCTTATGGTAAGATATTTTCATTTACTTAAATTACTTATGGTTTTCATTTCTAACCTTTTTTTTATATTGTTTGGTATTTTATTTGGAATGATTCCATGATATTTTTAATAACTCTTTAAGATATGTTTGTTTTTGTTTTTAAATTCTTTTTTTTACAAGTGTTCATTATATATATTTTATTTTATGTACATATTTTTTCTTACAAATTAATACACTGCAACAAACAAAAATTACACGTAGGTTTAGTTCTTAAATGAACTAAGCCTAAGTGTAATTCACTGATTAATTCACTTTCATTATAATATGAATTCATATTCAACTCATTTTTCCTCAGTTTATGGAATTTTATCTGTCATCATGAACCATCCTTGTTGCAAAATTTTATCATTAATTGATTTTCTAACCTGAAATAAGTACTACTTAGTTGTTTCACCATCCCAGAAAAGTTGGTTTTATCATTTGTTTAAAATGTTTCTTTTTCATGTGTAAAATCTATCTTTGTGGCAAGTTAGATTTATTTAACTAGACCATTATTCGTCTTGAGCAGCTGAATATTACTTTTCATGTGATTTTTAATTTCTAGAGTAGATTGTTTAATTTTTTCAGAGGTTTTAGACTTCCTCATAATAGTAAATTATACATTATTCTATTCAAAATCCATTTGCAAAAATGGATTTTTCCTGTTAAGGAATTTTTATATGTCTTCCAGTTGGGTTATCATATGATTAAGTTCTTTTTTAAAAAAGTATTACTTTTCCTTTCCTCAATTGATCAAAATTATATCAGTTTTGATATTTAACAGTAGAGAATTGTCAGTTGCCAGATTATTTTTTTTTTAGATAATTAGAGATAATAATATTAATTAGAAAACTGTTTATTGCTGCAGTTCTTTTGTCTTCCTATTTGTAATTATACATTAGATGTTTCCTTTAATTACATTCTTTGTGATTAAGATCATTATAATTATGTTATTATAAAGTAATGATAATAGATGGGCAAAGAAAAAACTGTGCTAAATAGAATAATGGAAATGAAACTAAATAGAAAATACTCAAAAATTAAAAAAAAAAATTAAAAATTCTCAAAAACATATTAAAACTATAGTACCTATATTTTGATTGTTTAACAATCATTGACGATATATTGGAAATCAGGTACTATAAATTGAAAAAATAATAGATAACAAATAAAAAAAAACTATAAAAAATAAAAAAAAAAAACAGTATTTGTACTGAATTAATAAAGATTGAGCTCTATAATGGATATGAATTCAGTGAAAATTGAAGTAATGTATGCAATAGAAATTATTGATTTAATTGATTTTGGAAAGTTTGCCCAGTGGCAAAATTAATTTTACTGTATTAGCAATGTCATAAGCATTGTTTCCAGAAAAAAATGACATCATTAAGATGATGACAGTTAAGATAGTGTTTCCACTATATCTCATGATACTTTTTTTTATATTTATGTCTATCATTTTTTGTATTTACTTTTTTTAATTATAGTATATACAAGAAAATATTTAACAGTTAATAATTACTCAGTATTATGTACAAAAAATTTTCACCAGATTTCGATTTGTTGAGTGAGGTACTGGTGCTCTTCCCATCAGTTATCTACTGGTCACTATTTTGAAATGGAAAATTTTATGAAAATTTATTATTACATTTGTCTTTCTACCTAATAACAAAGCACTTTACTGAAAATTTCATTAAAATAAAATAAAATTAAAGTTCTGCTAAAATAAAATTAAAGAGTTTTTGAACATTTTCTGTTTCTGATTTTATTCTAGTCAGGTTGCAATCAGTCTTCGTTGTTATTAGTTACTGTTGTTGCCAGCCATATTGTTTTTTCTAAAAATGTATCTAACCATTCCATTTGTCTATGATTCATTGGTAGTGATTAGTGAGAAATATACTTGAACACAATTGAAGCAATAAGGTAGAATATTTAAATGTATAATGTTCAATCGAGTAATCTGTTGGAAGTTAGAATATTATGATAGTTGCGATGTATGTAGTTTGACTGTGGTAGTTTTTTTTAATGATATTGCTTAGATTGTTGAACAATAAAAGAAGTTTTAATAATAAAATTGTTATTTCATATTTTTGGATAATTTTAGGTTGTATTTTTTTAACATCCTGAAAAATATAAGGTAATTTCATTATGGTAGTTTTGTGCACTCTTTAACAAGATATCTTATGGTGTTAGTACTGCACTCTTCCGCTAATTGTATTTGAAGTACTCTAGTTCATATATGTAGATTTCAGTTGTTTATGAAACTCTCCATTTTTTATACATACATTATTTATTTAGTTCGTGAGGGTTCACTGCATCAAAAAAGTTACTTTTTTCATCAATGACATTTTTAAAACATTGTTTACTTTAGCATTGAATTAAAATATTTGTAAACCAAGTTAAAGGACAGTTTTATCTTGTATCTAAATTATCTTTTATTCTGATGTACGTAATTGGATAAAAAATTATTTCCTCAATTTTATCTCTTATTTGATTAATTTTTAGTTATTTACATTTCATATTTTGTATTATCTGATAACAACAATTTCAGGTATAAATTTACTGCATGTTAATTAAAATTATTAATTTATATATTGATAACAGAATTTTGTTTCAATTTTTATAAATTTGTAGCAAGTTTTTTTATGCATGAGTGGAGTTTAGAGATATAATTTAAATACCTTAATGAATGGCAGTGATTCTCAACAGATACCACTAGCACTGTTTGAAACTGAAACTTATTGTTTTCTGTTGAAAAATTGTAGTTCTTTTATAAAAAGTGAAAAACCGTTTGTTTATATTTAGTAATTATATTTCTTGGTTTGTTGGTTACAAAACAGTCTGAATGAATTTTATCTTGAAATTGGAAAACTAACTAGGAGATGATCATCAGTTTATTCATTACACAGAAATAAAGAGGTTAACAAATTTAAGTTAAATTGACCAATAATTTACTATGAATGTTATTCTTATGTGGTAAGTAAGAGTCATTTGTTTAATTCAGAACTTATGTGTTTGGTATTTCAGAAACTTATGCAGAAGTTATTTTTAGCTTTAAAGAGAAGCTTATAAGATTAATGAGTTTCTAATGTCCTCTTTATAAGCAAATTCTTTATAAATTTTTCTTCAGTTTGTATTTTGTAAAAAGCCTCACTTTAAAACTGTTTTTGAGGCTTCAGGACCTGTCCAGGTTATATATTCAAACACTGCATGATTTATATAATTTTTGCCATATTTAATGTGTAGTGGACTTTTTGTTCCAGTTTGTTGAGTTAATGATTTTTCCAAGCTCTGTCCACTATTTCCATCTTACGCTTGATATCTCTGTGTGTTCTTTTCTACTAAGTAATATGAAAACTTATATTCTGTTTTTTTTTTGTGTAGTATTTATATGACTTTGATAAATCTATTCTTTGGTTTAGCATTTGTCACAATCATACCAGTTTAGTTTGGATATCCTTGAATGATTATTAATCCAATACTAGAATGTGAATTTTTCTTGTTTTATTCTTTTTTCCCGAAGGAAACAAAAAAATAAAAATAAAATTTACTGTATTAAATACATACCCTTTCTGGGATATAAATTTCATGCTATAATAACTGTAATAAATATTGTGTATAAAACACTGCAAGGAAATATTTTGCAAGCATTTAAAAATGACCCTGTCAACTTGCTGCAAAAATATGAAAAGTACAGACATGTTAAGAATAATATATAATGCTTATTAAATGAAAAAATGTAGAAAATACATATACTCTTTAATTGCATTCTCACTGTATTCTTAAATACTTGTTCTTTTTTTTAAATAATCCTGTCCAGAAAAGGAAAATTTATTATCATTTTTTCTGAACATTATGTAAATTGGCTAGTATTTAAGAACAGTATGATGGTTTTTTTTTTACCTTCAGTTGTTTGACTGGTTTGATGCAGCTCTCTAATATTCTCTATCTAGTACCAGTCGTTTCATTTCAGTATCCCCCCTACATCCTACATCCCACATCCCTAACAATTTGTTTTAAATATTCCAAACATTGCCTGCCTGCACAATTTTTTCCTTCTACCAGTCCCTCCAATATTAAAGCGACTTCCAGGATGCCTTAATATGTGGCCTATAAGTTCTCTTATAAGTTGCTCTTATAAGAGCAACTCTTATAAGTTGCTCTTCTTTTAATTATATCTTTCCAAATGCTTCTTTTATCATCAATTTGCCACAACACCATTTCTCACTTTATCAACCCATCTGATTTTTAACATTCTCCTATAGCACCACATATCAAAAGCTTCTAATCTTTTCTTCTCACATACTCTGATCATCCAAGTTACACTTCCATATAAAGCTATGCTCCAAACATATACTTCCAAAAATCTTTTCCTGACGTTTAAATTAATTTTTGATGTAAAAAAATTATATCTCTGACTGATGACTCCGTTTCATCTGTACTATTCGGCATTTTATATTGCTAAGTTTTGCAGTCGATGAGTTGATTTCTAATCTTAATCATGATATAATTTATCTGATGCCTTGCAGTATCGCCTGGCTTGTTCCATGTGTATATTCTTCTATTATGATTTTTAAACTGGGTGTTGGCAATTACTAAATTATACTTCGTCCAAAACTATAAGTTGGTCGCATCTTTCATTCCTTTTGCCCAGCCTGTATTCACCCACTATATTTCCTTCCTTGCCTTTTCCAATGCTTGCATTCCAATCTCCAACTATTATTAAACTTTCATCTCCTTTTATGTGTTTAATTGCTTCGTCAATTTCTTCATATACACACTACCTCATCATCTTCATGGGCGCTTGTAGGCATATGTACGTTAACAATTGTTGTCAGTTTAGGTTTTGATTTTATCCTTATTACAATGATTCTATTACTATGCATTTTGAAATTCTCTAATCTCTTTCCTATCTTCTTATTCATTATGAAACGTACTCCTGCCTTCCCATTATTTGAAGCTAAGTTAATTATTTAAAATCTCCTGACCAAAAGTCATTTTCCTCTTCCCATCGAATCTTGCTAATTCCTACTATATCTACATTCATCCTATTCATTTCCCTCTTTAAATTTTCTAACCTACCAACCTTTTTTAGACTTCTAACATTCCACTCCAACTCGTAGAATGTTATTTTTTAATTTTCTGTGACCCCCTTCCTTAGTAATCCCCACCCGGAGATCCAAATGAAGGATTAGTTTACCTCCGGAATATTTTACCAAGGAAGGCGCCTCTATCTTTGTTATATGAAAATGCAGAAAGCTACATTTTCTTGGAAAAAAAAAAGCAGTTGTAGATTTCCATTGCTTTCAGCTGCGTAGTAGACAGAGGATTGAGTGATGTTGATATGGCCCTTTAAGTCGTCCTGAACTATGCCCTTAACCACCACTGAAAGAGCTGCTGCCCTCATTTAGGAATCATTCCTTAGTCTGGCTCTCAACAGATAGCTCTTTGATATGGTTGCACCTTCGGTCCAGTTACTTTGTATCACTGAGCACTCAAGCCCCCTCCCATTGGCAAAGTCTCATGATTCATAGAGGGAGCAGTATGATATATTGCCCAATATTTCTTTTTTTAAAATCTTAAAAATTGTGATTGATAAAAAATCTATAAATATTAATCAGTATATTACTTATACACATAATTTTTTCTTCTCGGAAAACTGGTTTAAAAGATATGTATAATAATTCTCCATTAAAATGTATTTGTTTTTAAGAATGAATTAATGACAGACTGATATGAACATCTTGTTACTAATTATTTTTTATGATTGCATATCTGTTGAGAATCACTGCATTAAATTTCATTTGTGTTTGAAGTTTTTTCCCAAACTAACTGTCTGCAAATGGAATTGGTAAATAAAGATATTTTGAAGGTAGACAATTTTGTTTAGTTTATGAATGCTGTTTTGTTTTTAGATTATATTTATTTGTTTGGTTAATATTTTTATTAACAGTTTTTTTAATCCACTCACAAGTATAATATACACTTTTTACTCTCACTTAGGTTGGTTTGCGTTACTGTTTTCACAACTTTTGAGATATTTGGTGGCAAACCTTTTTTCTTACTTTTTTTTTAATATATGCCCCTTGGTTGATTTTTTATTTTATTTTTATTGAAACCTAATAAAATGCATTGTTTTTATCACCAGTATCTAGTGTTATATTTATTTTTGTCATTATGTGATTACTTATGTTGGATTCTTTGTTTTAATGACATCAGCCTTTATTTATTCTGTCATATTACAGTATAAAGATTGTTATATTTTGTTTAATAATGAAAATGATTCAAGTTACATTATTTCTGGTAATGTAACATATTTCTTCATTTTGCAATCAAAATTGATGTGATAATATATTGATATCGGATATAAATGGTACTGAAGATTAAGAATGAAATATTATTTTGTTATTTTTTATCATTTTTACTTACAAGATGACTAAAGATTTATTACAGGTATATTAATATTTTTATTTTTAAAAAAGAAGAGAAATAATTGACATAGTTTACATATAATATTGGATATCTTCATATCTTTTTGCTGTACAAATGTTCCAAGACTATGTTGTTATCTACAATGATGACATTGATTAGATTGTCTGGTAACAGGCCTTTAAATATATATGAAAAAAAAAATAAAAAGTATGCATAAATATTCTGTAAAAAAGTATATCTTTTAAAATAGAATTATCTCCTTTAATCTTTTTTCTCAGTATTCTAATTTTTGTCAGACTATCTTCTTTTTGTACAAGACTAGTAAAAATATTTCCTTATTTAAACTGAAGCATTTATCTCATGAAATAACAGCATTTTTTTCATTAATTTAAGTTGGGAACAATATAAATAAGTGTAAGGTGTAATTTTAAACTACATTTAAATATAATAGCAGCTACTGTTTTTAATTTTCTTTTACAAATAATATATAGAGCAGGAGCCATTATTTGTAAGTATAAATATATTCTTTAATGTATATATAATTATTGATATATTTAGAAAAAGTTTGTTATTTTAAATCATTGTCTTCACTTTTATATCAACTATAACATTAACTCAACAAGTGTTTTCATATTATTTTTTTCTGATTTTAGTAAAGAATGCATTCATTTTAAGCAATTGATTTTATAATTATTGTACTTGTTAAAATATCAGTTTTTATCACTTTCTGTGGCAGTCTGTTCAGTTTCTGCCTCGTAATGCTAAATTTGAAAGGAGTATTAAAAATAATACATTTTTGTTTTGCTATTCCTAATGTGCACAATGCACTTGTTCAATTTGTGAACAGTAAGCAACCCCATAGTCCAATGAGATGATATGCATGACGTATAAATGAGAGTAGTCTTGTACAGACTTAGGCTGACCATTCCTGAGATGTGTAGTTAATTGAACCCTAACCAATAAAGTACATTAGTATCCTCTCTCTCGTATTCAGATTTATATAAAAGTAACTTATCTTTACTGGAATTTAAACCTCAGAACTTTTGACTTGAAAATCAGCTGATAAACAGCTGATTAAAATAGCTTTAAAAATAATACTTGAGTTAATAAATAAAGGCTGATGACATCTTGTTTGGATGAGTATGGCTAATTAGTTATAACACAGCATGTTACCCATGTGCATTATGATATGTGTGTTTTTTCATAGGCAATGTTTGCAAGTAGTATTCCTGAAATAATAGAACTGGTAGGCACTAGATCAAAGTATGGTGGTGAATTCAAGAGAGAGCATGGAAAAAGGTACAGTAACAGTTGACTGATAGAGTAAGAAACATTTGATATCCCATCTGCAATTTGCCACACCATATCTATTTATTTATAATTTTTGAGTTTCTTATTTTTATTAATCTTTAATTTAAAAATAGTAATTATTTTCTAAGAATTAATTTATCAGTGTAAAATTTTAAAAGAGTACACAAAGAATTAACATTGTAAGACCAATTTAAAACTATTTAGGCTATAATTACAATTTTAAAATAAACTTTCATAAATGTAAATCACTTTACTTGGAGGGTGGAGGCTTTTTTACATTGATGTCTACATACCTTCAGTTCTGAGATCGATGTTCTTCTAAGATATAATAACATTATGAAGGGAGTTTAGTGGTGTAGAATGCACTTTAAAAATTACAAGCATGACAGTGGAGGGCTTGGCTGAAGCAACTATATTGTTTGTTTTAGATTTCTTGCTGATATGTCCTACCTGTTATTAGTCCATTTATTATTACATAAACAATCAATATAACTGTCTCTTTAACAGAATTATTCTGTATCGGATAGCTTGAAGACTTTTGGAGTATTATATAAGTAACATCATGTAGGTGATAATGCATATTACTGTAACATTGATGTTTTAATGCAAGGGTCTGTAAACACCATCATAAATAGTCATCCACTTATAAAATAAAACTTAATAATATTTTATGTAAATCCCTTTTACACAATCTTTTTAAAAGATTTTTTCATTCCTTGATCCGCTTAATTTTATTAGTTATTAATTTGGAAAGAATTTCTTATCTTTTGTAATACCCTAAAATACTAGTGTTAGTAAATATGGAATGGTTTATTTCAGTGGGATATCTTAATAATATTTTAGTTATAATTTTTTTATTGTGGGTAAAATGTTTAGTGTTATAATTATGTTATTTATTTTATTTTTACATATTATTTTTATAAGTAAGCTGGTAATATGATTGACGAGTTATTTTATTCAGTGGCCAGACATCTGTATTATATGCATTTGAATTTATTGTAATACTTAGTTTATTCAATAATAAACAGTGCAGCAATGAAATGGGAAATTATTAAAATGCATTAAGTTGATAAATTTATTCTCATAAATTCCAGTGTGATTGTTTATACTGATCCTGCAAATAAGTTGAACATCATTTTGAAGGAAATTTGGAACTTAATTTTGAATATTAAAGAAAAATTTGTTGCCAAATAAGTTGAGTTTAAAATACTGCAATGGTTGTTTACAAAAATTAAGTTTTTGCTCGATGGATGGGGTAGCAGGAGCAAGCTCAACCCTCAAAACACTATAGATACTGAGATTATATATCACTATCATTATGATAGTGTACTTTTATTTTTAAATTCTTTTTTATTTACTAAATATCATATTTTATTTTTATAGTAAGTTATGTGTAATAATTTTTTTTTTATAATGAATGTTGTTACATTTGTGAAGTATGATTTTTCATTAAAGTTAAAAGTGACAGATTTTGCAAAAGTTGCATATCACTGATTAATTATGATGTTAAAAAACTTGTTTATGATTAGTAGTAAAATGAAGAAGTTTATTTTTAATATATCTGTAATAAGTTTATTTAAAATTAATAATATTAAGGCCAAAATGCTTTTTTTATTTAAGCAAAGTGTGTTGGCCTGAGTACCACATAACAAAATGGAAACATAAAAACTGATAAAACAGCTAATTAATACATATTGTGCTATGCATCCCTATGTATTGAAATAGGCTATAGTTAATGATCAACATTCAAAAATCTTACAATTAAGATATCAATGAATAATTTTTTTTGTAAGTTATATTAATAACAATTAAATGAAAATATATCCCTATACTACCCCTTAGACTCAATTTTCTTAACATCTGGTACTGTTTGTATTATACAATTTATATAAACATTGTGTATCCACTTGCCAACAATTGTGAGTATTGACTATCCAAGTGTTTTTATTCATCCATCATCATGGATTACTGATTAATTATGAATTTTATAGTTGTGTATATAAATTTTTATTAATGGAAATTAAAATGAAAATAAAATTTAAAATTATTATGTTCATAACAGTTGATTATCAATAGTTAAAATAAGTCAACGTTAAAAGAAAAACGTCTTGTCAGTAAGGTGTTAACAACTGTTATGTAATATAAATTGAATCAGTTAGCCAACCTATTAATTAATATTTATTGTATACTTTGCTTGAATAAATAATTATTTCAAATCTGATTTGTTCATCTATAAGTTTATTATTTATTATTCATAAATATACACACACACACATACACATACTAGTTTTATGAGTGTTATTAGTGTATTCCAATAAAAAACATTTCTTAGAATTTTGTTTTTAACAAAGTATTTTCATTTAAATTATATTTTAATAAACTAATCTAGAAAAATAAGAATGGTGTTATTTCAAAACGTGATTAAATTTATCCATGCTTTTGTAATTTTATCTTTGGTTCTGAGATCACAACTTAGATGCTTAGATTTACAGTGTTTATATTGCATAATTATAGTACTTAAGGACAGTTAAGAAAAATTAAAGTACTTAATTATGCACTAAAGGAACATGACATTTACTTTTTGCCCATCACAGCTTTGCCTACATTTAAAAAAAATCAGTATTTTTGACAAATGTTTACTGTGGTGTTAAATGGCAGATTTAACTGAACATTAAAAATCAATATAGTATTAATTTTACGAGGGCAAGTCAAAAAGTAAAGTGAAATTAAAAAAATCAATGTATTTGTTTGTACTTACATAAATGATATATGCATTATTTTTCAACATCATCCCCTCCTACTTCTATGCACTTAGTCCATCTTTTAACGAGCTTTTGAATTCCTTCCTGGAAGAAGGTTTTCTGTCTGGTGTGCAGAAAGGTTTTCACCACTTCTATGGTCTCTTCATCAGATCGATAATGATTTCCTTGCAACACTTCTTTTAATGGGCCAAAAAAATAAAACTCAGTTGGACCCAGGTCTGAACTGCATGGAGGGTGGTCCAGCAGATGAAAACCGAGATCTTGAAGCCAAAGTACTGGTTTTTTTTGGCCGTATGAGGTCAAGTGTTATCCTGAAGCAAAATAACACCTTTAGAAAGTTTACCACGTCTTCTGGATTTGATTTTTTGCTTCAGTAAATGCAATTGCTCACAGTAGTTGTTGTTTACTGATTCACCTTTAGATGTGAAGTAAACCAAACGTGAATCTTCCATATCGCAGAATATTGTTATCATCATCTTTCATGCAGGCATCCGAGTTTTGAACTTTTTTGTTGTGCAAAATGTAGGAATGTTTCCACACTAAACTTTGTCATGTATTCTCGGGTTCAAAGTGATAGACCCATTTTTCATCAACGGTTGAAATTCGCTTAAGAAATGAGTCTCCTTCATCTTCATAACACTTCAAAAACTTCTGGGAAATTTTCAGACGATTCTCTTTGTGGATGCTGGTCAATTGAAGTGGAGCCCAGCAAGCACAGAATTTTTGAAAGTTTAAAGAATCATGGATGATTGAAAATGCTGAGCCATGGCTTACATTCAACCTGCAATGTCATCAACTGTAATTCGTCGATTACTGAGAATCACTTGTTTAACCGGTTCAATATTGTTGTTAGTCTTTGAAGTGGAAGGTCTTTGAAGGAGAAATCTATCATTTTTAAATTGATCAGTCCATTCATACATCTTGCTTCCACTCAAACAACTCTCTCCATATTGCTGCTGCATTTGACAAATAATCTCTGCTTGTTTCACCCCTTCTGAATTGAGTAAACGTATCACTGCTCACATTTCTTCCTTGGTAGAATCAGACAAAGGAGTACTCATTTTAAACAGACTTTTAAACATAATCACAAATAGCTAACAATGAAACAATACCTTCAATACTTTCAACAGCTGATAGAGGTATGAGTTATAGCAGAACAATCGTTGCTGCCATACATGTGATTGGGAGGAAAATCAAAAATTTTCCTTTACTTTTTCATTTACCCTCATATTAACTGACTAGCATCGCCTGTCATGGCTACGCCTGTGCTATGTATGTATATAGAACAAAAAAAATTGGAAAGTTTTTTAATTTTTTAATTTATTAATTTATTAATTATTAATAAATTATTAATTTATTCTCAGAGTTATTACTATTCACAACTTATAACATATTTCTCAGAGGTTGAACACTTGAGCTGAGTGTGTATGTTACTATTCAAGTCTTTGAGAACTATCTCTTGTAGATTCACGTTGTCTACGATATAAACTGTAGTAGCCCTAGAAGTTTTTCCTTTCTGTAACCTCATTGACCTAGGCTTTATGAAATTATTAACACCAAATTAAAAATTAAATCTATACCAGTTATGTGCATGGCTTACCCTTATGGAACTTCTTACTTCAAGATATAAAAACCTACTGAGTGCTTCTTTAATTGCATGGGGATAAGTTGTGGATTGCCGGGAAATTAGACAATGACATTAAATTTATTAAAACACATAATAATAATTTCCTAAAGAATTCAGTATTGATACCGAACTTTAATATTCTTCCAACCATCAAAACTTTATTAAATACATAACTACTCATCATTTCCTTTAATTTTATTATCAGTAATTTGTTTTTATGTTTATTACAGTAGATCAATACAAATTGATCCTTTGTAGACAATGAAATTAAATTTGGTTATCAGAAACTCTCTGAAGAAGTCGATATTGATATAGATAGTAATCGATATAGATGACATTAAATCTGATAAAAGAAGTTTTATTTATATCTTTTTTTATGTATAATTTATGTAGTAGTGAGATTTGTAAGGTTTTAACTGTGGTAGACATTCCAGGGAGGGGGTCATAAGAAAGTTACAGTCAAAATTTTGTAATGATTGGTTAGTAGTTTTAGTTGTTTTCAGGAACAAATGAGACATTTCTTTATATAGTAGTGAAATTGCAAAAAAGGAAGGAGGTTTTTAATTGTGCATAATTCAAGAACTAAAAATCTTTTCAACAAATATACAAATTTATAATTTTTTTTATTTGATAAAAGAAGATCTGGCAGACAAGTTTTTCTAGATAGTTTTTTCTAGATAGATAGAAGTGGAGGATTGTTTTATAAAAAAAAATTACATTTATTGCATAAATAATATATAGATATTTTCCATTTTTTATCATTGACTAGTATGGATTATTATACTGTATTGATATGTAACCTAATATCACTCTAATTTTCTAAGTATTTTTGTTTGAAAATTCAAGAACATTCATGGAAAAATATGGGGAAAATAACATAGTCTTCTGAATTCTGGAGTACTTTAGTTCATGTTTGATAACATGCTCTTTATATTATTTCTTTGCACTCCATTTCTTACTTTCATGAAGGTACATGTGTCTTCCTGTGTGTTTTTAAGATTTATTTCTTGTGGCAGTATATTTATATGCCTATCCATATTTTAAATAAAAACAAAATTGAAAAATTTTGAATGTAATAAATGTCGAATGTAAAAAACTTAAAACATTTTTCTACTAAAATAATCATAATTTTTCTGTTCTTCTTTAGATAACGTATAAGTTGGCACTAAAGTAGTAAGTGACGCTTGTTGTTTTTAATTTGACACTGAGTTCCAGCAGTAATTAGATAAATATTAAATAAAAATAAATAGATAAATATTAAAAATTAAAAACCATGACTGCCAAAAAAAACATTGCTCTTTTTGTTCTGGTTTGGTTTCATCATGATTTTGTATTGTACTAACACCCTGTTTGAATTTTGAAAGTCGGATGATTGTTTGCAGAGCTGTTATAAAAGCATCCCATTGCTTCTCCCAAAACAGCACCCCATGGGTATCCCATTAGTTACCAGTTGATGGTTATGGTTAGTATAGCCTCCCACGAGGTGCTCGCATCACCTCGCCACTAATCTCACATGCAGTCCCACATGGGAAGCCCATTATTATTAAACAGAAGTTTTAAAAATTTATTTAATATTATTTTATTTTGTTTAACGTAAATTTGATTTTATTATTTTTGTAATATTATTCATTTGATTGATTTGAATCATTCAGTTCAAATCCAGTGAACACAGTTATGTAGGCTCACAGTTCATTAATTCAATTCATTACAGTTTGTGCATCAAGTAGCAAATCTTCACTACTAAACATACAGGGTGTCCATAAAGTCTTTCCATGACTACAGTAATGCATTACAAAAACCTATTACACTTACAGCTGTGTGGTTTGTGGTAAAAGAAAGAAAACTTATCAAGTTTTTTTACCATGTCAATAAACTTCAATATGTGCGTCTTTTGTCGCTTGTAGATTGTTTAACCGGTAATCAATTTTACACCATGTGTTGGTCAACATTTCTTCGATAACGCTGGCAACAGCTTCAATTATTTGTCTCAATGTATCCAGATCAGGTACAGGTGTTGCATAGACTGTCCTTAACATAACTCCAGAGGAAAAAGTCCAAGGGAGTTTTGTCTAGTGATCGTGGCGGCCAGGTAGTGGGACCGTCTCATCCAATCCATCTGCCATGAAATGATTCATTCAGAAAATTTCGAACTAGTAATCCCTAATGTGGTGGTGCGCCATCCTGCTGGAAAACTACCCTAGGTTGTCAGTCATTTAGTTGAGATATTGCAAAGTGTTGCAGCATATCCAGGTAAATGTTAGCTGTTATTGATTGCTCAGTGAAAAAGAAGGGACCAATGATTCTGTTGTACGTCAAACTGCACCAGACGTTCCCTTTAGGGGAATCTCTAATTTTTTTCCTGGTAAAGTACGAATTTTCTGAGCCCCACATTCTCACATTATGCCTTTTTCCTGAGTGTGGAAAGTAGCCTCGTCTGAAAAACACAATGCAGGTACTCATTGTCGTTATCAATCTGTTGCAAACTCTCAGTTGCAGAGGCGCACGATGAGGGCCATCATCTGGCTGTGTATGTTGCAATATCTGAACTTTATACGCGTGCAACCTTAGTTTCTTGTGTAAAATTTTGTGCACTGTTGACCGGTGAATACTATTGAATGAGATGCACGGTGGGTAGATTTGGAAGTGCTATGTAGAAATGCTTGCTGCAGAACCTCAACCTTCTCTTCATTAACGGATGGCCACCCTGTTTGTGGAAGGTCGACTGCATTTTCACTCTCCTTAAACTTTGCATACCATGCAATGATACTCTTGCTATCAGGTGCTGGTTGTCTGTATTCCCATCTAAAATTTTGCTGCACAGTAATTGGTGATTATATATTGCAATATTGACAATAATAGTGTAATAGTTTCTAAAGGTAAATGGTAAAAATGTTTAATTTTCTGATTTAGGCTCTAAGGACTATTGAAAGTTATCCAGATCAAATTAATCAGTAAAAGTTTAATATAATATTATTGTAGAAATTGTTTATAAAAGAACTCCTTGGTTTTAAGTATTATTTAAACAGCATTATATTTGAAGTATTATTTACATGAGTATATATTCTGAAAGGCTGAAATTCTACGTTTTTTTTTATGATATGTATACCATTCATTGCCCTGTACATGTCCACAGGGTAATCCAGTTTTTCCTACGGACTTGCCAGAATGTCAAAGTGTAATGGATGTGAAATCAAGTGTAAACATCCTCTTCTGTAGCTGGTTGATGCCACGGATTTTCTCTGGGTAAACAGTGTTTTTCACTTGCACCCACAGAAAGAACTCTAGTGGGGTCATGTCTGGACTCTTTTGGTGGCCATGCAATCGGCCTTCCTCTTCCAATCCACCTGTTTTGAAACCAAATGTTTAATGCACCAAAGACATGGTTGCTATAATCTGGTAGAAAATTAATTCTTTTTCTTTGGCAGCATAGTTAATCAGTGGAAAGACGTAAAGTTTGAGTGTATCAAGAAAATATCCCCATTAATTCTGCTTTCTATAAAAATGAACAGGCCTACAATACAGTCATTCATCAGTCCGCACCAAACATTGACTTTGGGAGAGTCACACTGATTTCAATAATTTCATGCAGTGGCTTTGATCTCCAAATTCTGCAATTGTATCTATTTACTGATTCGCTAATGTGATATGTCGTCTTGTGGAAAACATGACATTTTTCAGGTAGTCGTCATTTTCATCAGTGTTGTTAAGCAATAAATCTGCAAATTCCAATCTTTTCTTTTTTTTGTAATTGTGTTTGATTTCATGTAAAAGTTGTATCTTATACACACGTAGTCTAAGCCTCTTGCACACCAATTTGTACACTGTAGATTTAGGTATCCCTAACTTTTACTTTTGACTTTTTTGGACTACGCATACAAGATGCTTGGATCCGTTCAACATTTTGTTCAGATACGGACAGCCCGCCTGGTGAGTTCCCCTTTAAGACACTCCCAGTTTCCTTAAACTGATTAAACCACTGGAGTATTGTTTTATTTGTAGGGATGGCATGCCATATTTACGTTGATAATTATGCTGAATTGTGATACAGATTTTGTTTTGATAGATCATATCACACTGAGCTTTCTGCTGCAGTACCTTCGTGAATGAGATTGAGACTGCTGACCGGTTATGTAGTGAAGTCACACAGTGTTGCTAACTGTGACGAATATTTATGATGAAAAACTTAATATAAATATAAACATAAGTATGAAAACTGGATGCTTATAATTGATTCCATTATTTTATTACGATTTTTTTGAACCAAGGAGTTCTTTTAAAAACACCCCATAATTATAGACTACCTGCAAATATGTAAAAAAGAAATGGAAAAAACCAAAAGTAAATTTTTCCTCCAGTAAAAAGGTGCGGTTATTATTATTATTATTATTTTGTTTTTAATCAAAAGGATCTACTTATTGTAATTTTTCTCTCTTAATATAAGTATATATATATATATTTTTTTTTAATATCGTAAGTTTTAAGAAGTTGTATGGTTTTATGTGCACTAAAAAAAGTTATTAAAAAAATTAATTATTAATGTAAAGTTTTTAGAGTATCATTCTGCCACTTTAAACTCAGTTTATTATTTTTTTCTCTAAATTTCTCTTTACATTTTTATCATTTAACTATCCTTCTATTAATGTTTTCAAATGGTATGTCTATTTTAATTTTATTATTTCTGATGATGAAGAATATTGTTTGAAAATTATAATCTATCAGATACAAGCTAAGCTCTAAGTTAGTTTTCGTCATTTGCATTTTGATTTTCTTTTATCAAAAAACAATTTGTTTGGTTTTAATTTTTGTTTAATAAATTTTTAAACCAATTCATTAATTACACCATTTCTATTTGAATATAACTTCAAATAATTGAGTTACGCCAGAGTATTTTGAAGAAGTTATTTCTTGTCATTTTATTATTATTTTTTGAAAATTATTCTTTCAGTTAAACATATCACATTTCCATTGCGCTGTTGTCTCTTGTACTATTGTTTTTTTTTTTTTGTATCTTATTGAAAGTAATGTGAATTTTTATATACAGGAAAACAGTAACTGTGTAGAAGTTATGCAGTTTTGATTTTGTGAAATTGTTTTTTCTTTATGCTTTATAATTATTGACAGTTATTATTTTAATATATTTCCTTGTGTGATGTTAATAAAATTTTCATTTTAATTAATAATTGTGAGCCAGATTGTGTATCCTATTTATAATTGTTAAGCTATTGCTTGTTTTATTAATACTATTAACCAACTTTTTTTTTTTAATTTTGTTTATTTAATAGTTAAGATTATAGAAATTTTTTTTTCAAAAATATGCTTTTTTCAAATTTCTGTATTTGGTGAGGAAACAGTTAAATATAATGCACTAACAAGTAAACATTCTTTTCATCATTACTTAAAGGAGTTTTCATTTTTACAGCTTCTTTGTTTGAGATTATGATGAGTGGTTTATATCTTTTTTCTTTTTCTTTTTTTTTTGAGTGATATTAATTCACCACATAAGCTTGAAACTTGTACGTGGGAATATGGAATGGAGATTTTGTAGTTTATGAAAATGCTATTTCTGACTGGGATTTTACATAGTTTTCTCAATATTTTTTCCTTGTTTAATAATAATAGGATCTAATAATAATATTCCAAGTTATTCTGTGTGTCCTGTCACCCATAAATTTTGTGTTGATTTTTAAGAAAAAAATTCATAATGTATGCAAACTATACAACAATTTTATCGTTATTTTTATAACAGATAAAATCAGTGATAACCAAAAATATACATTTTTACTATCTAGATTTACCTTGTTTCCCTGAAGAGCAAGTGCATCTTCTCAAGTTATTCTGGTGAAGTTTAGCTGTTGTTAAAACTAGTTTATAGTAAGCTTACTTATTAAGTTTCATATTAAAAATGTTTAAATCGTTGATCAGTACTTTAATACATAACAGTAATACTAATCTATATCGTATATAATATTTAGCTACCATCAACTCTACAACCAGTTAATGATTAAAATAATACAGGATAGTTACTTTGCAACTTTCATGATAGTAGTGTCTGTTGTATTTGTAGCATTTTTGATAACAGTAGAAAAGAATTGTTGCAGTATCAGAAAAAAAAATTTTAGGTAAACTTTTATGGCAGTTAAATTTGATTTACTAAAATTATGTTTCTTTGTTTCCTAATATGTATGTTGTCAAATCTGTTCAACTAGTGAACAACCCCTCCTCGGCCCAATGATATGAGGATGATATGTATGATTTGCATATGATGAGGCGTACTGTACAGACTCAGACTGACCATCTCTGAGACATGTGGTTAATTGAACCCCAACCACCAAACTACTGTATCTACTGTCTAATATTCAAATCTGTATAAAAGCAACTAACTTTTCCTAGGATTTGAACCTCAAAAACCTTTGATTTTGAAAATTAGCTGTTAAACAACTGTTTTGTGATGACAACTTATCACTCGACCAGCCCAGTGGGCTAAAATGACATGTAAATAAGAAAGTTGAAAAAGTTCATTTCTAACTCAAAGAGATTACATTTACAACAAAAAAAATTTGAAATTTTTGCAAATTAAAAATTTTTTATTGCAAATTATGGAGTTTTAAAATCTAAATTTAAAAAAAATTCTTGCGCAGTTCTACACAAGAAGACCGACTTTTTTTAAAATTTAATTTGGTTTTAATATTTTTTTTAATTTGGTTTAAAATTGCTAACAAATAAGATAAAGGAACATTCAACAGTTCCAACTTGCAAATTCTGATACATTACTACAGCATATCAAAATTTCAAAATTGATCTATTAGTTTTGGGGATTTTTGAGCCACAAAATTTTATACATAGGCTTATAAATATGCCAGGAACCCCTTAGATTAGTGGTATTTTGATACTCATACCTCAAAATGTAAAGAAAATTAATTTTCACTTCCCCACTCCCACCATACGACTGAAAGTAATAACATACATAATTTTCTTTGAAAAATTGGTAAAAATTAGTCCTTGGTTAAATTTAGCTCTGAAGTTTAAGTTAGGGATAAAAACAAATCAAACCTGTAAGCTCTTATTTAAAATGAATAAATTACTTAAGAGAGATGCTGTACAGACAAGTTTTTATTTATTAGTGCTTATAACTGAAGTGTTTGAATGTGAAGCATTAATTAAGTTTCTACATATTCTAATTATTGTGAAATGAAACATTCTTTCTGTCAAAATGCTTATTAATTTCTTATTTTCGTTCTAACTTGTTTTAAATCTAATCCTAAATCCTTGTTTGATTTCTTCTTTATTCTTCTTATAATGATTGATAAAATTGTAATTAGTCTTGCTTTTTAAAAATATTACAAAAAAGTGAAAAATTTATTATTAAATTTATTATCTGCTATTAAAAGTGAAAATTCTACAAAAAAAATTACATAATGCCAATTAATTGAATGTTATGTCATTTGCTTTGTTTAATTTATTCACAGAGCAACCAACTTTTTTTCCCATTGCCCTTTTTTTCATTAATTTTACTCTTAGTCACTTCTATAAGAAAAAAAATTATTATGATTAACTGGCAATAAACTCACAAACATTTTCCCAAAAATAGACATAATATGGAAAAGACTAATTATCAGGTACTTCCAAAGAAATAATTTTTGAGGAAAAACTATGCGATGAATTAAAAAATTGCACAAACTGAAGATCTGTTTATTTAAACAAGTCTTCTGTGCTATATACTAACTCATTTCAATAATTTGGTCCTTATTAGAAATTTTTTTTACCTTTAATGTACCCTTTTAAATATTCAGATTTGTGTAGATTTTTTTAATAGATCTAGATAAGAGTAAAAGATCAGTCAGTTTTCCCTTTTGAGTTCTGTTGCATTCACCTTGTTTTTCACATGAACCCTCTGGTTTTTATTAATTACTGTTATATGAGTGCCAGTAAATGATTTTTTTTTTAGCACAAAGATGAGTTTTATTTATGGTTTATGAATTGCATTAAACACTGAACAGAATTTTAAAAACAGTTCATATTTGATTATAAATAAAAATTTTCTTAATTCTTATGAACCAGAAAATACATAAAAAATAATCAAGTTCAGTAATTTTTAAAATCTTTGTCCCTTTATCTTTAATTTCTAGAGAGAATGGAATTCAAGAAGATAGGTTGTTCATCATTAAGTGTCTTATTCTAGCCTTCCCATTGGTATAAGTTATTTGTATTTTATTATTATCATTATTCTCAGCGTTCTATAACCCCCTTATTTTACTTACTACACAATGAATAAATCAATTCATTAATTGTGATTGTATTTAAAATGTCAAGAAAAAGTAATTGTAAACTGACCAATCAGAAAATAACTACTAAAAGCTAACAATGTATGTGGATTCTCATCTAAGATCTAAAAGCATCCAACATTGTTTAACTTGTGGCTACTGAATTATTTCTTCTATTAGAGTTGCTTTCAAAATTGTAATCTCATAGAATTTTTGGCCATTGTTAACCATTACATTTACGGTCTAATCATTTCAAGCATAACAGGTACTGCATGTTTTGATGTGATAAATTTTTAATTCTGGCAGAATATGTTATGTAGGACATTAATAATAAATTTGAATTGAATCATCATATAAAAATGTATAAATTTAGAGTGTGTAGTTATTCACTTGTTAAGTGATTGAAAAGTGTAATATTTGTTTTGTCAGTAAAACTTAAATGCAATAAAAATGGAGTGAGGAACACCATCCCCACTAGAATTTTTTATATGAAGAGGGAAAGTGAAAAGTTGTTGCTAGAAAAGAACATGTGCAATGTCAAAAGTGCCAGAGTGTCTTGCCATTACCGTATTTGAGGAGACTGACACATGTGAGACGATGAATTCTTCCTCTTTCTCTTTGAGTTTCCTCAGAGGGACTAGTTTAAAGTATCTTTAAATGGATGTCTGTAGTGGTTTAATTTCTTAACAGATCTGTAATATTGGTAAATATTTGTTTATTAAAATATTAACAAAAAATTAATATATATTTGTATGTTTATTTTCTAATATTATGAAATAATGAAGTAGTCAAAATTATCAAATGAGAATTAGCAATATCTTTATTATTTTATTAATTAATCATTGTTATTGTTTTTCTTTATTCCTATTTTTCTTAACTACTCAGAATCTTGTTTTATTTTGAAAATTGTATATATATATATATATATATACACATACATTATATATACATTTTAAAATGTGTGTGTGTGTGTGTGTGTGTGTGTGTGTGTGTGTGTGTATATATATATATATATATACACATATATACACACAAATTTTGAAGTGTAGAAGTTTTTAATAATAGTGATCATTGTTTTGGTAAGTATTTACAATATGAGATGTGCAAATTTCTATTGATTTCTCTGTCATTATTCTTTTTTATAAAACTTATAGGAGCTGATATTGTTTATCATACAGTAATTGAGAAAAAAGTAGTTTTTATTAATGATATTTTTTAAATACTAATTTTTTTAAAGTTCAAATCTTTATATTTTATTTTTTAATTACTTCTCAAGTAATTTTTTATTTCTTTAATGATTACCATTGAAATTAATTCAGTAGAGAAAGCTATCATTAGTTGCAATTTTTTAATATTGTGTGTGTGTATGTGTGTGTGTGTTTAAAAGTTAAAAATTTGGTGAAAAATACTTCTTAAGTCTTTAATATTTAATGAGAAATATTTTTCCAATTTCTCTAAAAATAAATTTATTGATTTCAAAATCATTATTGATAGTGCTGTACTTCGTTTCGTTACATATGTATTTAGTAGCAAAAATGCTAGTTACATAAAATATTTATTGTACTTATTATTTATATTTTTATTCCTAAAAATATATTTAACACATGTGATTTTTATGGATGCTTTTTTTTTAATTCTGCAAGAATAATACCATTGTTAATAATATAATTGTAGCTATCTATGAATTATGAAAAAACCTGTAGTACAAATTATGCGTTAGATCAGTGAAATTATGCTGATAATTTTAAATATACTACTGCCATGTCAGGAGGAAAATTGTGTTTACATTTTTTTTTAAGTAGAATTACTAATTTAGTTTTAATGTCCATTTTTTTGTCAATTAGTTTTTGAAAGTTTTTTCAAAGGACCAATGTACTGTTAAAAATGTGGCATATGTAATTTTGTCATAAAATTACAAGTGCTGCGACCTATTTTATGCGATAAAGAAAACTTCTAAATAATTTATATGCATATTGTTAGGTTATTTTATTAATGAATATTTTAGAAGTTGGTAAGTTGACTGAATTCTAAGTGTTAATATGAAAAAATTTGTTTGCAGTTGTGTTGAAATACTCATATGTTACTTTATTATTAATTATTTTACATTTATTTTTTATTAGTTCTGTGTACAATTTTAGTGGTTTGCTTTTATATTTTTAATCACTGATTAAAGTTAACTCACTTAACTTAAATTTCAATTTAATTGAGTTAAATTTATCTATATGGGTGGGTACTTGTGATAGTAATTAACGTTAATTTACTTTTCACATTTACCAATAATGTATACTTTTATTATTATTACTATTATTATTATTATTATTATTTTTATTATTGGAATAATATCACAAATAGTGATATTTGTATTTTGTTAGTTATTTTATATAATGATATTGATGAAGGTTGTTTTAAATGTACCAGTTTTCAGTTAGATAAATATATTCAACATAAATTCTCTCATTAAATACTAATTTCAATTAGTGTTATCTATTTATTATCTTTTCTCTTTTTCTAACGAGTGGGTTTTTTTAATTAAGAAGATTGTTTACATGATATTTTATTATGTTTGGAAGTTTTAGGATAATATATGATGGCTAGCTAAAGATATTTTCACTTTGAGTACATTATTTAATGCTGTGAAAACTTGAAATGTGAGTAGCTGGTTCTATTGGCGATTAACATTGATTTATATTTTTATTATTATTTTTTTTTTTCATTACATTGCTGTCATATTTTATCATTCTTTGAATGATTGCACTTGTTCACTCTTGCACTGCAACAATATCTGATGAATAAAAAGTATGAAAAATAATTACTTCTTTTTTAATTATTTAATAATATCTATGTTATTATTTTTTAACTAAGATTTAACATTAATTGTTATAACTGTGATTATTATTGTTTTAAATTTGTGCCTACATTACAGTATTTGTTATCAAATACATAATATTTTTAGTCGTAGTATGGTTAATGGTATGATATATTTATTTATTATCGGGTATGATACAGAATTATTGAATATTCGGGGTGTGGTGTTTAGGCTGTCATGGCCAGTTGGATACCAGAGATCACTGAGCTAGCGGGCAACCGGTGCAAATATGGCGGAGAGTACAAGCGGGAACGTCGGAGGCAAGCCTAGATATTAAAATAAAAATTTTAAGTCCTGACTTGCCATAATTTTTTCATGACGTAGAAATTTTTATTATTAAAAAGAACCTTTTTCTTATATTTCGTGTATCGCTCACAAAACAAAAAACGCTTAAGTATTTTTCGTAGTTGCCCATGTATGTAATACAGTTTTTCTTATATAATTTTTTATTTATCACAGTGGTTATGAACCCTTTTTTGTTTTGGTTTGGTATTATTTAATGCATATTGGAAGTGAATTGGTTTATGAATAATTTTATTAAATAAGAGTGATTGTCATTTAGACAAATTAACGCTTGATTTTTTTCTAAGTAATTTGTATGAACGTCTGTTTAGACTAAACGTTCAATACAAATTTTTGTACAGTGTGGTATTTCCATTATCTGTGAATTTTTTAATTTAATTTATTTTTGTATTTTTCTAAAATATATTTAAGAGAAATAAATAAATTGCAATATACTATTTTAGTGTTTGACAGTTTTTATAGAAAAATTTTGACAGTTTATAGAAAAAAGTTATCAGTTTGTTTATCATTAAAACGTGTTTTAAACCATTATAAATATATCATGAACCATGGAATTCAAAAAAATGAAATGGTTACACAATCTTATGGAAATACCAAGAAAACAGGAAGCAGAGTCTATCAAGCAATTGTAGCCCAGGTGGTTTCTTGGTGGCATGTATTATTATTATTATTATTACATTATTAATTATTTGATTATTATTTAGATCAGTTGATTGTATATTATTACTATTAGTATAGGTGATTTGCTCTTATATCTTATAGAGCACCTGTAATGCTCTATATATAATATATATTATACATAATCATATATTAATAGTTTAGAAGGCTGTGAATGGACCTATTTTTTAATTTTTTATTTTGTATTCTTTTAATACATATTTATACCTGTAGTTATATTACTGTTATTGCACCAGCTTAATAATTTTGTTTTTTTTTTTAATTATAAATAAATAAGTGAATACTTAACAGATTTTTTAATTTATTTTTGAATATTTTCATAGTTTATTTACTTATATATTGTATTATTATAGCATTTTAATTATCCACTTCCTTACCTTAACATCCATTCATAATTTATTAAATTAAACCATATTTCATGTCATAATGTCCGTATTAAGATAACAAGTTTTTCACTAATACATTTTATTTTTAATAATTATTTTTAAAAATTATTCTATCCGTAATTTTTTTAATTATTAAAATCTGTGTTTAAAATATTATTTTTGTATAAAAATGTAAATATTAGTAGTTTTTTCTTAATTAAAATATGCATGACCTTTAGGGCAGTAACAATATTTACTTTTCTTGTAAATTTCCCAATTGAAAACAATGGATGTAGATATTTAATTCGGTTTAATAAATGGTGAGTTTCTAAAATTGACCGTTATGACTATATAGAGATAGAAAATAATATTTTTTAAGTAGTTATTATTTCCTTAAAACCCTTAATATTGTATCAAAAGTTTTATTAATGTACTTCTTTCATAGAGTAATAGTATAGTGTAGCCATTGGTAATCTTTGGTTTTATAAACTGAAAGGCCATATATGACTGAATTTTACTTTAATTTTCTTACTTTTTTTACTTAAAGAAAACAATTATGTAACATGTTATGGTTAAAAAAAATTAGTTTTCTTCTCATTTGGGAGTAAAGAAATTGTTTTTATCAGTATACGAGTATGTTATGTAGTTTCTAATTTTCTCTTATTAAGTTGGCAAAAGTTAGTATAAAAGCAGATTAATAGTCAGTGAAAAGCACTTTAGGCGTTTTTATGTAGTCGCACATCTAGTTATTATTACTGTTTTTATTATTCACATATTGAACTACACTTTTTTAATTGTTGTATACGCATTTTGTTTTACTATTTTTTCCATTAAAAAACCTACCCACCATTAATTTTGAATTAAAAATTATGGTTTGTAATAAATTTTTAATCAAAAATAATTTTTATATTTATTCATTATTTCTGCTGCTTAATACTTTTTTTAATTATGAAGTTTGTTCAGAAAATTCATTATTAATGCTTCAAAAAATGTCTTATTTTCTTAGGTTTGTTAAGCGTATTGTTGGAAAAGATTCATGTTACTAAGTTTTCTTGTTTTATTTTAGTTTTTACCTTAAGTATAATTTTGTATTTATGATAAAATAATTGTTAATATATTTTCCAGTTTTTTGGCCTTATTTATTATTTTAATGTTATAAGAAGATTAGTCTCTATTAAAAGCTTAACGTTAAATTAATATTTGGATATATTTTCTTGTTTTTTTTATATTCCCTCAGCACAGTTAATAAGGTTCTTAATGGAGGTTTGGAATTGTTAAGTTTAAATGTTAGGCTATAAATAGGTGTGAGAAAGGGTTATTATTTTAATTATTATTTAAAATATATATATATATATATATTGTATCTGTATTATGTGTGATTTTAATAGAAATTTTGTTTAGGATGTGTATTAGGGTGGATTTACACTTATTTATAATACACCATTATTTCATATTGCTTTAAACTATATGATGCCTTTATATAATTATATTATTTCTAAGGCTACATTTGTAATTATGTGTGATGTTGTTTTATGTGATTTTAAAGAAAAAGTCATGAAAACATTAATACAGCATTGCTTAATCAAATTATACTTAAAATTTAATAACAACAAATTACATATGATCACATATAAACTCGTACTTAGAAATACTAAAACATTTATACAAAGGAAATAGTTAAACATAGTTGAACAATATGAAATTTTAAACATCCCTTTTTACACTCAATCTTATTAAAAACTCGTAGTTCATATTGTATAGTACATTGTACTTAACGTTGTACTCAAAAAATTCAATTAAAATTTCATTTTACCCTTTTACATAACTAGTCTTAATTCTGTATTGCTGCTTTCAAATTTCTATTATACTGTTACAATAATATTTCTTATCTTAAGCCATGAATTAGTAAAAAAATTGACATGAATTTGTAATCCACATATTAATTTAACAATAGATAACAATATTTGCACCAATAGATACTTCTTCTTATAACAACTAAAAATACAAACACGATATTTATTTTTGATTAAAATTTTAAAATAATGTAGTTCGTATGAACAATATAAGTTCATACATTTTAAATATTCATATTCATTACATGCTTTAAAATTGGATATAATTTTGATAAAATATAATACAAAGTATTGTTTTTTTTTAAATTTTTAATCTTTTTTTAATAGAAACATAAAGGTTATGCAACAGGTACTTTTTATGTAATTTAATTTCTTAATCTTAATCTTTAAAAATAACTGTTGTATAGCGTGATTTTATTAGTAATCTAATTAATTATCTGTAAATTTTAATCTTTATTTGCAATCTGCAATATTTATTCCTGCAAAAATTTTATTTTTATTTTCTGTTTTATAATATTTACTTAACTAATTTTAGAATTATCAATTTTTGTTAATATAATTCATTTTCATACTGTTAGCTCTAAAAAAGTGCGAGGAAAACCCATGATTGAGACTTAATATGTACAAATAATTCTATTATTTTTACAAATCATAAATTATCAGTGTGTTTAACTTTTATGAGGATAATAACATATCCTGTATCTAAAAGATATTTTTCTAGCTGATTAGATCCTTATCATTTATTCATATGAAACTTTTATTTATTTAGGTGACTATTTAACCTGATTTTGTTTTTATTTGGCTATCTTCTTTGTTGATTCTGTTATGTAATATGATATTTATAAGTCTCCTGTGTCTTCATCTTTGTTTCTGATCTATAATAATTTGTTAACAAATTTGCTATTGGAAACTTATATAAATTATACTACTAAAACTGTATAAAGTTTGTTGTAATATGTTATTGGGGTTTTCTTTTACTTGATTTTAGTGTTAATTTATATAGAATCTTATTTCAGGTTTTTTCACTTAAAAAAAATGATTATTTCCCTCCTTGATAGCTCAGTTTGTAGATCCAGCTAGTAGATACTGTGAAGGCTTTTGGTTCAATCTTGTGGCTTTAAGTTGGTATTTTTTTGTTTATCATCATTCATCATATTATTTATACACATGCATTTAAGTAGGCATCATCTTTTAAAATTAATAAATTTTTAAATAAAAAGTATGATTTTTCACTAAATTATAACTTTTTTTATTTACCTGAACAATAATTATGTTCTTCTATTTAAATTAATTCCTTTATTATCTCATTACTTTAAAATGAATATTTTTTATTTATGTTAATAAATAGGCTACCTTTTAATAAGACTAGACCAGTTGTTATCAGTTACCTACAAAATAAAATAGATGTATAAAATCCATCATTTTAAACTTGGATAATTTTTTTTCTTATTATTTGATTGATTGTGGGTAACAATTTACATTCCTAATAAAACATTTTTGGTAGTTTTATATTTTTTTTATGATAAACACAATAAAAAATAAATTTATGTATGATAAATTTTATGAATCTATTATAAAACTCACCAAAAGTTATTATTTATTTATGAATACTGAAATTTTCACTCTTAAATTTTATTTCCTTTCTATTTCCTAGAGTCATATATTTCCTACTGATATGATATAAAAACCTTTAAAATTGTTCATTATTAAAGATTTACAATTTTTTGTTATTGTTTCATAAAAAATATTTTTATTTTTTTTAAAAATGTAACTACAATAGAAATATTTTTGAGGTACTTGCTTCAGAAGTTCAAAAGTTTTTGTTGTATTATATTTGAATTCTTCTTTACATAATTTTGGTTTGAATAAAATATTTTCAAATATAGAAGCCAATTTTTAATTTAAATTATTATTTAATTAAGGAATTTATTTCAATTAAATTAGTTAATAATTTTTTTATTTATTACTATTATTTATTTTACATATAAATTAAAATTTTTATATAAAAAAATATATTTTTTAAAAGAATGTCAGTTCAATTTCTAAAATATCCTATAGTTTTCTTGCCCTTCCTTATCCTTATGACAAAATAACAGAGCTTTATATTTGTTAATTAATTTAAACATTCTTTTTTTATTATTAAATTTTTTTGTTTATTTTTGTAAATACACAGTATATGATTTGTATTATTTATTGTTATACATGGCACCAAGAAACGTTGGCTCACTGTGTACAAGTTAGATTTTAATGTGTTCATAGTTTATTTTTAATTTATTAAAAGAAGAATGCTATCAAATTTATTACTGATTGGCTTTATTTTTATCTAAATTACATATTATATGATGTTTAGAAATATAATGCTAACATGCATTAGGATTTATTAATTTATAATATTTTTTTTGTTTATTTTTCTTTTTGCTTCTAATGTATTGTACGTATTAATTAATATAATAATATTAATAATGATTGTTGTGTGCAGGTGTGAATTAACCTTATTACTTATTTTTCACTATTATACATTTTTATACAGTCACTTTATACAGCCATAGTTTCTTTTGGTGTTAACATTATTTTATGTTCCTCAGAGTTTTTATTTATTTATTTTGTTTACTAAATACATTTTAGTGTTATACATTTTATTTATATATTCGTTTTATTATTTATACAGATAATATTCATGACATTAGGATTCACTTTTTTCCATGATTTACTCTTCATTTTTTAGACTTTTTTTTTTTTTTTTAATTCAACTTTATGTTCAGATATTGTATCATTAATTTATAAACATTACATATTTAACAATTGATCAATTTATTATATTTTTATTGTCTTTGAAACAGAATAATATAATAAAATTTATTTGTTCTGTTCAGAACTTTTTATTTTGTTTGGTTTATTAAAAAGATTTACATCAAAATTTTTTTTTAATAACATTTTTTCTTCCTGACCTTTACTTTCCCATCTTTCCTGATACCATCGCTTTATCTTTTGTAACCTTATTTCCTTATTTTATTTTAAAAATTTATTTATAAAATGAATACATTTTAGTAGACATTACACACATTAATTAATAATAAAGATTAATAAGTAATCTGATGAATATTATGTATAAAAGGCTTTCAAAGGCTGTTATACTTATAAAAATGTATATATGAAGGTTGTATGAGTATCTAGTATGTTTATTCTTTTGTTTGTTTCCGCGCGTTTGTGCCACATCTGTAGGCAATATTCGCTAGTTGCATACCGGAAATCATAGACCTGATCGGGACTAGGCCCAAGTATGGAGGCACTCTCAAGAACGAGCGAGGACGAAGGTAACTCGACCATCTGTTATCTGTGTTCCTTCACTGTTCACTGTTCCTGACATTTCTATCTTGCTACGATTTTTTTTAAATACCCTGCCTTTATGCTTCAAGATGGTTTAGAAATATTAACAAAAAAATCATTTGTTTCTTTCCTCCCTTATCCTTTGTTTTTTGTGTTTCTCTCTTGCTTGTGCGATTCGTTAAATTTACCTTTGTATGTTTATTTGTTATGTTTCTGTATATTTGTATTTATTCCACTCAGTATTATATTTTATTCTTAACTAACCAAAAATTGTGTGCATGCACACACATTCATACACTCACTCACTCTTACATATTAAGAAAATTTTATGTTTCTATAAATGCTAATAGCTAAATAGATAACAAATACTTTTTAGTGAATGGTAATATTGAAGTTATAATTTTTTAAACTTTTATTTTTTCATTTCATTAAGTTTAAATTGTTTTAAGTAAAGATGCATTCGATAATATGCCTACATTAATTTTAACTATATTTGCTATAATAACCTGAATCTGATCTTGCTATGAGATTATTTTGAAAAATTATAATATTATAAAATGTACTTCACATATAAAATCATTTTATTCTTTTAAAATTAATGATAAAAA
This sequence comes from Lycorma delicatula, assembly GCF_047948215.1. Classification (NCBI taxonomy): domain Eukaryota; kingdom Metazoa; phylum Arthropoda; class Insecta; order Hemiptera; family Fulgoridae; genus Lycorma; species Lycorma delicatula. Next base: position 136,256,291 of record NC_134457.1, on the reverse strand, counting down.
AATATTTATCAAACGTTCTCTTAAATAATTGATGTTTATTACATGAATTTTCTAAAAGATTTTATTTTCATATCATAACTATTCCTCAGAAATTAATTTTTTCTTATTTCTTAACAAAAAAAAGTTTGTTTTTTCTTGAAGATTTTATTAATAATAAAAAATTTATTAAAATTTCTGTGTATATATTTTTCGATGTCAGTCATTTAAAAGGATGATTATTATAATAAGATCATAGTTATGTGTGACTAAAAAAATGATATTGCAATGAAACTTTAACATGAAATCCTCAGTACGTTTTGTAGCATTACAACTCTTAATGTGTTTTTTTTTCTAGTTGCAGTTTTTTTTTAGATAATCAATTTTTACTTATTGAATGCAGGACCATTCTTTATTAAATATTTTAAAATTAAACTTTTCAATTTGAAGCAATTTTTTGTATTATTTGATCAGCAATAAAAACATCCACTTTTACAATGAAAGAATGCTGCATGTTTTCTTAATTATACATTGTATTTATGTATAATTATAATACCTTCTATTTTGATTACACAAATGATTTTAAAGTTTTTATGTAATTCTGAATTCATCTTGAAGCAGATTGACTTGAACATTCATCTAATCTATAATTGTTTATTAGTGCCCACATTTGTCTTCATTTTTCCTTTTATTCATTTTATGATCATTGCTTTAAGTTTTGCACATTCAGTTGAACAGTTCAGGAGCACAGTTATATTAGTGTTTGTTGTTTTTATTATTTTTTTTTTTTAGTTATTTTTTTTAGTTTATCTAATTGAAGTCACTTTTGAGGAGCTGTTTAACCCAAGAGGAAAATATAATTCTTTCATTGTTTTGATTATTCATGTAATAGATATCTAAAAGATGATGATATGTAAAATCTTGATTGATATTGTAAAATAAAAATTTTATTCTTCTTAATTATTATTTTTACTTAAAACATTGAATATTAGGAGGTTTCAGTTTGTTTCTAATTATTATTATTTCTTTAGAAGGTTGAGGTTCTCCTTAAGTTCAGACTTTACTTTTGTGGGTTTAACATTCGATCATTTTTTTTGTTGTATTACCTCCCGTATTTCTATTAAATTTTTATTACAGTATTATTTGTTTCTTGGCGGGTTTCTGACTTGTATATTTACTTGTAGTATTAGATTGTGGAATAAGTGTTTCTGTTACATTTTTAGTTTTATTTCATTGTTTTAACTATTATATTAAACTAAAATATGAATCTGGGATAAAGTTATTTCTTTTAACTGTGATAGTTAGTGAATTCGTGAAAGAATTTTATGTAGTTACATTTATTCTTTATTATGTTTAAATTTGTTTTTAGATATATAGTTCGTTAGGTTGGTGCTCTAGTAATAATATGATTGTTATTACTCAAACACATATGTCATTGTTATAATAAATTTTCTGTTATTCAGTTGAATTTTGTATTATTAAGAGTTTAAATTATTTAATTCTAGGTATTTGCAATCATTTTTTTAAAATCATATCTTATATAATTTTTAAATTACAAATACTTTTTAATTATAATATACTCTATTTTTATCTACATATTTATACTTAATTTTAACAAACATCAATTTTCAAGAGTTGTTGATTATTCAGTTTCCATTCATTACTTTACTCCACTTACACTAAACATCAATTTATATTCATAATTATATTGTTATTATTACAAATATATTTTGTTTATTTCTGTTCTGTGAACTTATTGTATTATTGGAAAAATGTAAAATAACCTTCTTGAGTCAGTTCATTTCAGTATTATGTTACAGGCAAGGTATTGAATTACATTCGTTTTTTTATTGCACATTTTTTTAAATTTTAATGTGATTTACTTTCGCAAGTAAAATTTGTTTAAAAACAGTTCTGTCTTTCTTTCTGATTTTCTCTTCACTCTTTCACTCTCTCTCTCTCCTTTTTCATCTGTTATCTTACCTAATATGTGGCTTTTTTTTCTATATGCATTTCATGTAATACCTGGAAATTATATTTGTTTTGCTAGGACCTTGCTCGTATTTGTGATTGAAATAGATCCCTGTGTTTCTTTTTGTAACTATTGTATTTTGTTCGATGGAATTGTTTAATTCTGTTTGTGTAATCCTAAGTAGTAATCTCCCTTAAATTTTAAATTATAATTTTCAAATCTCTAACTTATTATAACTATTCATCTCTATGAATGTTGTTTGTTGTATTTTGTGGTGTTTTTTTTTTTTTTTATAAATTACAGTTCTTATTTATGTTACTCTTTTCATATAGATAGAGATTTAAGTTATTCAAGTTTTTTTAATTTTTTTACTATTTTAATCAAAGCTCACACTTAGATCATAATTCTGTAATAAAGAAACAAGCATTGAAATTACTATTTAAAATTAGTTTTTCCTTTGGCTGATTGATTACATTATTAGATTAAGACATAAATTCAATTTATTAGTCATTTCTAATTTTATTAGTGGCTTTTAACAATTTGTGTAATTTAAGATTTTTATTATTAATAAATAATAAAATTCTGTAACACTGTATTAGTATGATAGAGATTAATAATTGTTACATGAATTAATTTCATATTTTTTACTTTCAAATGATATTTAAATTATAAAGAATTTTTTTTTGGAAACGAATTCTCTTTTTTGTTAATTACCCTGCGACTAATGTGAAATGATTTTTAAGATCTTATAGAAGTTAATGTGTTTTTCATTCTTGAGTCTTCATAGTGGTTAATGGATTTAAGCATTCTTTAATCTGTTTACTCATTTAACACTAAAAAATATGAGATTGCCAAATATTTCAGTTGTATCATATAATTCTGCACTGATTTCATATACACGTAACATTTTCCAATATTCAACAGTTTAAGAATTTGTTGTTGCTTGGATTGGACAGTTCAGCCTCAATTGAGATATATTTACATTATTTTATATTAATTGATAATAATGGTACAAGTAATTCACTTTTAAGTTAAAAATACAATTTTTTAATAGTTGCCTTGTAATTTAAAAATGGTATGTTCTTAAAACTAATAAATTGAATGTAGTTGTACCCATATTATGGACTAGTGCACTGGAAATAACATGCATTTTTATGTTTAATGTACATAAATATATACATTAATTTTTATAGCTGCTTCCTCTTGATTTTGCAAAATGTTTTAAAGTAAATGTTTGTAGTTATGCAACTTGAGATGTATATCAATAATATATATTTAAAATAGTAATTTTATGCATCTTTGTAAAAAAAATAATTAATTTTTTTTTGTAAATATTGTTATTATTTTTTTTCTCATGGAAAAGTACATTTCTTCTTGTGTTTATTATTTTTTGTTTGAGAATACAGTTTATCATTAGACTTATTATTAATTGAGTAACATTTTATTTGATGTTATTTTATTAAAGTAACGTGCATTTTTTGTAATACTTATTATGGCACTAGCAATTTTCTGTTATATTTGAATGAAAAATTAATATTTTTATAAAAGTTAAGGAATACCAATAAACAGGGTGCAGAAGAACTTTGATTATCCGTCATCTGGCTTTGCATTAGTTTCTATAAAATGTCTGTTAAATAAAACCTTTTTTGATTTCTCTTTGATGATGTCCAAAAATTGTTTATTGAATTAACATTCAACAAAGTGTAGTATTTAAAAGTGATTATGTTGATGAGCGAATAATTTATAGTTTCTATTGATAAACTCACAGATGGAAGAAAACGTAATCAAGAATTATAAAATATTATTTTTAGAAAAGCTTTTTTCATTCTCCTGTGAATTTATCTAGAAAAGAAGTATATTTAGAAATGATCATTCATAAATGATGTTTAAAAATGGCTGGAATAGTTTTAAAGTAGAGACATAAAAAGATAATGGAATAAATTGTTTTGGTTGGTAATGTTTGGAAATTTCTGTGGTGGAGTGGGAGTATCTTGGCTTTTGATTTATGAGGTTGTGGGTTTGAATTTCACACACTTACAAAATTTATCTGTCATGTGATATAAAAATAGTAGTATTATTCTTATGCTCAGGTTTATATGATCAAGTGACAAAAAAATCTATCTGAAAAATATCAGTTTCAAATCCACTTAGAAAATAAAACTAAATATTTTAAGTGGTGTTGAAATATCTAATTGAGAAAATATTAAATTTCAGCACAAGAAGCAACCTTGAATTATGAAATTGTTAAAAGATTTTAAATTATAGTAAATGAATACAAATTAAGACTGCTCTAGATTATTCACTAAATGAATATGAAAAATAAACAACTAGATTTCATAGACTGAGAAACATAAATGATGAGTCAAAGTGAAGTTCTCTCTTAAAAAGCTTTCACAAAATAAATCAAACAAAATAATTTTATATGCATAAATTTAACTGATTATATTCTCGAACATTTAGGGGATTGCTTAAAGTCAAAATAAAGACCATTTTAAGTCATTTGATTTGTCTGTTTCTCTGTGTGTGGGCTTAAGGGTGATAAATTTCTTCGCCAATTTCAGTCAAGTTTTGGGTGACTAATCCTCTGAATTTACCAGTTTTATATTCATTGGCTTAAAGTGATGATTATAGTGTATATAATGAGCTGTAAGTAGATTTTGGCTCAGACTATTAAAATACACATTTTCATAAAGTTTCTTTTAAGTGTTTTTATATATCTTGTATAATTATGTGGTTTATTATATTTTATGAAGTTTTTTAATTGTTGGACTGATTAATTATTTTTCAACTTATGAAACTTATTAAATTAACAGTTATGAATATTTGTGTTTGTATGATATCATCATATCATGCAATTTTTGCAGCAAATATTTGGTAATTAGTCAAAAATTATTATTGTTATGTTGTGATAGTATGTTTTGTTGTGAATATATCATCACCTAAAACCCCCCACAACCCATCCACCCCCGATGGATAATTAAATTCTTTCTGTACCTCAGAAATTAAATTTCATTTGTTTCATTCACAACAAATAGATAGTTATTGATTAAAGAAGATTTGGTTTAGCTTCTACTAAAAGCTACTTATTGTATGTTTTTTTAAAAACGTTACATAATTTTAACTAGGTTATGATAAGATAAACATAATTATTATAAAAACTCATTTATGTTATCATTTTTATTAGAAACTCATTCTAAACTTGTGTAATAGTAGTCATCATTTTTATATAAATTATTTCCAATTTTATTTTGTTCATCTAGTAAATTTTTCCAACATACACAATTTGAAAAACAAATCATTCAGTAAATGGTTTAGTACTTAATTACAGTAGTAGCATTTACTTCCTATTAAACATGCTTTTATATTTGTTTTTTACATTATTTTTATTCATGTACATGCTGGTATATAGCTTATAACTGCAAACATAGTAGTAACATTTTATTATATTATCAACTTTTGTTAAATTTAAAAACGATTTGTTTTTATTGACCTTCCCATACATGTTTTCTAAATTTACTTTTAAGTTTAGAAAAAAAATTAAATTCTAAAAATCTACTCTTTATATATTTCAAGTTTAGGATGGTATTGATAATTTAAGGGTACCTTTATTTAATTTTCTATTTTCAATTGTTTATAAATTACTATTTTAACATTTTACCTCACTTTTTCAAGTGCCTTTATCAACCCTACCTTTTCCTGAAATTATGTTAGTATTTTTTTCTTTCACATCACATTTAGAAGATTAGGACATGATTACATGGAAAATTTTTTTGTGTGCAATTTCTTTACTTTGTAACATCACAAGAGGGCATTTAATATACTAATAGTTTACGCTTATTTTGTTTATTTTATTTTTTTAATTATAATATATTCAATAGTGAAAATTAATTTATTTAAAATAACATTTATATTATATTTATTTCTTTTTAAATTATTTAATTCTTAATTTTTTAATGTTTATTATGTTTTACTTAAAAAATTAAATGATCATTGTGACAGTCCCTGTGTTTATCTTTGGATTTGTTAGTAGATACAATACATAAACTACTTAAAATTTCAGGTATCACAGTAACATTTTTAAACCCAGATGTAGTTTTTATTAAAAAAGATTTTACTAACCATGAATTACTTTTGCTTACTGAAAACTTAGGTCAGGTTACCATGATTTTTGCACTTGCCTTCAAGAATAGATAGATATCTATAAAGAGTAACATTCAGCTTTGAATTTTTGTTATTTACTTTTTTGTTCAAAAATAAATTATAACTTTATTAATAAGTTGACATATTTTAAGTTTTAAAAAAAGAAGTCTTCAAAATTGGTTGAATTCCTTTATAAAAATTAAAATTTGTAGTCGGTAAATTTATTTGTTTAATAAATATTTTTGAGAATATTATGGAAAAAAAAGTATAAGTTTTTAGAGCAAATTTATGTAGATAAAATAAAGTTGTTATTTTAGATGAAACAAGTAAACTTTTGAACATGCTGTAGAATTAAAAATTAAACTTAAATTTTAAGTATTAATTAATATCAAAGAACTCTATTTAGTAACAAATTTGTGTAACTAGTTTGAGGTTTCCCTTTGGTTGTCCATTCATTAGTTTGTGGTAGGATCCTTCTGTGATCACCATGTATGATATTACCCAAATGGGAACTAGTTTAATAATTGTCTTCTTTGACTATTTATAGTCATCTTGATTAATTGACTATTTATATAATATCTATAGTAGGATGATGCTACTAGTCATGTCATATATTTTTGATTAGTTGATTTTTTACACGACTGCCCAAAATGGAGAGTAATATATTTAGGGTGTATGTATGTTTATTCCAGTAGCAGCTCAACGGCTGAATCGATTTAGATGTATGACCCCATGTTGGAATTCTTACATTACTGAGAATGTCATAGTCTACGTAAATGTATATATATATATATATATGTTTAAATAAATTAAAAGATATGAAAACAGATTATACTATATACAAAATTGTCACCTGTGCGCTCTTTAATTATCCTATATTAGTAATTATCCTATCTATTAAAGAGCAGTATTTGTTGCCTGCATGTCTAACCTGCTCAGAATGTGCTCTTTTGAAAACCAGATGTGAATTTCAAAAACTGTGGCCAGAAGTTTTCGATTTCAATTGATAGGTGGCAAACTCTATTTGCATCGATGCTAACAAAATAAAAAAG